>NC_056661.1:27600251-27908585 GCF_018350195.1 Panthera tigris
CGATGAAGTTTCACTTCAGGCCAGAGGTAGTTAACTGACGACACAACAAGAAATCCTGTTGAAACAATACACGAAAGTATGCATTTGTGATCTTCACTTGAAGAAAAGAAAGGAGCCGTCACTTTATCAGATGCCTGAAGGTTCAATGCCTCTGCTTTAGTTAGAGGTTGTTATAACTAGCCATAAGGCTACAACCTCTGTTGCACTGCAGAATTTCATGGGGTTTGGCTATGTCATTTGGATGACATAAAGGCAGAGAAGGGCTTCAAGCTCTGGTGAGGCTATCTGGAGAACCAGGCTGTCTAAGGAGCATCAAGTATCACTCAAGTTCGGTGTGGAGAACTCATAGCCAAGTATAGCTTGCTGCCACAGAAGGTGAGGGGTTTCTTCCGCCAATGCTGGACATATTTAAATTCCAGCTGAAGGCCATTGTGAGGGTGTTAGAGGAGAGCTCTACATAGGAATGAGAACATCAGTCATTACAGGATCACACTAAGAGTCTAGACTTGACAGATTCTTCATTTTGACTTTCTGGAACAGGGGGAATTCTATCCTACAGGGGTACCTCTAAATTAGGCCCCTTGTTTAAAGAGCAGTGCCCAATTCTGCCCACAATGTTGGAATTTCTCTTCATTTCCTTACTTTCATACTTATTATACTTATACCTACCCCATGCTCTTATACTGTGGGTAGAAACAAAGTCTCTCTCATCAAACAGGTCGTATTCTGGGGTCTGAGTATGTGGAGTAGAGGTAGAGATGGGCAAAATAATAAATAAAAAAGAAATGCTCTAATAGCAAGAGGTGATCTGAAGAAAATGATAAAATAGGGGAGCAGACTGGATGGCTACTCAGTAGGGTAGAGGAAGCTACTTCCACTCAGGGACCAGGAGAAAGCTGTCAAGAAATGAAAAATGAGAAAGAGCCTGATGAGAAAGTGGTGGCCTCGTGTAAATATCTGGTGCAAGAGAATTCCAGGCAGACTGAAGCCCAAATGCTAAGGAGAAGACTGTGGACTTGTGTGTTCAAGGAAGAGAGAAAACACCAGCATGGGCACAGCCTTAAAAAACAAAATAATGGTATGAGAGAAGAGAGAAGCAGTGCTGGGGTCACAGTCCAGAGGTGTGTTTCATTCTATAAACATGGGAAGCCACCAGAGGGTTTTAAGCAGAGGAATGACATAAATTGATTCTGTTTCAAAAAAGGTAATGATGGCCATTTATCATAATTTCCAATGTGTGCTAAAGTTAAACATAATCTTAACTATGAACCTAAAATTATGATGTACAACACCTTTCTGATAACAACACTAATTTTTCCCTGAAAATCTTTGTAGTTATATTATCAAAAAATATCTACAGACACAACAGCTACAGAATTTTAATTGTTATTCCACATGACAACAAAAAACCAAACCACCAACACCACTGGAAAAAAAAATGGCATGCCCATGGTAAAATAAAATTGGTGAATGTTTAGTTAAGCCAAATAAATAGATTTCTTGGCTATAAGAAAGTAAAAATTCTCACAGCATCTCATAGAAATGGAGTTTATGCTTCTCATAGAAGCAGGACATTATGCTTCATGTTATTCTTGAATCCAAATAGATGTTTTCTTTTTTTTTTAATTTTTTTTTAAAAGGATTAAAATGTTCATTCATGGAATGCCTCCATATTCAAAAGGACTTAATGTTGTCCTGTCCTGGTCTCTTCTAAATTTCAGGATAATTCCTAGGTTTCCAGCTGATTACCTGGTTAAGACAACATAAGGCAAATAGAAAATGGGCCATTGCTAATGTGACAAATAGCCAAATTCTATTGCTGTTCTTGAACTGTGGTCTCTGATTTCCTGCTACGAATAAGTAGGTTATCAGTGGGGACCTGCAAAACCCCTTCACTATGCTAAGACTCCCACAGTGGCAGTGCCTGGCTGGCATTATCTAACCTCATAGATAACCTTAGATAACACCATCACCTGACATTCTACCCACATTGTTACAGTTTCATGGCAAGGAAAATATTGAAGAGCCCCCACATCGAGGCTAAGTGATGCCCTTGATAATTAAGAATTCTTATGGAGTTTCTAGAATGATAAACGGTCAAACAGAGAAGTTAACAAACATAAAAAACTTTAATGTGAAATGGCCTAAATGTGCCAAATTAACCTTAAATGAACTCAAAAGACCTTCAGCTCCAGAATCGACATTAATCATTTTCTGGAACTCAAGGAAAGGCCTGATGTAGTTAATTTTAAATTTCACTTTATGATGGAAAGCAGTACAATCCCACAGGATTCAAGGTATCTATTAGTTTACATTCTTGCCAGGGTCAGCAAAAAAAAGTCCACTATTGATCTGCTATTAAAAATCAGTTGACTTCACTTCTTTCTGAACAGGTTCTCCCTGATTGCTGAGCGCTGGCTGATCTTACCTCTACCTAGTGCCAACATGAAGAGATAAATAGACTATTCAGAGAGAGCTCTTCACATTACATTAGCTGAATAAATAGTGATGTATGGGTTTCTTCTCTCAAGTGCTGCCTTAGCTTGTAAAGATGAGAGCAAGGGAGACAGGGTTTATAAATCCTATTAGAATATTCACACAAACACCAAGTAACTTTCCTGAAGATCATTAAGGGAAACAAAAAATATGAACATTTTGTCTTTTAATTGTAGCTTTTGAGACTCCAAGAAAGGCCCACAATAAACCTGGGAGATTTAGAAGGTAAATGGAATCACAGAAGAAAAAAACCTAATATACTGTTTTATGAGCAGTATTCAAAAAAAACAAAATAGGATGAAGGCCCTTGTAGTACTTTGGTAGGCTAGAGAATTAGCACAAACCAATTCAGCTGAAGTGAAATATATTATCAAAATTATTTTGCTCTGGGAATATTTCAGAATGAGTTTTTGTCCTCCTTAATCTGTTTTTAAGGATTCTGTGCTCAATTTCCAGTGTGGACCATTTCTTACAGAATGGAAGGAAACTGAGCCAGGGTAACGGCCTAGGGCTGATTATCTATATACTAAAACAATGTAATCAGTGCTTCAGAGAGCAGCTTGTCCATTCGGCTCCACTATACACACAGAAAGAGAATGGGTTCTCAACAGTTATGACATCAACCACAGCCTCTGTTCTCTTAGAATCTTTAGAACATCCCAGTGACTTTTATACATAACTTGCATGATCACCAAATCCTGAGTTTCCTATTAGTAAATTAGAGATTGTAGCAGGGCAAAGACAGCAGGTGAAGTCCTATGCATTATGTATTAGGATTCTTTCTGACAAAAAGCAGAGGGCATTTTTGTTGACTCACATAAACATACCCCAGAACAGCAGGCAGAGTTGGCATAGGCCTTTGCCCCTCTGGCTTTTGGTTTCACTCTCTCAGAATGAAGGTAACTGCCTGGCCAGGGAATATGGCCCCAGGAATCCCCCAACCTAGTAATCAGAGAGGAATGGGGAATCAGAGAGAATTTCCCCAACAGAACCTGAAAAGCACAAAATAAGCACAGGGAGAAGCCTGCCTTGGGTCAAGTGTCCATTCATTTATCACCCCTGTGGCCAAAGGAGGTTAAGTACCATACCTCATCTGGTGATGAGTGAGGAAGGGATTCTGAGCAGACCAAAAATAACAGCCTCTATGGATTGGAAGGACAAGGCACAGAACACAACTTTATGAATTCTGATTAACCAAGTACACAAAATTATCAGGTGCTTATAGGATCAACATTCCGTGACTTTCAGACGAATAGTACTTTTGCCTCTTACTAAGTGGCATACTATCCTTGACATACCAGATGGCACTCCTTAGTCACTAACTGCTGTGCATGCTCTACCCAGTGGTTTTTCAGCAGTGGTACTCTGAACTTCTCATGCTGGCTTCTTATTGCTTTATTATTAGTGCCTCAGACCAGGTTCCCCAGAGCAGATCCTGAGAGAACTTAAGTGTCAGTAGATTTCTTGAGACATACCCTTATGGAATTGGAGGAGGTAAGACAGTAAATAGAAGAAAGCTACTGCAAGGTATATTCATTAGTGGGTTCCTGCTTTGAACAACTGGGGCTCAATCCACCGGCAGCCTCCTAGAGACAACAGATACATTCCTGAGTTTCCCATTGGTGGCCAATAGAGCTAGAAGACTGACCCTTCAACTTCCACTTGCCATTTGCTGAGGGCTATTTCTAGGGTGACATTAACTTCTCAGCACTTGAAGACTGATCCCTGCACTGGTGGGAAAAAGCCCTGAAGTAGTTAGGAGCAGTTACTTGTAATAGAATGGCCTCCCTCAGTATGTACAAGGAGGGTTAGTCCTAAGGGATATGGCCAAAACACATGGCTTTGATTTCCACCACTAACACACATTTATGGAAAAAAAAAATGATTTATTTATTCATCAACTACTTACCCAGCTCCTATTATGTGCAGGTACTCTTCTAGGAGCTGTAAATACATTGAGGGACCAAACAAAGATTACTTTCTTATTTAATACTCAGCAAAACTGGGCTAGGCAGAGGTGGATTCCATGGGCTACATATCACAACCCTGTCCAAACATCAGCTTTAAGCGTGGTTCGTAATTGGGAAATAGCAGGATAATTAGTATTGGGCTTCCCCATCACTAATCAAGGTATGCTGAGGTCTTTAAGCTAGTAATCAATTTGAATCAAGAACTAGAGTAAGCAGATAGGTATTGGAAGGAAGTCGTTTCCATTAAAGGACACTGAGATAAAAGTTTTGTTTTCAAAACCCTTTTGGGACTCCTTCCCTGTGGTAACTTGTGCCCAGAGGCACTGCAGAGTGGCCTGCTCTAACTCTGACAGCTGAGTAGGGTGTCAGCTTCTGGACTGGAGAGAACTAATGTTAATTTGACCACCTGGGGATTAAACTGGCATTGGTGACTTCAAATATGTCCTGCAGAAACTAACTGATCTCCATTTCAAACACAAAGTATTCTGCCTTCCAAATGATACAGAATTCCATTTTATCTACATTGGCCAGGTAAAGCAGCATATTTGCCAAAATTCTAGACATGGGGAGTTATTTGTAAAGCCTCAGAATATCCTCAAGTGTTGCCTTAAATAAACCCGTCACACTTATACAGAAAGTAGTGAACTGTATGTATAGGTAAAAGACAAGTTAGACCTATTCTGAGGTGGAAAAAAGGTATAAATAAGTAAAGCAAATTTCTATTGTACCCTGAACATCTATGTACATAACTTAGAATATGCTAAATGGCAATTTTACTTATTCTGGTTATCTCTATCATTTGGCATTTCCCATCTCAGGGAAATGAGTCTGACTTCAAAGGGTTGCTTAGCTGTGAAGACTCTAGTTTATCTGATTAATGGCTACTGAAACAAATAGTCAGAAAATTAAGTGTTGATGGCAGTCTGGATGAGTTAGTGTGGACTATATAGCAGAATGAGCAATACATGTGGCACATGCCCTTGACAGACACCATTCATTGATTGCAGCTCACTCTCTCAATGTGCCCAGAATGAGCCTCAGAATCTTCCATGGTCCAGTTCTTCAGACAGTCACAACTGATCTTGTGGAGACAGTACTCAGGATGAAAGCTAATTGATACCCATGGTTTCTTCAGAGAGCCTGGGCCTCTTAACATGCCATTATTGAGAAGGAGTGGTGGGGGAAGTAGGGAGGAAGGAAGGGAGAGACAGGTAGGAGAGAGGGAACAGGGAAGGAGAGGAAGGAAAATAAAATAAACTTTTAAAATAAGTACCTCCTCCTTCGTTCTCTGCAAACACTGCTATTTCGGGATTTAAAGTGAAAGGGATAAGCAGTTGCTACACGAAAATATGCCACTCTGGCATACTAATAATTTTGAGCTGAAAGCAACTAAAAAATAGCAGATGTAAGAAGAGCTCTCTCACTTCTCCCTTTTACCTAAAAGCAGGACATAAATTTCCAGTGAAAAAGGTACCTTCCCTATACCAGGAAGACAAGAACAGTCTTACCCCAGAGATGAGAAGTTGATGCTTAATTGAATTTATATGCACACACAAACCCACGGAAATAAACCTTATCTTCCATTTGTTTCCTGTATGTATTCTTAGCCACTTTCCCACAGTTTACACTCCCAGCACAAACCCCATTTTCCTTTGTCTTGTTGCATTTCCACAGTTTATCATTCCGTTAAAACCATTCTTTGGGTTTTCATTTCCAATATATGTGAAAGTCTCTGTGTATGTGTAAAAATATTAACATAAAACGTGAGTATCTTCCTTTTGTATATCAGCCTTTGTCAGTTTAATTCTCAGGACCAGACACAGAACATAAAAGGGTAGGAGAAAATTCTCTCTTCCCTGCCCCTGCACACAACAATTTATAACTGTCTACCCTGAAACTGTATCAGGCTGACTTTCCTGAGAAAACTCAGGCAAAATCATTCTTTCCAGAAACAAAGAAAGAAGAACAAAAAAATGACCACAGCCTTAAGACAACTGAGCAGTTCTCAGAGGGAAGAAATTGTCCAAATAAAACTCAAGGGCACTCTACCTTTAGAAGGATGGTCAAGAAAGACAAAATATATAGAGAAGGATTAAAATTCCAAAGACATTTTCTTCTCAACACTCCTCATTTTTTCTTCTACTGTGGTTACTATACAACGAATCATTCCTTTTGCCATATCACACAGATAGCTATGATTGGATCTCCCTCAAGAGTCCAAGGGACCCTGGGTAGGAGAGTATAATATAATTCATATATATATATATATATATATGTAAACTCTGTAAAAGTTTTCATCATACCAGCTACTTCTGTTGGTGACCCAGATCATCATTCACCAGGTATAAATGAGGTTGGTTGTGAACAAGGTTAGGAATTAGAGCCAAGGATGATCTATTAGTTCATCTTGCTTGTCTCACGGGGAAAAAAGCAGAATCATTTCTCTGGAGAGTTTTCTTGAATGGTTTCCCAATTCTAACTTGAAACCACATTCAAAATCTTGTGACTTTCCTCTTTCTTGAAGCCCACCAGTAATTAGTTGTTTTGCCACTTCCAAGGCAATGATACCCAACACGAACACACAAACTATTAACACACAACATCACCCACTTTTATACTGCAAGCTCATTTTCAAGCATTATTTGTTTTCATAAACTTAAGCTAGGATGACTCTTTCCTCACTGCCTTTAATTAATAAAGAAAGCTTAATATGCACTTTTTCCCCCCATCAATCTGGCACTAAAAAATGCTGAATTGCGGTTGCAGTAATTTGAAAGAAGAGTTTGGGGCTATTAGAAGAAATTCACATCAGGCATTTCTCTCCATGGCCTACTTAGATTTTTCAAAGTGAAGGAATGTTTCAAGGCAAATAAAAAACTTGGGGTACTGGAGAAGTCTGCCCCATCTAAAGTCCTATTTTTCAATTTTCTACACAAAGACGCCTTATGGTGCATTTTAATAATGTAGCTTGAAATATATTTTGAAAGAGGGAACAAGTTGTAATCTGATCCAGGACAGAACAATGCCTCACATAGATTCCTGAACAAGTATCTGACTGTGGGAGCCCTGCTCTTTTGTCTCCTGGGTAATTATTTTATACATTTGGGAGGTTTATAGGGAATGTGTATGAGCTTTTCAAGTAAAAAGGTGTGAGGCTCTGACTCTTCCTGGAAATCTGAAAGGAAAAGAGAATATGAAATTAACAGGTAGCCTCCCATACAGAACCAGAGAGATCCCACAGGTCACCCGCACTGCTGAATATTCCAAAGTTACATTTGTTAAAAATGCAGAAACAGCTTGAAAACATACCTGACTTTACCTTTTAAAAGGATTAAAAATTTAAGTAGCTTTATGAATTTCTCTCCCACCTCCCTATTCTTGATTCTATCCCTAATGCCCTGATAGGATCTGTGGTTGCTTCATTTAAATACAGCGGAACTGTGAACATGTCCTTTTCTAAATAAACCCACTCTAATATAAACGTTATAATCACAACATCTCTCACTCACTAAGGTGTTTCCTAAACTAATTCTATGTGCCACACACTCATCCAGGCAGTGGGGATACATGTGGCCCCATTCTCCTGAGCTACAGGCAACTGCAGAAGACAGATTTTAATCAAATAATCACACATACACAGTAGGGTTTCAAACTGAGATAAGGAGCAAACACCTGTGAGATGAGGGCAGACTTCCCTGAGGAGGTAAGTGAAGATCTGCAGCAGGAAAAAGGGTTCAGGAAGCTGGAGGAGAATGGACACTTCAAGACGGGGGATGGGAGGCATGGAAGCCCTAGAACAGGATGGAACAGGGCCAAAGCCCTAAAAGCAAAGGACAGGTGGTTTGGGCGGGGGGGGGGGGGGGGGGGGGGGCTGCTTTGTAACACATTCTCCTATGTATGCTGGCAGCATGCACAATTTCAGGTTGATGAATATGAACAAATGTGCTAAGTGTTGTCAAGATTGCCCCCATTGAGGGGCAGTTTGGGGTCACAGGTGGAGAGCATCTTGCCTCAGGGCTTTAGCCTCAGGCTCTAAGGAGATTCTGGGCAGGTGAGTGGATCTGAAGTACCTGGGAATGTGAGAAAACAGATAAATGGTGACTTTTTCTGTCTCCCAGTGGCTCCTATTTAGGCAAAGCCAAGTTTCTCACAGGTCAGGCCTTTCTGCCCCCAACCTAGCAGATGCTGTTATTATAGGAAGACAAGTGAACAGTGATTCCCCAGAAATCTTTGAGGATAGAGGAGACAGCCTTCTTGCCAGGCCAGTTTAGCTGCAGAGGGTTGAAATGGCCACTTTCCCACACAAATGAACTAGACTCTCAAACTCTGCCAGCATCTGGGAGAGGAGAAGAAGCAAGGCCTTAGCTTTGGTTCTACATAGAGCAAGACACTGTTCTTTCATACTGGGGTTAACTTCTACTTCATCAACAAGGGGGTTTACAGATGACCGTGGGAGACAAGAGTCATTCCCAATAACTACTTCACGATGGCATAGTAAGGTCTCTGAGGGCTGGGCTTTTTGGGGGTCTGAAATATCAGAATACAATATAAAGAAGCTTCTATAGTGTAAAACATCTATAGCTAAACAGAAGAGAGTGAGGTCGCTAAGTTGTTCAACCAGAAGCACATCTGCAGTGAGTGTGGTGTCTTCACAGGGACTCCGTCTTGGGGAACACAAAACCTCCACCTTTTGTCCTCACCTTTCTCCCTCTCTCAATTTTCACATGGCTTTATTTTTAACAAATTGTGTTCAATTTTCCAGACATCATTATATCGAAGTGACATGTTCCTCTCCACAAACATCAGAGAGAGAAAAAACCAGAGACAGATGGCAGAGGATTTCTTTTCGCGGGCAGGGTTTTCCCTGGATAGAGAACTAACTTTTCTCAAATACAACAGAGGAGAAGGGTCAGAAAAATGGATGGAAAGACAACCTTAGAATATCTTTGTGTCCTTTTTCTTCCCTTTAAACATGAGTGGCAAATAATAACCCTCATATTTTATGAAAGCTTATTTTGTTGTTGTTTAAAAAAGCCAAAACAATTTAACTATGGATGGTGTCAGTGTTCTGCTTTGTATTTTTCCATATTTTCCAAAATATCTACAATGAACAAGTGTTATCTTTACATTAGAGAAGACAAAAATCCTCCAAAATGAGATCTCTGTCTGTGCTCAGGGAGCTATTTGGCGTTACAAGAGAGAGGGACAACATAAATGCTTGTTTGCTTCAGTTAGAATGACTTCTAATTCTATTTCCTGTGGATTTTCATAGGTCGCTAGTTCATTTCAATCAGCTATTAAGTGAATAAATGTGAAATCTTAAAATACACAGAGAAAGTATATTAAGCAGTGTTTCAAATCATATGTGAGCATATGAGGGGAGCCAGTTCTCACTTGCCAGTTATTATTCCACTTAAAAAAACTGCTTACCCCTCAACTTTGCTCCCTCATTACAACATTTGAACTTTGGGAACCTTTACCATTACCGTATAGTGATAACTCTTGGCTAATAGTCTGTGAAGGAACAATTACTAATAACCCACGCCAGCCAAAGGCAGATACAGCAACATGAGCAAAGGACAAGGCTGGTGTTATGTGGCTCGATGGCCACTTGGGGAAAAACAAGGAAAGGATTTTTATTGACCTACGTGGTTTAACAAATGACACCTAAGTGATCTATTGGCATACTAGAACAGAGGCAAAACTGCTGCCTTATTAAGTCATTTTTAAAATAGTCATTATAGAACTTTGGCCATAAACCAAGAACAAAAGATCCCATGAAATAAGTTTTTATGAAAAAGTTTAAACATACAGTAGTGTTGAGAAAAGGAGCTTAGAGCTGAATACGGTTACTGATTACATTTCTAGAGGTCTTTCCTAGAAATAATCCTTCTCTGGGTTCAAACCTGAAGAATCAAAATGAGCTATTTTAGGTAAATTTGGGGGATGATATAGACTTTGGCAGACTATCAGCTCCATGAGGTTAGGGACCACATCTGTTTTATTTAGCAGTACATGCAAAATAGTGGGCTGGGAGTTGCTCAGCAGGTGCTCAGCAAAAAGTAAATGAACGCATTAGTGAGATTTCATGCATTGTGTGTTCTTGCAAACAGAAAATCACAACCTTTCTGAATTTAAACTTACGGGGCAAAACCCATTATTATACAGGTTCTTAGTGAAATTTTGGTGTTTAGGAAAAGGGCTGAGACTTTCTTCAGGTAGAAAGATTTTTCACCCAATATTTGCTGTGTGTTGTTTGGCCCAATCTGGCCCAGAACATAAATGATGCTGACAGAAACTGAGGTCCTGTGGGATTCTACCACAATCCTTCAGCTAATGGGATCTTGTACAGAACTCATATTTATCACTTCCTTATCAGTTCACTTGCTGGAGCCTTTTATTGGAATCTCAAGTGGATAGATAAATTGTTCTCCCAGCCTTCAGCCTCATCTAATCCACTGCTATCTTGTTCTCAAGAAAGTATCTTTCTTTTCATCTCTGTCTCTTTTTCCTTACTTTAGTGAGGCCTGAATGCTTCTGGAATCACATTCAGACAACAAATACTGGCTTCTGAGTATCTTTATGAATAGATACCAAACCTGCTCACCTCTGTGCTGTTCTCTACATGCACAAATCAGTCAAGATGCTCAACTCACTACTGCCATTTCCACAGCGAGGCTCATACCTGTCCCTTGGCTTACAGGAAACATAGAGCAAAAGAAATACCACAGGGTGGGAGATGGGGGACAACGGGTCCTTAAGGCATTGAGTCTCTGGATCAAGCCATACCTGAAGCTAGACTTGGATGACTTCTTTAATTATATGACTCAATAAAACCTCCATTTACTTTATCCAGTTTGTGGTTTTTTTTCCACTTGCAACCGAAATAGCTTTAACATATGCAGGAAAAAGGAGATGACGGCAAGGGGAAAAAAAAAAAACCAAAAAGAAGAAAAAGGGATCAGAGGAAAAAGAACAATGAAAGATTTGACAAGGTTATGGGACTAGCCAGTATGCAATAAGAATACAGAACATGAATTCCAGAGTTCACTGCTCTTTTCCCTGCTACTCCCCTCCAGAAATCAGTACTGATTTTTATTTTTATACATAGTTACTTTGAAGCTAAACAGAATTAGCCTGCTATCAAGACCCCACAAATATAAGACATATATCTACTTACAGACTTACATTCTGTTTTGTTGTTGTTGTTGTTGTTGTTACACGTTTAAGAATTGTTTTCATAATTAAGCTTCCCAAGGGGAATACAAATGCCACTCTTAATTTAAAGAAATACTAACTCTAAAATCAATTTGTAGAATATTTCAGTTGGATCAATGGATATAGCCTCCACTAAAACCAAATTATTCCCCACTCATGCTTCTTTATAAGTGTGTACCAACACCAATCAAGATTTTCAGGAAACATGTTACAAAGCCATTATTCCCAGAGACTGAATCAAGCAGTCAATGATCAAAACATAAGGTAAAGGGACCCCTGGGTGGCTCAGTTGGTTAAGCGTCCAACTTCAGCTCAGGTCATGATCTCACCATTTGTGAGTTTGAGCCCCATGTCCGGCTCTGTACTGATGGCTCAGAGCCTGGAGCCTGCTTCACATTCTCTCTCCCTCTCTCCCCCTCTCCCCCTCTCCCTCTCCTGCTTGTACTCTATCTCTTTCAAAAATAAATAAACATTAAAAATTTTAAAAAACATAAGGCAAAAAAGAATATTCCATCCCTGAACCCAAAGCACTTGAGTTTTATTAAACATTTATTAGAGATTTTACACAGAATATACTGCTCTGTGCCTATTTTCTTCGTCTTCCAAAGGGTTGCATAATGTTTTGTGTGCAGTGCAGAAGGAAGGCACCAGAAACCGATGTTATCTGTGTAACAGATACTGACATGCAGCTTTTTCACAGAACAGAAAGAAAGTTCTCAAGAAACCACAACAACTTTGCAATAGCATCAACAGTAAAGACCAAGGCCCCAACAGGACTGAAAATGTTTCTGAATGCAATGATACTCAATCTACCACACAATTACCAACTTTACTCAGCCAACAGTATGTTTCTTCAAACACTGGATATAATGATTCTACCCATAAGAAGTCCAACTGTTGATGAAATAGTAACTAGCTAAAAACTAAAAACAAACAATTATGTGTAACCCTACTAATGGTTTCTGCCTCTAATGTTTCACACAGGTAATTCGTGGCCCACCCTTTTTCTTGCAGAACAGCTACTCTAAGACAGTTCTCTTACAGCCAAGGAACTTCCTTAGCCAGCTGAATCCAGGGTATTTCATTTTCACTTTGCACTCACTGCTTTGTCCTTACAACATGCCGCTGTGTTTTTGGTTATCTGCAAACATTTCTTGTCTTTCCTACAGAACTGCATATCCCTGGAACAGAGGTACCAAGTCTCACAGAGCTTCTAAATCTGGAACTTAGGACAACACTGTACAAAGTCTGTAACAAGTAATGTTTGTTAGAGTTCATTATATATTCTTTAAGGCTGGTAACTGATCTTTTTAAAAGATAAAACTGGTTATACATGGACTGTATTAAAACAGTGTTAAAAAATCTAAAATAATATCACTGTGAGCACGGAATGCATTTTTATTTTTATTTGTCTGAAGTTTATTTATTTATTTTGAGAAAGACAGAGAGAGCACAAGCAGGGAAGGGGCAGAGAGAGAATCCCAAGCAGGCTCTGCATGTGGTCAGCACAAAGTCTGATGCAGGGCTCAAATCCATGCAACTATGAGATCATGACCTGAGCCGAAATCAAGAGTCAGACACTTAACCGACAGAGTCACCCCGGAGCCCCTAGAATGCATTTTTAATTTAAGGGAGGTGTTTTATTCAGTCTGAGAATGGAGGAATTTATGATGCCTAATACCAGTCTTCAAAAGGCGTCTACCTGCCCAGTTGAGAACACTGTGTAAAGAAAAGTTCCAGATTCCATTCTCCTCTGCCATAGACAATTAAATGTTTTGGTTTAAAAGCTGTTTCTGGGAGTTGAGTTTATTAGCCATACTCTGATGAGGAAGGGACTGCAGAAATCACACAGCATGAGGGCATCAGTAGGGCTCTACCAACGTTTTCTCGGTAGATGAGGTGTCCTGGGTCTGAGTTTCTGTTCACCTGTGTCTCTGACTGGAATCTAGTCCCTGAGCAAGTCACTTTTCCCCTCTGAGCCTCAGTCACCTCATCTTTTAAATTAAGATAAAATTCCTGGTGGCATACCTGCTTCACAGGCTGTTGGGAACATAGTAGCAACAGCACTGATGATGTTAATAATTCGATGATAATAGCTACCATTTACTAAGGCATCCCATATGCTAGCACTGTGATAAAAGTCCTATACTTCCCTTAACTCTTATGATCATCACAACAATTCTATGAAGCCAGGTACTATCATTATCTGCCTTCTACAGATGAGGTAACTAAGATCAGAGATGTTAAACACCTTGCCCAAAGTCACACACCTGGTAAAAAGTAGAGCCAGGATTTGAAGCCCAGCATTCTGGTTCCAAAGCCTTAGCCCTGTGCTATTCCACCCCACACAAATCATTTAAAGCATGTGATGTGAAGCACTTTATAACTTTAATAAAAATATATAAATTATTAATATTAATACAAATAGATGTTCATTACAGTTATTGAAAGATGAGGTAACCATCAATTGTTTTAGTGAAAGCACATACACTTCTCTCAGTAATACCAACAATCCACTGCCAGCAAAACTAAACAAAACACAACTAGAATAGCCTTAGCACATCATCACAAAAGAAGTGCCACTGACACCATGCAACCAGAGAATTCATTCTTCCCTGGAGTTCAAAAGGAAAAAAAAATTCCATGCTTCATCTGACAAGAACAACAAATCCTTCTCACAGCTCTGGCAATGGAATGCCTCAGAAAGAACAGGTTCAGGAGGGCACTCCCACTGCAAACCAGTGACAAGCCAGCATGAGCCCCACAGAGGGATCCATACCATGATGCCTGTTGCCACTTGCAAGTCACACAACAGTCCCACGTGTGCCTCCAGAAAGTCACCCAGGACGAGACTAGAGCCCAAACTAGCTTTCCCAGCCTTACAAGGAGCCGGCCACTAGGGAGGCATGGAGGAGAGCTTACAACGTGGCAGGCTATTTCTGAGTTCCCCTTTCAACTTGTTTCTTCACTAAGTTACTTTGACATCACACCTGTTTCTGTTCTAGTCTGGAAGCCTCTGCAGCACGACAGATGGCAGAGTGTCTACATAACGAATGTTCTCTGAGGTCAGTCTATGGAGGTGGCAGCGGGGACCTTGGCGGGTGGGACCGGAGGGCAGCAGGGCCCCACCCCCCTGGGGGAAGGAGCACCACCATCCATCCCCCACTTTGCTGGGGAACGCTCCCCACCCCTGTGGAAGCTGGGGGTGCGTCTAAGCTCTGAATGTCCTCAGCTCTGCTCCTCCTTCTGACAGTCATATCCAGGATACCCCGCACCAGCAGCTGCAAGAGGAAGCTACAAAGGAAATCTAGAAGGGGACTGAGAAATCGTAAAAACAGAACAAACCCTCATCGCATTGAAAACTTCAAACTCCATTCTAGGTAAACTTCCAATTTCACTCTCTTAAACTTAACTTGAGATTTAACTCCCTGAAGTCTAAGCTTTCTAACTCTCAAATCTCAACTTCTATGTTTCTTAAATCTATCTTAAAGTCAAACTTAGTCTTTTGAAGAGGGAAGTAAAATTTAACAGCTGAATGGAATGAGTTGCTATGAATGTCCAGCCTGGTTTTAAGGTCATGCCTGGTCCTTAGAAGTTGAAGAAATCCTCACTTCCCGTTTATGCAAATTTAACATCAGAATAAGGATCTATCTTGGCTGAGCTATGGAGGAAATATTTTCTCAATCACTTTACTGTCCATTTATTAAAGAATCCGTGATGCACAGGATGAATAACATTCTGCTTCTTAAAGGAACAAACACCTGTTTCAGGGGCACACGCTTTGCAGACATCTTGTGTGTCTGGAGGTGATACACACTGCTCCCCTTCCCCCTCAAGGACAGCTGGTAGACCTCACTGCCTGCAGCATGAAAGAACTAGCTCTGCACATTCGGTTCCGTTTGAGAGACCAGAGTGCTTCCATTAATAAGAATTCTGGGCCCATTAACAGGATGACACAAGCGGCTGGAAGTAAACTGGAATCCACTTCAACTCCTCTCTATGGGTGTCTCTCTTGATATTCCCATCTGCACTGCTTGACGCAAGGGTGATGGAGATTAAGATGAGAAAAGATGCTCTCTTTGACGGTAGGCACTACACATGTGCCTCATTCTTTGCTGTCATCACAGAAGCTAGAACAGAGGCCGGCAAACAGTCAGGTCTCAACAAATCACTAGCAAATAAAAAATACAGTGTGCCAAGCACTGTGTGGAGAGTTTCCCAATTTGTGACTTTATGTGATACTCATAAAAATCCTATGCAAGAGGGAGTGCTCTTATTCCAATTTCACAGACAAGGAAACAAAACCACTTGCCTAACACCATACAACTAAGAGTAGATAGAGCCAGTCTTTGAATCCTCAGACCAAATACTTCTTCTGAGTGAGAGACCTATTTTATAAGGTAAATCTCTCAAATAGGGAGAACATAGCTCATTGTGACCTGCCTCATGATTTACCCCATCCACCTACACTAGTGATACTAACTGCCACTGAATATAGGTGGAAGACAGCAATTCAGGTAAGGCCAGGGGAGCAATCCACACGGTGTCATGGGGCCAGCAGACCCCTGAAAGCAAACACAATATTTTGTGCATATACCTGAGTTTTTCCATAGAAAAAGTCTATAGCTTTCAGACTTCAAAGATTCCATGATCCTTCCAACTCCCAGAATTTAATGAGTTAGCTGCCTTTCACTAAATTATGCTTCTAATTGTCACCCCAAAGAGTCAAAGCATTCTGGGTGATTTTTATATGCCTGCTTGAGGGAAAATAATTAGCATGAAAGCTTGGTGAGGATTAGACATGAGAAAGTCAGTCTCTGGAAAACACCCTTGGTGTGGAAAGAGCCCCCACAGATCACTGCTTAATTAAGAATATTAGCTCAGATTTCATTCCAGTGCTAGCATTTGTCCACCGAGAGAACAAAGAGCATCTCTATCAATTTACCTCCCAGTTGGTCTTGAGGGTACTGACATCACAGGATCCCGTATCACTGACCAGATTCCATGGTCTTCAAAATATGAAAAGGCACCAGCAAAACCCACCATCCAGCTGTGTCCCTGTCAACAAGATTTTTCTAACCATTTAATTTTTGACAATCTTCATCTGCAGCATGGACACCCAGGCCGGAGGCTCTATACCATCCTCATGTCCAACAAACACTTAGTGAGAGCCTACTATGTGCCAAGAACTGCATAAAACTCTTGCTCCTGTGCCCTCTGGAGGCCTCTGTGTGATTCTCAGCAACATGTTTAAAATAGAACAATCAGCAGAGAACACCCAGATGTGGGGACAAGTGTGACAAAGGAGTAAAAACCAGGTCATGTACACAGTTAAAGGCAATGATGATTCTGTAGAAGGACAAGAGCACATCTTCCAACTCCTATACGGTTTTTGAGAAGGAGAGGAAATACAGAATTAAACCAGACTACCCAGACTCCAAAGAGAAAAGGAAAAGAACAAAGATTCCAGTCTTGTGACTGCTGGTTCACAGGAAAAGATAAGGTGGAAGAGGAAGAAGAAGAGAAAAAATGAAAAAGGAAAAATACATTTTTCTAACTGAAGTCATCTAAAAATGGAATAAGATAGCTGGTAAAAAGTAAGCTAGCCATCACTGGAAGGACTTTACGTGGATTTATACAATGGATGAAGGTAAAGCTGAAACTATAACACATGAAAGATGGGTTAGTACAAGATGATTGTACCAAAATATAAAGAAACAAAGTTAGTCAGTGCGCGACCCTTCAAAAATAGTACGTGGATTATGCTGTTTGCAGAGAAGAACGTGATGTTCACAACTCAACGCCAATTATATGCTTACCGTGTCTTATTAATGTAATGACCTTGGGAGTTGACTCCTCGTCTTCCTTAACCTGATGAGTGTGCTGAATATAATCAATTAGGTTTGTAATTAAAATTACAATTTATTCAACACATTTCCCCCACCTTCTCTTGCTAAGGCTCAAGAAACCATTGGGTGATCAGTACGGGCCCTCTGCTATAGGCATCATGCTTGCTCCCTCTCTCTCTCTCTGTTTGTCTCTCTCTCTCCCTCCCTCTCTCCCAGCATTTCTATTATGGGTAATTTATTAAACCTTAAATTTCTTTCCTATTTGTAAGTTTCAGCAAAATTTAGTCAGGTTTCAACACGGAGTGTCAAGGGATAATTAGGACAGTTAGCAGTAATTTATCATTTCTCAGCTGGGTTTTCCAGCTTTTGCTGACTGCCGGTAGAAATCCGTTAGCCAGCTCTACCCAGATCACTATGAAATCTCCTTTATCTTTGTGCAAATTGCTTTTCTATTTTCCTGAAGTGAGCTGCAAGATGAGCCAATCCATTCCTGAAAACCTAGCCACTGGTGTGCCTGTCATCAGCATGAGGCAGAGCCCAGGGCTTCAGATGGATGATTACAGTGGCTAATGGATGATAGGGTGCTACAGGCTGCTCCCTCCCAACCTGCTGTGGATTAGAAATTTAAACCGGGAAGTCCGACATCCCATTAGATCTTCAGAAAATATGCAAAGGAATCCATGAACATGCCAATATACATGTTACAGGGCAAATCCTGCCTAGCAGCCCACCAAAGATGAAAAGCCGGGAGAAGGCAGGGACAACAGTTCTGCACTACTTCTGTGTAAGAAGAGGATGTTATTAAGCCTGAACCAAAAAAGGGAGGACCTCCTGTTTTTGAGAGAGGCTCATTTACTAGATGGTGAAAAATGAATGCTCTGGGTAATTTCATTCTGAATTGATTTATTTCTAAATGGGGGGAAATTGACACTTGGTGAAGAGCGTAAAAAGCACGTTTCTGGGAAGAGCCAGCTAGTCTCAGGTATAATGCAATTATCTGAACACAGGAAATAAGAACACAGAAGGCAGGGTAGAAGGTCACCCAGGAAAGTCATTCCCCACAATGAACACTTTCCTTTCCCCCTTGTGACAGACGCTCAGAAAAGTATAAACTGACCCATATTTCCAGTTTATTTCTGGTGCCTAGCCTAACCTAATCAAAGTTCGCTTTTTAGAAATCCAACAGTTATTCTCAATTAGATTGCACAGCAAATTAAATCATAAATTTCTCTATCCTGGCCCTGGTTTGTCACATTCCTAAAATACAACTTTGCTCCCTCTGGCATTTTATTTAAATCTCTGAGGCCAGGCCCCAAGGAAAGTTATAGATTTGATAATTTGCTAATGTGGCCACAGTAATTGTTTGAGCTATATTTATGATTTTATTGGATCTTACAACAATCAATAATAATCCATTGATGTCCCTGACTCGGGTTTTCTCACAGTCGACAAATGGGGCAGTGGATTCATTTTTAATGTACCCAACTCCCTCCCTAAGAGAGTCTTGCATATATTAATAAAGGCCAAGAAATGAATGGCATCGGTGAACATATCTTACCCTGAAGAATTAGCTTCAGGATAAGATTTAATGTTAAAAAATAAGGGGAAGAATAGACTAACAGGACCCATTTTGTACAGCACGACCATCATTAAAGTTAATGGAATTACCTTGTGGTCATGCACCAAAGGGAGCCTATTGGAAGTTAAGCTTTTCTAGGGCCATTGATTCTCAAACTTTCACTCAAGGATTCCCATTGGCATGTGATGAGTATTGCAGATATGCAGAAGCACTTAATGCAAACTGCCAGTTAAGCATATTAAGGAGTAACAATAACTGAATATTTTAGAGCAGATGATCTAGTTGAGGATGTTTTCCACTGGAGGTAGCAGGAACTTCAACTTTAATGGATCAGCTAACCAAAAAGTCTGGAGGTGGTGCAGACTTCAGGACTGGTTAATTCAGCAACCTGGTAATGTCACCCAGGGTCCAACTTCTGTCTCTGCCACTACACACTCAGTATCTGCTTCACTCTATAGCAGAATGACCCATGAATCCTAAGATAGTTGTTGCAACTGTCAGGGTTACTGCTTCCTTATTCATATCCCTACCCACAGACAATGGATACAAGTTCTCCATGAGGCTGGGAACAACCATCCCTAAAGCGAATGGAATCCTTAGGTGGCTTAGGTCAGGGTTAACTAAACTCATAAGTTGGCAGAGAGAAATGGCTTAGGGCAGGGATGAGGAAACTACAGCCTTTGGAACAAATCTGGCCCATGGCCTGTTTTTTTAAATAAAGTTTTATTGGAATACAGCCACATTTATTTGTGCAAATTTATTTACATATTTTCTTTGGCGGCTTTCATGCTGCAAAGGCAAGGGTATTGTGACACCTGGCCCCAAAAGCCTAAAATGCTTACTCTCTGGACATGTATGATAAAGTTTGCTGGCTCCTGAATTACACCAAACAGGGTTCACACCTGTAGCTAGATGTGAATCCAATATTCAGACGGATTAAAACACACCCTGACTTCTTAACTGCTAAATAATGGAGGAATAAAGAAAACAAGCCAGGAAGACAACCATAGTGCTCAAGATAGATATGAGACAAAATTATTCAAGTTCTGGAAAACTGGACTTAGAAACTTAAAAGCCAAATTAATTAAGGTGACCCATCACATGTGGCACACATGAAATACCCTCTGCCCTTGGAATATAATCCAAACACTGAACACATTAAAAATTGAATTACAACCCCTTACCAGGGTGTACAAGGCCTGGCATAACTGGTTTCTTGTTCACATCTCTCTGCCCCCAAATTCCTGCCCCCAAGGACTTCAATCATCTCCTAGAACGTCCCAAGCTCATTACTTCTATCTCTTTCTGCCCAGAATGCTCTTTCTTCCACAGCTCTCCATCCGGATAGACGCTTATCATTTCTCAGATCTCAGTTTACCTCTCCAGGAGAACTTTGCTGGCCACTCCACCGCCTTTCCTCCCTCCATGTTCTTCCTTTCACAGCACCATGGTACTGCCTTTTTAATACTGCTCAAAGCTTGCAATTATTTTATGCATTCATTGGGTGTAGAGAAGTCGGACAAGTAGGGTGAGGGCTGTTCCTTGGCTGCTTGTTCTTCCATGGCTCCCCAGTGCCTGGCAGCACCTAAGTATAGTAGGTGCTCAATAAACCCTTCTTGGGAGAGGGATTCATAGGCACTACAAAATTCCCACAACCTCTCAGTCTTCTTCTACTCTAGCACTTATTTCAGAGACTGCCTTTAAAGATAGGGACTATGCCTCACTCTTCCTTGTCTGTCAGGGCCTGTGACAATACCTGGAACATAGTAGACACTGGAAGAATAAATTAAAATAACAACAGAATGTTAGATAATAAAACATGAGCAGACAGAATGCTCACTCCTTGGGAGTTAGGAACAGGATACCTTTGGTAGTGAGGAGATGCTCATTGTCAACCACAGATTGGAGCTGTATAAAACTAGAAGTGTTTCCTTCAGTGTGCACTGGGTTTCCAGAGAGAGAGAGGAAGATGACAGACCAATTTAAAGGCTACTGACAGGGATCATTTGCACAACAGGTGATGACACCATGTGCCTTCCAAGGTCATTTGCCCTTCTGGGATTCTCTGAGTTATCCAGGCTCTGAGTTTCTTCCTCGAGGGTGACTCTCATCTCTGGTCATCTGATGGCAGAGCTGAGCTTGGAATCATATTTACTCCTTCCATGGATGAATCGTTTTGTCAAAATTATACTGCTAGAACCTGATTACATCTAGGAATTTATACCATTTACAACCAACAGATGAATTGAAACAAATAAAAGGCCCTGCTGGGTTGTTTATCACAGTCCCGGTATACAAAGCACGGTAAGAAAACATTTTTCAGGTAACAAGTACTGATATATAGACCCTATGGTGGGATATTTGGATGTGAACATTAGGATAAATGGATTTCACCACGAAGTAAAAGAGTATTTGGTGAGTTCACATTGTTCATTCAACAATGTTTATTCTTCTAAACCACTTTGGGCAAGATCAACAACCTAAACAACTTCATGTTGACTTTTCATGTAACATCAGGAACAAGAGAGGCTTATTTAAGAGAATAAGCTACCAGGGAAAGAAATGAGAGTTTTCGTTACCAGCACCCCAAAGTATCATCTGTATGTAGAATGAGCCCAGAGGGATTCCAGACCATCAGTTTTGTCTCTTCCCCCTGAGGTTTGGGATTAATATGACTCAGGAGGCTTCCAGAGATGTACACCTCAATTTTCCTGATCTTGGGAGATGAACAGCCTCTCTAGAAAGGGAATCCTCTAGGAGACCGCAGGTGTAGTACTGATGCCTCGCGGCATGTGAAGATTTCAAAATTATCCTTTCCCAGCACTAACATAATTCATACTGAGGGAGGGGGCAGAAATTTTCACTGTGTTTAGCCCAAGGGCCATTACAGATTCTCACCAACCCAGAATTTTTCACTTAAATGTCATTAGGAAGGTCATTATTCTAATTCTTCCATTTCTGGAGCTCTGCAGGCTGCCATGTCCATTATTCATTAACCTGGTTTGCATTTGACCCAGACTTAGTCATCAAATCCTTACTATTCCAGCTGCTTTTGTATCTTAAGAATTAATTTACTGATGGTTTCAGCATAAAAGGCAAAGAGGAGCCCCTTCAAGGGACTGAATGATTTAGGATGGATATGGCAGCAAGAATCAAGCCTAGGCCACTTTGACCAAGAATCAAAATGTATTTATAGAAATATGTTAAGGGGTGCCTGGTGGCTCAGTTGGTTCAGTGTCCAACTCTTGATTTTGGCTCAGGTTATGATCTCACAATTTGTGAGTTTGAGCCCCATATTAGGCTCCATGCTGACAGCACAGAGCCTGCTTGGGATCCTCTCTCTACCTCTCTCATGCTTGTGCATGCACGCTCTCTCTCTCTCAAAATAATAAATTAAAAAAAAAACTTACAAAAAAGAAATATATGAAAACAGCTGTTCCTAAATCTGGGCAACATCAAAATCAACTGCGGGCTTTTCAGAAATCTATATTATGGGCCCCATTATCAGAGAATTGAACATAGGTGTGAGAATCAGTTATTTGCTAAAGATAATAAAGGAATAAGAATGAATTATAATAGTCATTTATTGATGGAAAACCTTCAGTGGGACCCCTGTGAAATAAAAAGTATAGACAAAGCTGTATATTTCTTTTGAAAATACATTTAAAATATCAGTGATATTACAAAATATAAATAATGTGTTGAACAAATGGGTACACATTACCCATCTTAAAAATAAAAGAGATCTATGGAGTTGAAGGCTACTGGATACCTGTGACACCCCACGGTGCGCTCCTTCTCCTTAATGTTTCCACGTGAGGGAATCCCAACCCTCTTTGTGTCCATATCTCTAAGCAATATTACCCATCTGCATTTTTACAGTTAAGATACATAGCCTATAAGTAATCTGCCTCTGTATTTTGTTATTTCTGCTGTTAAAAATTCCTGAAATAGAAGTTTGTAATATCATCTGTATCTGATTCAGCTACAATGTCCAGTTTCAACCAAACCACACATTATTTAATGGACATTCACCCCTCAGTCTACATTTAAGGTGTGTGTGGTTTATGACAAATGGCTCATCTACTGAGACTGACATGAACACTTACATTTCATCAAAACTGAATCCTCATCACATGATTAGGCTGAGTTTATTTTGCCTTTTCTCTCATTCCCCCCTGCCGCCTTGATTTTTGTTTGTTTGTTTGTTCAAATGTTGGCCAAGCTAATTATTTACATGCCACAGGTTGAAAACTTTAAACCTACAATGATCTAATTAAATGGAATCAGAGAATTATACACGTTATTTCCCAGGCTAGAAACATACAGAGCAAAATACCAAGAGAGAAATTCCTTCAGTGATTACTTACTGAGCACCTACTATTCCACACTAAAATGACAACAGTGAGTGACAGCCCTTACTGCATCAACAGAGTTAAGAAAGTGACTCTGCATAATGACACCTTACATTTATGTAGCATTTTAGGGTCTACAGAGCACTTTGCTTTTCACAGGATATTTCACTTGACAGTGATTAAATAAAACCCCCAAACTGAACATCAGGTGTAAAAGACAGTCTACGGAGATCTATAAACCATTGACATTAAGAGTGTATCTGCCTCATTTCTGTGCTACGTATCCCAAAATAAATTTAACAGCCAAATATCCACTTTGCTTATGTCAGGGCCTCCAATTACTAAAGAAATTTGTTTGGTAGCACTAATGAAAAATTAAACACCTAAAACATATAATTCTGCTATAAACTGGCATACAGTAATAAAACAGCATTTAGTTTAGTTGACCTTTACCTGTATAATAAAGTTAAACAGAGAGAATCCTGTGGGTATTTTTAGGGAGAAACCAATATTATTCTAATCAGAGAAAAATAATGCAAATTAATTTGTGTTATGGGTGGAAATATATTTACAAAACTTCTCCTTGTGCATCTTCCCCTGTGCTTATTGGGTGCAAGGTGCTTTTAGGAACAGCTGGCTGCATGATATAATGGAGAGGGGCTCTCAGGCCTGGGTTTGAATCTTTGCTCTACTACCTGCCAGTCATGTATGGTGTGATTTGTTACTCTACCTCTATAAACCTCGGTTTCCTCACATGTCAAATATCAATGCCTACTTTTGAGGGTTATGAGGATTCAGTGAAAATTATAAAACTAGAACAAACATTTATTCAGATGTATTGCATGCCAAGTACTGTTTTGAAAACATTTACATGCATTAAGCCATTTAGTCTTTGCAACACCCCTAGGAGGAAGGGTATCACTGAGGCCCTCGTGTTATCAATTTATAAATGGATGGTGGGGCTAGGAAAGGTTAACTTTTGCTGGGTCATACACCTGGTAGGTGACAGTTCTGGGACTGAAACCAGGTCATCTGTCTCTCCATCAGTATGTTGGAATGCTGATGCCATTTTCCCTCTATCCTCACTCCATTTCCAGAATCCCTCAACCCATCCACCGAAGTTGCCTGTGACAGTGAAAGGACAGAGAAAATAAAAAACACATAGTAACCAGAAAACACCTGGTTAATTAACGCCTGGTTAATTTTTCTTTCAGTGTTTTTTCATGACATCATGCAAATCAAAATCGATCATTTCGAAATAAATACACACACACACATGCACAATGATTTGATACCTACTTAGAAGAAGGCTTGAGGCTTAGTAGAAGAGAGGAACTTTCCCATAGGAGACAGGCAGGCTCATGGTCCCTTTTCCTGCCGACAGACCCAGGGACCAGAAGTTTTGTCCCCAAGTCCCCAGAAGGATAACAAACTCATCCCGACCTGAGCACTGAAATTGTTTTTGGTTTGCCAAATTCAGGCAAATGGGATTCATTCTGAGAAAAGAGATATAAATTGTAAGCCAATTCCACAAGAGAAAAGCTACCACATCCTTAAAATACTAATTTTTCAGGCAGTAAATGCAGGCATTAGGCATAAACATAGGCAAGGCACTTTCTATCATGGCTTTAAGCAAAGGATAAAAGTTCTCCGGCAAATTACAACTCTTGTGAAATTTCTTTCATTATGAAAATAATAAATAACAGTCAAGAAAAATCATTTTTACTCTCAAAATGTCACTTTCTCCATTCGGTGCACACCAAATTTTAGGAATTCATTTGGGTTGAAAGCAAGGAGCTCTGTTGAAAGTCCTCCATATCTTCTCATCACTTCTTTGCTAAGTTGTGCACTGGAATAAGGTGTGCATGGGAATCACCTAGTGTCTGTTAAAATGCAGAGTCCTGGGTCCCACACCAGACCTACTGAATCAGCATAGGGGGCAGGCAGGTTTCTATTTTGTGAAAACCTATTTCAAGTAACTGTGAAGTATACTGTCAGTTTCGAACCATGACTTACCCATTACCATAGGAGTAGAGCAGCGGATAAAAAAATATATCAGGGTAGAGATTTTTCCCCCCAATTATTAAGGTGGATTTCTGAATGTTCAACTGGTCACTTTTGTAATAAATTCAAAGTCAGTATTCAAACAGCACAAGTCCTCTTACCAGAAGAAAGCTTTCTCAAGAGTTTAAGCAAAATGGCAAAAGTCAACAGTGACAATTCAGTGTATAACTGTGAACTCATCAGGGCCGCAATCTCAATGCCAAGTATATTCTCCTAAAGCCCAGTCTTTGCCTATGTTACAAAAGAAACATAAGAAAACTGAGGGTAAGATTAATATTAAGAGACATGAACAAGGTCCCAGGGATAGTGGGCTAGGCTCTCTATTCATGTTGGTTTCTCCTCATCATCACTCAATACAATAGACAGGGTTCCCTCCATTTTAAAACTGAAGACGAAATAAAAATAATTTTTAGAAAATTTTTAAAAAGTGGGGGGCACCTGGGTGGCTCAGCTGGTTGAGCGTCTGACTTTGGCTCTGGCCATGATCTCGCGGTTCACAAGTTTGAGCCCTATGTCAGGCTCAGTGCTGACAGCTCAGAGCCTGGAGCCTGCTTCAAATTCTGTGTCTCCCTCTCTCTCTGCCCCTCCCCTGCTCATGCTCTGTCTCTGTCTCTCTCTAAAAAAATTTTTTTAAAATTAAAATTTTTTAAAAAAAAGAAAGAAAAGTGAAGACGAAGACGTTCAGAGATGCTAAGAGTCTTGCCCAAGTCAAACAGTAAAATAATAGACCTAATATTTCCATGGAACCTCTGATTGACGCCAAAGTGCATTAACTACTGAACTTCATGAAGAGCTACAATATCCTCTATGTTCATGAATTGAAATGATTACCAAATCTCTACGTGGAAAATCTCTTCTAGGACCATAGAGACCCTTCAGTGAATGGAACAGTTGTTTTTATCTTTATTTTAATTTTTAAATCACACTTTTTCAAAGAATTCCTTTTCTT
This sequence comes from Panthera tigris, assembly GCF_018350195.1. NCBI lineage: Eukaryota > Metazoa > Chordata > Mammalia > Carnivora > Felidae > Panthera > Panthera tigris. The sequence goes on from NC_056661.1 coordinate 27,626,732, forward strand.
GTTCTTTCTTAAGCAATCTGAAAAGTAATTGCTAATATATCAATAGTTATTAAGATACTTCCCACTGCCTTAATATTATAAAATGAACTATCTAAGTAGGGGATTCAATTCCATAACCACAAAAAAAGGATAAACAAGCACATTCTATAAATAGTTCTTATGAGATTCCAGATTGCCTGCCTGCCATAAATTTCTCTCTTTAATATACCTAAAACACCCTCCCACCCAAAGATGCACATATTAATTTCTCTAAAAGGTAGCTCACATTAAACTTACTATGGAGCATCCCTTTTAAAAGACCGAGCACTGCCTTTAATGATTTGGCTAGTTGAAATTACATTTTGGAATATGGTTTGGCAACCTGATGAGTGGAAATTCTGGTCTTTGTCAGTGATGCCTGAGATATAGGAGATTCTTGACAAAAATCCCAGGAAACTCAGACAGAGCCCTGACTACACACTGAAATACAAGTACATATCATCTGCTGCTTCATGTTCATTCACATTAGAAACTTACGAGTAGATTTGCTCTCTCAAGCAAAGACCCATTATCTTCCCCATTCTTTTCCCCGGGCCACCCAAAAGAGCCATCGTAGACAGTGGCAAAATGCAAGTCCTCAAAACAGCTTACATTCTTGAGGGACTAAGGAAACATAGGTACAGAAACAAAAATAACCACACAAATTAAAAAAACAGTGAAGAATGCCTTGAAGGAAATCAAATAAGGCAACAAGATAGGGAATAAAGGCTTTATTGAGCAGAGCCACTTCAGATGGGTGATGGGGGTCAGAAAAGACTAACAATACAGCAACATATGGCTGTACCTGTATATACATGTATATGTATATACAGTGATATGTATATACATGTATATGTATATTGCAATACATGCCTAAAACCAGAAAAAAAGAGGTTGTTTCTCAAGACTGCAGGGCATTCAAATCATTGCAATGATCACTGGGTAAATAGCAGCACTCTACTACTTTTAAATTCAAAAGGAGACTGAATAATCAACTGAAACGTAAGAGGTGACTTTTTACTTCCATATTTCCCCTTCCTGCTATGAATCACTTACTGAGTAAGCAAGCCCACCCTTGTTCTTTGCAAAGCAGAATTTAAAGCCCCTGAAACAAACAAACAAAAAGCCCTAAAGTGGCACCACGTTCAAGTGTCTAGCTCAGTGGTACACCTTCACTAACAATAACAACAGTTGCTTCAGGGGAAGAGATCATTACTGGGCTTATTGTTATTACCACCCGGCATGAGACACAAATGGTTTCGAACCCAGACATTGGGCAGAATACCAAGAGTCAGACACACAGGCAAAGACGAAGCCAACAGTCACTGCGCTTTCCACGGCAGGCTGTCAAATGCTACCCTGAAATGCACAACTGTGTGAATTTCAAAACATGAAATGTTCAGTCTTGAACTGCAGTTTTCAGAACCAGACAGCTGAATATTGAAGGTGCTGCCTTGCTCCCTGGAGGGGCTGGCTTTTATATGGCTGGTTTCCACACGGCAGGGGTATGTGGCCATTACCAGCTATTTTATCAGCATAAAATAACAAGACTGAGGAACAGCCACACTCTGAAAAGACTCATATTATGTGCTGGTTCACAATGAAGATTCCCAAGCCCAAACCACAAAGATTCTAAATCAATTGATTTAGCATAAGAACTAAGAGTCCACTTCTTTGTGGTTTAACTAACACCAAAATTAATTTTTATGCAGGTAGTATAAGGATTGCACTTGGAAAAACATAGATTGGACAACATCACATATGCAAAGTTGGCCTAAAAGGACAGTTTTCACAACTGTGTCATACACACACTCACATACACCTATGTGTCATACACATAGGTTTTCATATGCATGTGCATGGTTGTTCTCTTTTAGCCATTTTATCATCTACAAAGGATTTAAGATGCAGCCCCCCCCCCCACCCCGCCAAATTCATATTGGGGGAATTCTGTGATTAGGCTGGAAACAGCTGAAAGATGTCCAAAGCAATACAATCTACTGATTAAAAAATATAGAATTGTTAAAAAATATTAACTTATACTAAGTAACAATGGTGATGGTGATAATAATCACATTCAACAATTCATATATAAGTCCTATAGGCCAAGAATTACTCCATCATCCTCACCAATGAAGCTGACAAAACCGTGAACATTTTTTGGTTGGATAACTGGGGACATCAAAAAAGTAGTCACTGTTAGAATCAGAAAGTCCTTAGCCAGGGTGCGCAGTTCTGCTAGACTTGGTGTTTGGTGACTTTTTTTTTTTCTTTTACTGTGTTTTATTACTATTCTTAATTGAGATACAATTCAAATACCATAACATTTTCCATGTTAAAATATACATTTCAGTAGGTTTTAGAATATTCATAACGCAGCATGAACATCACCACTATCTAATTCCACAACATTTTTATCACCCTAAAAAAGAAACCCTTACCCCTTAGCTGTCATTCCCCATGCCCTCCTTTCATCAGCTGCTGGAAGCCACTTATCTACTTATTTCTCTATTCAACGCCTGCTTATATAGAACATAATTTTAATCCTTCATTCAGAACCAAAATGAAATTGTGAGATTATATTACCTATATATACATATAAGCTTTAAATGTGTTTAATATGTACCTATTATCAATCTGTGCATTTCATTTGATCTAGTTTGTACATGCTCCCCTGTTATTAGCTGTGTTCCTACAGACATACTTCCATATTTGAACGAATTCCATCAGATAGTGCGTTCAGTACCTAAATCTGGTGTTGTCAGGATTGACAATTACATACTGAGTTTAAAAAAAAAAAAACAAAAAACTAGCAACCAGATTTAAACTTTGTGCTTTGTAGTTCATGAAACAATTTCAGGGGACGCCTGGGTGGCTCAGTCGGTTAAGCTTCTGACTCTTGATTTTGGCTCATGTCATTATCTCACAGTTTGTGAGACCAAGCCCTGTATCAGGCTCTGCACTGAGCATGGAAATTGTTTAAGATTCTCTCTCTCCCTCTCCCTCTGCCCCTCCCCTGCTCATGCTCTCTCTCTTAAAAAGAAAGAAAAGAAAAGAAAAGAAAAGAAAAGAAAAGAAAAGAAAAGAAAAGAAAAGAAAAAAGAAAATAAGGAAGGATGAATGAATTTCAAAAAGAAGCTACTCATTATACTCTTTTTGGTGTCTACATATTTAGAAGCCTGGCATGGGGGGTGGACAGTGGGGTGGAAGAAAGAGGCGAGTCCCCTCTGTCCCTATTACATCATGTGTCTGGAGCAATCAGGAGGACAGCTCCTTTTTATCGTAAGGAATTTGGTGGCAGTCCCTATAGAACATTTGCTCCTTAGGAGGACTTCCCAAAGTACTTTTAAAAGTCCCACAGTAGCTATGTTAAACAGTAAAGCCATATGCAAACTAATACCAAAAAGAGACTGTGTTTTTTTGGTGCTGTTTTGTGCCAAGCATTACCTTGTCTGTTCATAGCCAGTCTCGCAGTCATAAAACCTTATTGTGCAAAGTATAACATTAGCACCCCAGTTCAACTTCCCTCTGATTTCTAGCACTGAAAAAAATAGCCATTTCTGTGATTTGGGCATAGAACCTAACTGCAGAGGAATTTGCATTTGTATGAAGGGGGCTGAAACCCAGCCTCAGCATCAGCCAAAGTTTTATTCTTTTATTTTACTTTACTAGGAAAGTAGAGAGTATCTTAATAAATCCTCCTTTCCTCTTTTAGCACACTTAAAAACCCATCTTCGAGCTCCACTGACTCCATTAGGTTAGAACTTTAGCATTAAGTACAAAGGGAGGAAAAGTATAGGTGTGTGGGTGGAGAGAAGGAGAGAAGGAGAAAAGAGCTAGCACATGGAGAACAACTCGCTTAGCCTGTCGCTCAAGAATGAGGAGGCTGTGTGAAGAACCAGAAGGCCTGTCAAAGATATCTCAGCTTCAAATGGGACCTGCCAGTCCACACAGGGCTCACATGCGGTTTCTGAGATACTACCTCACTTGAATCCTTTTGACTTCAGTTTCTGTTTTAGGACTTCTTGATTTAGCTTCTGTTTTAGCATTTACACAAGAATAATTTTACAACAAAAGGTAAATGTCTTGTAAACTAATGGGAAACATATTGCTTGGCATAGTTTATAATGTCAGGATTTATGGCTCTAACACTGAGGGTCTCTCTGACCTCAAAGATAACATAATGAACCAGCAATGTGCTGCAAATGGCTCAGTGTGATTTTTATTAGTTCTCATAATTGCCCCTTATTAATTTGTATGCACGTAATAAGCACTCACCTTCACAGTCTGCCCGGCTTCAGGGCCATCCTAGAAGTAGGAGAAAAAAAATAGATAAATAACAGAGGTGATAACAGATAGATGGTATCTCCTGCTTATTCAGAAATACCTCCCGTTAATAATTTAGATCCAATTTCATTGTGTGTTAATTTATAGTATTCTCATGGGAACAATTCACATCAAATGTGTGGGACCAGACAGTTCTCCATTTCCGCCTGAGAGTAAGTGAGAAGTTATGTATAAAAATGGTATAAATTATCCAGGGAGCCAACCCTCTTGCTACTTTTCATGCTCTTTGCTCTTGGCTATGGCTTTAATTGCATCAAAGGAAGGTTGGAAATGTTTGAGGAGGTAAATTATTGCACCTTTTGATTATCTTTAAATCAGAGGTAGTTTAATTAATGTCTGGTTACTATAAGTCTCTACTCAAAAAAAAATTGCTGTAAACATAATCCATTAAGTAGGAATATGGGCTGTCTTATATGGGAAGACCACCCAAGAGTGGGCTCTCTCTGGCTGTCCTGACCTTAGAGGGAAAAAGTAGGAGCATTCACTGTAGTTGGGCCCTTTTCCCATTCCTGGTTCCTTCTCTCAGATTTTCAAAACCAACAAAACCATTTGTTTAGCTGAAAATGAGCTGATTTGCCCAGACATCAGTCACAAGACAAAGCAAAAGCAAGTGCTCAGTTGGTTTGAGATACTAGAACAGGCAATGTCTATGACGGAAAATTATAGAATTGAATTAGAACTTTGCAACTTTTAGCAAGTCTTTCTATCTCTGTGGCCCAGACCAATGGGTAAGAATGTTTGTCCCGCTGTGGCCAGAATTGTGTATAAATGGCTTTCAAACTTGAAGTCACAGTCCATTAGTGGGTCATGAAGTCAGATTAATGGGTTGTGATCAGCACTAAAACCAAATCAGATAATACAACAAAAACTATTAGAGTACACAGGATGGGTAAATGTTGTTTTGTAAAACTTGGGTTTCCTTTATCTACGTATGTATCCATGAGGTGCGAGGTTCACTTGACTGTGGAATAAATAAACACCATACTCTGGTTTAAAGTTTGAAAAGTTTTGTAGACACTGCACATACAAAAGTACTCCAAGTGCTATGCACAAGTCAGTTCCTTTGTTTATGGAATTCACTTTTGAGTAAATCACATTAGATAACTACTAGCACTGGCCATTTTCAGTGAAGGTGAATTTTTTTCTAGTATTTCCTTTAACACTGACAGTTGCCTTCAGCTACTCTCTGGAAACATGATTTGTAGCATAAGCTTGATAAACCCACCCTGAGCTTAATTGCTTGCACAAAAGTGACTCAAACACACATACAGACACACACCTACACACACATACCATATTTCAGAGGGAAGTTTACTCTCACTCAACACAGACATGACAGCAAAAACTTTGTAAAGAAGCATTTAGGAGCATTTTTAGTCAAAGCCTTTCATAACTTGAAAACAGTGGTCTTCTCTGTTTCTTTGAAAGTCTATGGCTGGAAGGCAAAGAGGGTAGTTGAAGGATGGTAAATATTCTGTGTAACTAAAGCATTGAGGGCAAGGTCTCACATTACAGAACCAGCCAATTCTTTCCAAAGGGTTACTGCAGAGTCATCCAATGTCAAGGCCACTAAGGACTTTAATTATGTATTGATACCCCTAGCTCTTCCCATGGGGGATCGGAAAGGGCATAGGACATGTTCTATTGATTTGCTCAATTCCCATAGCTGATGACTCACCATAGACTTCCTTCTACACTTGGCTCAGCCTGTGCCTAAAGATCTCCAGTGACTGGGGTATGTCATCTCTTTCCTGGGAAGCAGGCCACACAGAATACTTGATACAGCATCATACCAATCCATAATCAATCACTGCAGATTGAGTTAAAGAGAAAAAGGAGCCCTCTGAGGGCAAGGTCCCAACCAACTTGCATCTCTCTACTACACTGACGTAGAGGAGGGCTAAGTCCATGCACTGCTCAAAATATAATTGCCCTGGAATGAACATGAGCTGTCCAGCCCCAGTTCCAGTAGAAGATCTGAAATGCCTGAATGCCCATTAAATCACTTGTCTGTTACTCTCATTTGTTTTGTAAACAATGCTGCAGACAGTGCCTCGGCTGATATTCTACAGTCCACCTTGGGACAATGGATACGAGGGTGGTCCTGGATTACATCTTTTTCTGCTATTATTTAAGACATGAACAATGACAGCTGCCTTACCAGTGAGACGGCAGCTTAAAAGAGAGAGAGCTCAATGCCAGGATTTGAAAAGGAAGAAAAACAATTTCTGAGCTACTTAGACACTCACCTGGATGGAAAATGTGAGAGAAGTCCCCTGGAAATGCTTCTCCACCACCATCCCGACTCTCTGGGTTGCCTGGAACAAATCTGCCACTTCATCTGGACGCAGGTCTCGGAAGCGCTCCACTGGCCGAAGGGGACACACGAGGACATCTGCAGTGAGTTCTGTTAAGGCACACTTTGCTTGCTTTGGGTAGGATTTTTACCAACAAGTTTATACCCACAGTATTGAATCCCCTTGGCCCAGGGCCTGAACTCTCAAAGACTAAGGAATAAAAGAACAAATATTTACCAACCACCAAACTCCAAGAAGTTCAAAAAGGAGCTTACAAACATGGTTAATTATACTTTGAAAGAGAAGCAGTGGTGTGCTAAAGAAATTCTTTTAAGAGAAAAGGGCATTAATGTTCAGAGAGACTCAAGTGCTGGCTGAAATAATTATGCCAAGAGGCAAAATCTATTCTGGACCATTATCTCCTGACCCCAATTCGAAAGCTCCATCTTCTCAAACAGCCAAGGGCACTGGGTTGGAAAAACAAGCAGAATATCCAGTCAGTTTCTCTATGGAGAGTATCACATTTAAAATTTTAATTTCAATATCTCTTGAGAGAAATGTGTAATGAAAACACAATAGTAGTTGTTTTATTTATGTTTAAAAGGAGAGCAGACATTCTGAAAACGTACAGTGAACTTCATTTATAATAAGAGATGTGCCATGTGGTTAACCATTTTATGACAAATGTTCCTCCAATTGATTATTAAGAATTCTAGAAGCCAGTTGAAGAACATTTAAGAAAAGGGACTTTTTACTTCTACAAACAAAACCTTCTCAGTGCATTCTAGAAGTGAGACAAGTCAACATATTTATGCTATTGGCCTGAACAAATAAGAGCTAGAGAAAAAGAATCTAAGTTTGATCATTTGCTGGTGACAAATTAACATTCAATGTTACATCATCAATAACATTTCAGTTGTCTTCGTATTTGAATTCCCCATACACATGCAGCTACACGTGCAATCATGCATGCATACATATATACGCACATGGGAATACATTAAATTTTATTTAGTTTTCAGGTACCAGCAGGAGAAAAAAGTGCTCAGATATTCTTTTTGGTTTCTTTCTTTCTTTTTTTCCTTTTTCTTGTTGTTTTAAAACAGTGTGCTTTGCCTGAAGCTAGGCACCTATGGGGCATAATAAAATCTCAATTCTACAATTGCTAGTCACACCAGAATTGCAAGCATTTTAGCCTACCACACTGGTAGGATTCAGCCCAAAGGGAAAGAAATGCACTGAACTCAGCTGGGTGGGCGTAATTTCCATAAGAGAAGGGCGGGGTGGGGGGGGGGGAGCTGGTAGGGAAAGGGAAAGCTGAAAGGGAAACTGATTAATTTTGCTCATAATCAGGAAATTCATGTCAATGGTAAACTAGGAAAAGGAGCAGTGGTTTAATCTGAGTTCTTTTTTCAAGAGAGGGGAAGGGAAGGCTTCACCCACAGGGCATCAGATACTTAAAAAGATAATTATCCTTCTTTGGCAAGGCTGCTTTATTATCATGGGTCAATGAACCATTTAGAAATGAAGAATTTCCTTTCATTTCCGTTTAGCAGATTGCCAGCCTCCACTCCCACTGAGTTGCCTCTTCTTTGTTAAAAGACACCTTTCCCCATCTTCCTCCTCTCTCCACCTGCTCTTAGGCCCTGACTTCACCAAACCACAGCAAGATGACAACTTAGCAAGCTTCCAACAATACCCATAATTGCTGTGGTGAGCTATGTCTAAACACAGCAACCAGGTGGGGAAAGAAGGACATTTTCTTTAAATGACTGCTTACTATAAAACTTGGTGGAATGAATCTTAAATTCTTTGTATCTAATGTAACTTTAGTAATATCAACAACATCTGAAAGGTTTTGTTTTGTTTTGTTTCCAACACCCTAAAAATATTTTATTATCTGTTCATTTTCCTTGTCTGGTACTAAGGATTGGTTTGACCCAATGTTTAATGAATCAAAACATTTATGGAACTGAATCAAAATGACTGAATCTGTCAGCTGTTTTATCCTGTGTACACTTAACCACAGGGTCGTATATCACATACATTTATTACTTTAATTGAATGTTAATAATACTAATAAGAACATGTCACGAAACAGTTAGACAGGCTAAACATGTTCTCATTTAGATGGATATTTTTTCAACAGCCCATTTAGGCCACATTGCCCTGACATATATATTCCTTTCAAACTAACCCTCTATTAAGAAAACATCTGCATATACCAAACGATCTTCCTGTGTGAATGTTAAGATGAAATAGAATTAACTTTTAAGGGTGCTTACTTGGTTTGGGCAGGTGTTCATGTGGATAATCATTGTCTTTGCTCTGTTGGGACCCAGAGGATAGACAGACAGGTATCTCAACCTGTCAGTGGACACACAGGTAGGCTCCACAAGACTTGACAGAGAGACAGATGGGTCTGGAGTTACCCAGGGTATGGATCTGGGGGTCCTGGGTACTGTGTGAGTCACCGAGCTAACCAACAGCAGATTCACTAGTCTCCCCTGGCCATTCTAGGTACTAAATGGCATCAGGAAGTCAGGACCAACCACCATCCCTCAGTTCCTTTGAAACGAGAGAAAAGATGCCCTCACCTCATATAGATAGTAGGCACTGACTACTACCTACCTAATTCCAGAAGCTCCTTTTCCAGTCCTCCCATACACACTATACATCTATCACATGTGCCTTCTTTCTGTTCATCTAACACACTGAACTCGTTCCCAGATTTTGAGGCTTTTGTCCTAGCTGTTTGTTCTCCCTAGAATTCAATTCCCATGTTCTTCGCATGGCTGCTTCTTTCTCACCTTCTGATTCTATTCCAATACTGCTCCCTCAAAGGAGCATTCCAGAACCATCAGTTTAAACTGCTACCTAGTTTCGTCCTCTTCTATCACCCTTTTTTCACCTTGCCGTAGCTCTTGCCACCAGCTGGTAGTTTTCTTGGCTGGCTACTACCTTCCTGAATGAGAAGGTAATCTCCACAAAAGCAGAGGCTGTCTTGTTTACTGTTGTCTCACCCCTGCCTAGAACACCAGACTTAATAAGTACTGCTGCAATGAGTGAATACATTATGATCCAGACCCTCTGATCAGCTACCTCTGAGTACTAACACCCTGACAAAATGGAGACAACATCCATTCATTTTCAACCATCTCTACAAGATTGGGATAGTCCACAAGATTTTTTTTTTAATTCAAGGAGGTTTATTATTAATATTTAGCATAACTAGAGCTAATGTTGGGTGTGCATTGGAAAAATGTAAACTCATTTCTAATGTAAGTTAATTTTCACAAGTGCACAGGAAATATAATGATTTCCTTATATAATGACGAGGGGAAATTAAGAAAACCTTTTAATATAATTATAAAAAACTATAAAGAAGGGGTTTCTAGATTATTCAGACTCTATACCGATAAAAAGCTGCTTTCTATTTGGACTAGAAAGTGTAATTCATTTGTTCATTCAGTGAACAGTGAGCATCAGTTAAGTGGCTGGACACTGTACTAGGCTCTGGGATGAGCAAAAGACAACAGGAAGTTTCTCTAGTTCTTCCTGTCCAGGAGATGGGCACCAAAACAGAATACTGCAGTACTATGGGAGGTACAGATGTAGGATAAGAGGATGCAGAAGCAGAGCAAAGCACCCAATGCAGCAGAACCTGGGACACCTTAATAAGGCAAAGGTTCCAGGACAACCTTGGGGATCTCCAAGTGTGGTCAAATATCCCGTGGCTAGCTGAGAATACAAGCAGGTTCATAAAGGATTTAAAGCAGGTCAGTAAACCTTTTCTGCAAAGGGCCAGATGGAAAAATTGTAAGCTTGGTGGACTATATGTCTAAGCGGCTATAAACAATACAAACAATAGTAAGTGTGGCTATATTCCAGTAAACCTTTGTTTACAAAAAGAAGAGACAACCCAGACTTGGCCCATGGACTTAATAATGTGAACCCTTGGCTTAGAGGAATCACATGAGAAAAAGGTAACTAAAGGAAGTTAGAACTATTTGGGGGCCCATTCTTTTCCAAAGTTGAAGACTATAGTGTTATTTAAATAGTATATTAGACAAATATCATTATGGTATCCTAAAAATTTTCACTTTCTAAGCAAAATACCTGGGCATAATTGAGATATTTCCTCACCCTGTGTGTAGCACTTTTGATGCTTTTAAAGACCAACCACAACGAGAAACTGTGTTGCAGTGATACCATCATATAGATAAATCACAAGTGTTACTCCCCAGTCCAACTAAAGGAGTTTCTGCCATCTTTCATTGGAAAAACAAAGTATATGATCTACAAACATATGAGAGTATAAAAACAGTATGTTATTCACAAATTCATCAGACAATAAAAGTACTTTCTCAAAATAAGTGCATACACTTTGGAAGAAAACACCACACTGCTTAAAGATGGTGTTATCATGCGCTGCATGCTTCTTATAGACAAACAGCTCAGGGAAAGCAAATTAACTTTGAAGACCCGCTCTTATAACTCTACTGCATCTGTTTATATGCCAGTAGTTTTAAGGTAATACCACAAATGCAGTATAAGTTAATTTAGAGAGTCTTAGGCATTGTTATTGGGCAAACACCATATTATATATAGGCTATAAGAACACACTTTCTTTTGAGTCCTCTTTGCTTGGGATTAGTGCCTCTGAAGAGACTTTTTAGCCAATATGCATGATAACCCTCAAAGAAGTTAATCTGCATAATTGAATTTAATATATGTTTATCCAGGATTCATCATGGGTGAAAACCTATGAAAGAGAGTTATCAAATGGAATCTGGTCTCTCTTTTATAATCCAAAATAGAGAAGTCCATTTAGTAGTAACATTTTCTTTTAAAGAAGAGAAGGTAGTAATTAGAGTTTAGTTTCTGTGGTCCACAAAGAGATTGCTCATAACAGAGGGAAATCAAAGAAGACTTCCTAGTGCACACGAGATTTAAAGTCAGTTTTACAAATGGGGGAGTAATTCAACCAGTGGGCCAGAGTGCAGCCCATGTGTCCATCCATCCTTCCACTAGAGCCTCCTCTCAGTCCAGAGTCTGTGCTAGCATTTAGGGCACCAAGATGAGTACAATAAAGTAAATGACTTCAAAGCATTCACACTAATGTCCCAAACTGTCATGCAGTATAAACAGATCATCACAACACAGAGAGATGAGGACTATTGATAGAAATCAGTACAGAATGTTGTGGGAGCACAGAGGAGGCAGAATCTAACTCTGCCTAGGGGTGTGAGATAAACTTTTCAGTATGGTCTTGCATTTCAATTTTCTAAAATCAGCAACTATTTCTCCAAATTTGGACCAAGATCTGTCCTTGAAAATGGCCTAGCAACTTATGGTTAGCTTTAAAGAAAATTGTCAGACATGCCTTCTTTGGCAATAATCACTGTTTCATTTATAAATGTACTCTCCTTTACTTAATCTTTCCAAAAAATCCATAAACTACTATTATAATTCCTATTTTTCATATGAGAAAATTACAGCTTATAGAAAATAAGAAACTTGCACAAGACAGCATACCGAATATGAAACTAAAACTAGAATTCTCCCAAAGCTTGATTCCAAATTCCATGTTATTAACCATAGCACTGTGATGCTAAAACGTTTTGTACTTTTATGACTTAGTCTCTGCCTACCCTCCCATTAAAGTATGTTCTGCATCTCAGAGTCTCTCTGCTTGTGGAAGAGACATGGGTGCAATGAAACACAAAGATACTGTGCAAAACTGCTAACAGCCTGACAAACATTTAGGTTCAAATGAAGAAAGCAGAGGAGATCAGGAATCCCATCATGGTAGGAAACCTCAGGAAAAGGGAAGTAGTAAGTATGCCCTCATCCTAACAGAGAACTGTGAGTACTGACATCAAGAATGAGAGAACCACCTCACCTTGTACCAGGGGTTCAACTGGAAGAAGAATGGAAGGATGTGGAGCCTGCATTTGGCTCCTTCCACTCTATCATTTATTCATTCATTCATTCTAATTGAAGTACAGTTGATGCATATTATATTAGCTTCAGATGTACAACATAGTGATTCCACAAGTTTATACTTATGATATGTTCACCACAAACGTAGCTACTATCTGGTCCTTTTATATTTTTGAGGTAGGCTTGCTTCAAGGCACCTTTGGCTCCCCTCAGTTGGCAGATTCTGGAGGAAGCTTAGCTACAACAATCAATATCAATGGGTCAGGCTGACAGACACACTGAAAAATCCCATGGCCTGTTGGACAGTCTAGTAATCCAGAGTCAATGACTCACAATTATTTATATGACCAAGGACCACCAGCAAGTTGGTAGCTTAATGCCTTTTATTTCCCTCTTCAGCTCACCACCAGTCTGTAAGTGACTGTCTCTATCCTTTGGATGTAAACATTCGGGGTGTTTTTGCCACACTGAAGTGGTAACACAACATGCCAGACCCTGTGCTGGACTCTTAGTGACACACAGCTAACCCAGAATACATACAATGAAAGAAAGAAATCAAATGGACTTTTTGCAGTAGTCAAGCACTTAAGTTGATGTGGTAGATTATATATAAATATTACCACAAAAGTCCCTCCCATCCCACCTCCCCCTTGCAAAGTGACTTTGCTTCTCTTCTCATCAAAAATTGGTGTCTGTTTCCTCTCCCCTCAAATTGTGGCTGGACTTGTGACTTGCCTTGATTAGTTAAATGTGATAGAAGTTTCACTGTGTGACTTTCCAGGGTCAGGCCTTAACAGACATTACAACTTCTGTTTTTTGTTCTCTTGGAATGCTGAGACCAAGATGCTATGAAAAGCCCAGCTAGCCCACTGGGGAGCAAAAACCACATGGAGGAGAACTAAGGTACCTTATGATACTCCACACCAACTGTTAGAACCTTCCAGACACAGGAGACCTACTAACTGACTTCCAACTTCCAGCTATCTACTGCTGTATTATGACAACAAACACAAACACAGTGGCTTAAAATAACACCATTTTGTTTTCTTATCCTAATTCTGTGGGAGGTTGTTGCTGCTGGGCTCACTCAGGCAACTGCTTTCAGTTAGGAGGTAGGCTTGGGGATGGGCTCAGCTGGGTCCACTGGGCCCCTCACTCCATGTGTTCTTTCATCCCAGCCCCAACGCAGAAACTCTAAGGCTTCTGAAGGCTTAAGTTCTCCCACATTCTATTGGTCAAATGAAATCACAGGCCAGCCCCAGTTCAAGGTAGAGAAATAAATTCCATTTCCTTTTTAAAAAAATGTTTATTTATTTTGAGGGGAGGAGGGAAAGAGAGAGGAGAGAGACAATCCCAAGCAGGCTCCACCTGTCGGTGTAGAGCCCCACAGTCTCCATCTCATGAAACATGAGATCATGACTTGGGCTGAAATCAAAAGTTGGCTGCTTATCCAACGGAACCCTCCAGGCACCCCAATAAATTCCATTTCCTGACCTGAGGAGTAGAGAGGCCACACTTCCAAGGGCAGTGAAAGTCTTATGGCAGTGGTGGACATCACTATAATAATCCACCACAGTTGGTAACTGTGATAAGTTCTGGGAATTTTATAAAAATGAACAGGTCCCCAAGATATCTTAATGTCCTATGGAGTACATACAGCCATGGTATTTTGGGAGCTCGGATGGGTCTTAAACATTATCCTCCAATTGTTATTTCATCAATATTTTCCTTGTTGGATGGAAAAATAAATGGGGGAACAGAGTTCAGGTGATTTTCTCAGTATCACACAGGCACACATTTGGAACTGAAACTCAACAATTTGGCTTCCAAACCAAAGCTCTTTCCATTACACATGAGATGGCAAAACACTGCACCTCTGCCATTATGTTCCAGTGCTAAATACATGGCAGACATCAATAATCAGCTACAAAATTCTCTCCTTGAAGCAGAGACTCAGGGACGCCTGGGGTGGCTCAGTCAGTTAAACAACTGACTTCAGCTCAGGTCATGATCTCACAGTTTGTGAGCTCAAGCCCCATATTGGGCTCTGTGCTGGCAGCTCAGAGCCTGGAGCCTCCTTCAGATTCTGTGTCTCCCTCTCTGTCTACCCTTCCTGCACTTCTGCTCATGCTCTGTCTGCCTCTTTCAAAAATAAATAAACCTTACAAAAAATTAAAAACAAGACAAAACAAACAAACAAAACAACAAAGAGACTCAGATTCCTTCTCAATCCTGATCTCTGAGTAGACATCACCAGTCAGATTGGGCATGTAATAAGAGATGCAGGTGTCATTTCTGTGGCCCTCTATACTGCCTCAGGAAACAAAAAACAACTGCAAAGGCCATGTGGGACAAAAACAAAGGGAAATGCTGCAAAAGTGAGAATTTGCCCAAGCACATCAAATGTTCATTATGTTGCTACATTTTTATTCAAAATAAATTTGATAAGTTTAAAATTTGCTCATCATGGATAATAACTGATGATCTAAAAAATAATTTTATGTACATTTCCAGGACAAATATGAAATATTTAAATATAGAGTCATGACAGAGAAATGGAAATGTACTGATTCAGGTGATTAATTAAAGGAGACAGCAGAATATTATTCTCAGAGTTGTTCAGACTTGCTCCCATTTATTTTTCTATATCTGATCTATTCTAGGGATTCAGAATATAAAAATCACTAAAATAAATCAAACCATCAAAATATCATTGATTCTGATGAGGGTGATTAGCATGTGCAGATATGAATATGGAGGAAGTCAGCATCAAATAATATGACAAAGAATTAGTCATTCTTCTGAACTAATAAAAAAGTAGAGTGTATTCATCTCTCCTGCAGATTAGTTTGTAGTTCAATGACAAGCAAGGAACTTTCCAGTTTGCACTAAAGACTTCTGAAGACCCTGTGTAATGAGTTACCTGCTCCAACAAATAATCCTAGCCCTTGCAAATGTTTAAAATAATTCATAATGATACTTCAAAAAAACAACAGGATGGACCATGAGGTATTTTTTTAAGAGAAGATTCAATTTATTTGATTTAAATGACACAGTTGTGGAGCTTTGAATCAAAGTAGGTGGCAATTCAAAAAGTAATCTACTATTCACAATGTAAGCACTTCTGTAAATTTTCTTATCAGAAAGGTAGAAATTTTACCCCAAAATTAAGCAATACAATTCTGAAGAAGCAATTTGCCAGTATGGGCCACATCTTTGTTCACTGGATATTAAAACACCCACTGTAGGAACTCAAGGAAAACACGGGATATTCATCAACCATAAGTATAAATGTTGTGAACATAATTTTAAGCAAATTTGATTTCCAGAATATGATAAATTCCAGCATGGTGTGATTAAGTTACTGATAGTACTCTGCTCATACCTGGATCTCAGGGCAAGCATCTCTTAAGTATCCATGAGAATTCTCATGTTTTGTCCTGGGGAATGCTTTGGGCCAAACATATAGTCACAGTAAGTCCTTGCTCATCTGGGGGAAGAGAAGCCAAGCATCCTTTACTAGGCAGATCTGCCCTGAGCCATCTCCCAAACTCCTATACCCATCTGGATGCTCAGAGGTGAGAATCACATTCAGAGGGAGAAGTAAACATGTGCCTTCAAAGAAAACAAAATGAAAAAGGGTGCCTGCAGCCTGGCAGCACTTTGGGGCAGATTCTTTGGTTTAAATGTCACACAGTATTCTGTGAATTTTTCAAGGCAAATGAATCTTATATTGATTATCCTAACAGAATCAGAATGGGGAACACTGATGCTTACAATAAGTCAAATATGTGGGGAACAGTAAGTAATATCAGAAGGGGAAGGAAAGAATGTATAACATTTGTTTGCTGCCTACTATGTTCTAGTGATCATCACTGACCCTTTGAGGTAGATAGTATCACCCCCATTTTTCCACATTTATCAGTTCAGGCCAACAAAGTGAAATTACATACCCAAGGTCACACAATTATTAAGTGAAAATGTTGGCTAAGGCCATGTGGTAAAAGCATCTCTGCTGCTTCAATGACTCCAAGGTCATGGAAGTTTCCATGTACCTACTGCAGTGTTTACTATAGTGGTTCACCAGAACACTGGTTCCATGAGATGTTATTACACATTATAAAGGGAAGAAAAATGGGTGATCTGCGACGATTAAGAAGCACTAGATGAAATGAAGTAAAAGGTTTCTTTACAGCAGTACTCATCAGGATATTTAATGTTCTAATGTGCACTGACTTCTCAAAAAGCAGAGATGCCACGCAGCATTTCTCATGTTTGCTTAGCAATCACATCATCATCATCATCATCATCATCACTTTGCAGAACATTGCATAGGACAAATGTCTTAGGGGATGTTCTCTGGGAATCTTTGGGAATATCACTTACCTCAACACAGAGGTGCCTGAAAAAGTTTTATGTTTTTTAAACAAAAAGTAAACATCCTGTTAATTCACATGGGCAGAGCGAGACGGCATTCTGCTAAATGAAATATGCTGAGAAGTTGAACATTGAAATATATCTAATGGTATATGAAGTCATTAGTGCTGTTTACCAACTATTTCAGGTTCTTGCCATATCTGGGCACAGGGTAGGATTACATTTCCTGGATCCATGTAGTTAGATGAAGCTGAAGGAATTCTGGCCAAGCAATTGTGAGCAGAAATGATATATATCACTTATGGACTTGAGCCCTTAACTGCAGTGTGAGACCCCAAAGCTCTCTTTCCTTATCCATGGCAACCAGATACATTAGTCGTGTAGTCATATGGGACTGGCATTATAGGTAAGCAGGGGGCTCTGTTCATCATCTGTTCTTAGTGATTAGAGCAAGTCTGTTAAACAGGTTTCATCTCTTTTGCCAACTTCCAACTAACCTGTAGTATCTGCCTGGAGCAGTATTTTGAAGAGATTCTGTGGCCATGATAGGAATCAGAAGGGAATAATGGAGGGATTTATTAATTTTGGCTGCCATGAGGGAAGGAAGAATATCAGTGTGCATAATCAAGTATCCGCCAGTCTTCAATTAGGAAGCAATACAAATATTTGTTCCCAGGCTCAATTTCCCCCTTTCTCGATGATATAGAAGTCATGTCTAGGTACTGCAAGGTCGCTAAGTAACAATTGTGAAAATGCGGTATTATCGTTATTGTCCTGGAGATACAAAGAATATAGAACTTAAATAATTCTGGTTAGGAGAGCATTAAAAAAGAAAGTTACTGTCACTGAAAAATATCTGTCCATAATGTGCCAACATGGGAGTGGGAACCAAGATGAGAATGTTATAAAAATGCTCTTAGGTATTAAAAGCTGGAAGAGTATTACAAAGAAGAATAATAAAGTACACTGGGCCTCTGAAGGAAATATTTAAAGATCATCCTCAATAAGGAAGTTTTTTAAACTACATGTATATTCTGCTATGAGAACCACTTCAAAAGCTTTATGAAATGTTTTTTTAAATTCTAGTATAAATCAGAAAAGAATGTTAAAGATTTGTAATTCATTGGAGATCTGCTGGAAAACCACAGGCAAGATAAGTAATTTCATAGCACTTGACCATCTATGCTTTCAGGCTACCAGTAGGTGAATGAGAACAGAACACTTTGAGTGTCTGCTTCTATAGGGTGACCAGACTGGCCCCAAACTCCCATACAGTTTGACCTCTTGGGTGTCTTTCCAACACAAATTCCACTAGGTCCTGAAAAGCATGGATTCCAACTTCCGGTTTGTTAATGCCATTCAAGAGCCACTGAGAAGTCCAATATCCATTAGATCTTCAGTACAGTTGGACAAACCAATGAAGCAACCCACACATCACAGTCTAGATACTACGGAAGGCAAAGAGCAACCAAGATATAAATGTGAAACAGCAGGGACTCTTTTACAGGAGAAAAGAAATTGGAAATGGGAGACAGAAAAGAAGGAAGAAGACATAAAAAGGGAATATTCAGCAGGTAAAGCATTCTTACAAGATGGGAAATACTTCCTGGTGAACAGGCTCAGATGACATTCCTGGTTTCACACATAGTGTAATGCAGAATAGTCCTTCCATAAGTATTTGGTGAAAGACCAAATGGCATGCATGCTCATTCACTGCTTAATCTGGGAAACAATTCTTTCATATAAGTAACTGTTCAAAATGTTTCAGAAATTGTTTCTGAGACACTGAACGAGACCAGACCCCACTTACTTATATGAAAATAATTAAGGGAAATGCACTTAAAAAAAAAAAAAAGCTTAGTTCTGAATTCTTGATCAAAAAGAGACCCGGCTAAAGGCATAGAAAAACTAAACATAAGATGCCCTTCCCTTCACACATCAAAGGCAGCGCTTGCATTTTAAGTGGAAAAGTAGACCATTAACTCATTGGAGCTTGGAAAGATCTGAGCATAACACTGTCCTATGTTCTTTTCAAAACAGTCATGAGATCTTTCTCTGTGACAAATACAAATGTTGATAGAAAAATTCTTTATTTCCAAAACCAAGAGCCTTCATTACGTTCACTTGGCATTCTTAGAATGTGAATCAACCACCCCCACCAAAAAAATAAATAAATAAAAATTCAGCCCTCCCTAAGTTAGCAATCTAAAAGAGACATGAGAATATTTCATAGTGAAAGGTGTACAAGGGCTTAATGAATGAATTTCTCCATCAGTGACTGAAGGAAGGCCATAAAGGAAAATTTTAGAGGAAAGGGTAGAAACAAAACTTATTAGGACTTTGTATGTTTTGTTCTCATTCATTAAGTACATATATTCGTACTTAATGAAATAAATGAAATTCTTAATGAATAAGTGAAAAACAGGCAAAGTCCTAAAAAATGCTCTGGTTTAAAATAAAAAAATTTAATTTTAAAAAAAGAGCCTCTCACATGGTGGGTATTGTGTAAGACACTGAGAACATAACACACACCAGCCATCATGCATCGCATCCTCTCCCCGTCCAAAAGTATATATTCTAGAAGGTGAAAAGGCAAGAAACAGATGAAAACATGGTCTGCTGTGAAAGAGACAAGGGTTGAGGTAAGAAAGCAACGTTGCAACAACACAAAGCAAAGTGTGGAAAGCCAACACTGCTACACTGGGAATAAGCTCGGCCTGTTTACCTGGAGCGTCACGAAACAGCATTGGCTCTCCACAGCTTCGGGTGGCTGTGTGGAGTGATTCTATCTGCAAGGGGAAGCCTCAGAAGCATCTCAGGTAGTGGGCAGCAGAAACTCGTGACAGAATCTGAGTTCTCTTTTACAAAGATCACTGTAAATGTTGTATAGAAAAAAGAAAAAAAAAAAGATTCAATCAAAGCAAGGAGAAAAGCTGAAGGCCATTGGGGATGGCTTTACCAGAGACTAGTTGAGAGATTCCAAATAGTCCGGGACTATGGTGGTGACAGTGCAGATACAAAGAATTTGAGATATATTTCTGACTCAGGAGCAACAGTACTTACTGATGTGGGGGGATGGGCATGAGAGGAGGGGGGTCAAAGAGGATCTCAGGGTTCTGGCCTAATGAGGTGGGTGGAGAGTGGTGTAATTTAGGAGCTATGGCGGTCAGAGGGGAAAGGCAGTGCCATGGGGCTCACTATCTAGAGATCTTTCCTTCTTGAATTTAGATTTCCCAAAACCAACTAACTTGTATGTGTAGATGCACCCCAGGGCTTCTTTGAATCTCCTGAAATTGGGAGTGGATCTGTTCATGGGGGTGGGGGAGAAGCGGGAGTATACATTGTTCTCCTGTGGTCTTGAGTTTGCAAAAAAATTCTTAGTCTTCTGACTCCAACTAAGAATCACTGATTTGAATTAACAAAATTATTTGGAGTTAGCTTCCAAAAGACGATTAAAAATAGGCTCATATTTCTATTCATTTTAGCTTAGACTCTAAGAGACCCACTCCTGAAGAGTGAAAAACAGTAGTTTATTTTGTGTCTGAACAATATGTTCACAAGGATGAACTCTCCACAAAAGACAAACTAAAGATTTATTTTTTCTAAATGGCTTAACACTAAAATCATTTTAATCTGATTCAGCAGTGAACAATTTAAAATGTGTCCCTTCCAACAAAAGACAGCTGGACACATAAAGATGATTGTGTGATCCATTCAAAATTAAAGAATGGGCTAAATCATTTACAACAATAAAAATGCAAAAAATCCTACCAGAAAAAAAAAAAAGGCGTGAAAACACTAAGTAGCAAGTGATTTCTAAATGTTTCCAAAACAGGAAGCTAAAGACATTTTAATGTCACTCTGGTAGCTTCCAGAATAAAATAAGTTAATCAGTCAGCTGCTAAAAACAAAGAAGGAACTCATTAAAAACAAATACATTAAAAAAAAATCAGAAAGAAGTGTCAAGAAAGCAGGCTTTTTCAAGATAGTGATTTGTATGCAAATATAGCACAGCATTTATCCCCAAAACCTCCAAAGCCTGTAAAGGGAGAAAGTTTGTTCTTTCCATCTGCTTAAACTCTTCTCCTTATAAAGTCAACTGCTAATGACAAGGAAGGCTTTGACATCTTTAAAACAATAACAGAAAAAAAAACACCTTCACAAACACAGGGTTTCAAAACCACAAACTCCTAAGCCACTCTCTTCCCCAAATCTCTTAGCCTAGTGTCTGTGTTAACACTGGGTTAATGTTTATACCTACTTCATTGTTACAAGGTTTGGTGGTGGTGTTGTTTTAATAAGGGATTTTTTAATTACATATTTCACACCATAAAGTGAGGGTTGCTAAACATATGGTTACTTAAAAAAAATCAATAGAAATGAATTCCTTGAAGACTTCCCTCTGTACAACATACCCTTCTTTGCAACTGTAATGTGGAATAGGATTTGAATATTGTTGACTAACACAAACGTTACCATTTAGAAGCTAGAACTTCCCTCAGGCCACAGATGAAACTTCACCCCTATGTTTTCACATTCCACTCACCTACTTACCTCCCTTACGTCATATTCTCTCTGCATTTTTCTTTATCATCCTAATCTAGCATCACTAGAGGAAGGGGCTAGAAATAAGTTATCTGACTATAATTTCTTCTTTCACTCCACTTTGAACTCTATGAATTTTTCAAAACATAACTGTTTTTTTTAATGTTTATTCATTCTTTTTGAGAGAGAGACTGAGAGAGAGCACAAGCAGGGGAGGAGCACAGAGAAGAAAGTATCCCAAGCAGGCTCTGCATTGTCAGTACAGAGCCTGAAGCGGGACTTTGATCCCACAAACCAGGAGATCATGATCTGAGTCAAAATCAAGAGTTGGAGGCTCAACTCACTGAACCATTCAGGCACCCAAAACATAAAATTAACAATAAAAAAAAAAAAAAAACCTCAGAACACAAAAAACAAACAATGAAAACATTAAAAATATCTAAATGCACTTAGGATTTACAACTTTTTTCCAGGATATCACTTTTGATATTCAGTTTAGATAGGACAGCACAGGATATGGTTTGCCTAACTTTTAAATAAGAAGACCCAATAATCTCAAAGACTATGAAAATACCAACTTGAGCCCAAGATTCCTATGTATTTTACTTTTATTCTGTATATAATTGAAAATATATATATATTTAGGCATGCGTAAGGAAAGCAAAAATTTGGAAAAAAAAATGTCTGGCAATTCCATACCAATTTTATATTTATATGTCATCATTACCCTTGCAGGATCCTAAAACTCACTCCTATTTTCTTTATATGCTCAGATATTTAAAACATGTCTTTGCTACCTCACAATCTTCTGGCATGAGGAATTACACATTGGCCCCAATATCTTTCATTACCAATATCAGCATCATCACCACCATCTTTGCCATCAAAAAAATTGGAAATTATTTGAATTAGTACAACCTTTACTAAAATAGTATTTCAAATTTCTTTATTTTTAATTTATTTTTGAGGGAGAGAGACAGAGAGAGAGAGTGCACAAGTTCAGGAGGGACAGAGGATCCTAAGCGGGCTCTGTACTGACAGCAGAGAGCCTGGGCAGGGCTCAAACTCACAAACTGGGAGATCATGACCTGAGCCAAAATTAAGAGTCAGACACTTAATTGGCTGAGCCACCCAGGTGCTCCTCAAATTTATTATTGATGACAAAATGTTTTTCCAGGAGACTGCAGCCTCATATACTATTCCAGGGAGATTCTATCATCGTTAATATTTCCATGTGGAAAAAAAAAACAAAAACAAAAAACAAGCCTCTCCTTAAAAAAAATACTCTTATTTAGAATCTCATCTGGTCTAGCTTAATCTCTGAAGAAGAAAAAAAAAAATTCAAACTGAGAGGGATTAGTATTATGCAATTTTAATGTTATTGTCCCATATCCATAGTAATTTACCTAATATAAATCAATGCCTTTAGAGCAGTGCTGTCTAATGGAACTGTCATAATGACGGAAAGGTTCTATATCCTACACTAATATAATAGCCACTAGCCCCATGTGGGTACTAAGCACTTGAAATGTGGCTGATGGGACTGAAGAACTAGATTTTAATTGCATTTACTTTTACCTAATTTTAATTTTAAAATTAACAATTAAATATCAACACTATATTTTTATTTAAATAGCTACCTGAAGCCAGTAGTCATCTGTAGCTAGTTGCTTCTGCACTGGACAGCCCTGAAGTAGAAGCCATGGGTGTGTAATAACAGGGAGCAGTGAGAATTGAGGCAAACAGGAAGACACATACCCCAAGATGGGTAGACACTACTTAATTGTTTCTTTTTATCAAGAGAAACTGGAAATTGGGTTCTATGTGTAATTCTCCTATATTTAATTTCCGGCAAATACAGGTAGCCTTCACTTACCATAGTTCCAACACTCAAAATTTTCAGCGACCACAGTTCAGTTAAATAATACCAGTTCCCCAACAATTTAGTTCAAATTTCAGTTACCATGCTTTATTAGCTCGGAGGCAATGCATAAAGTACAAGTCCATTACCCTGTCTTCAGTCAATAGCTCTCCATGTGGATAACAGATGTGCATCACGATCAGTGACCAACCGTAGCACTTCTTTCAATGTCTGTCAGTGATCGGTCATTGCACATCTGTCATTCAGTCACACAAAGTCAGGAAAGTCGGTAGTAGTTGGTGCTGCCTCCTGTCTTCCACTGATTAAACCCTGGTGACACTGTACAAAAATGGACACTCAGAAGAGGTAGCTAGCCAAGAGATATGAAAGTACAACAAAGACGGGCGCCTGACTGGCTCAGTCAGTTGAGCATCTGACTCTTGAATTCAGCTCAGGTTCTGATGCCAGGGTCGTGGGATCGAACCTTGCATCAAGCTCCATGCTGAGTGTGGACCCTGCTTAAGATTCTCATTCCCGCCCCCTCCCTCCGCCCCGTCTCTCCCTCTTCCCTTCTCCCCCCAGTTTGTGCTCTAAGATTAAGAAAAAAACAAACAAACCTAAAAAGAAGAAAGTACGACAAAGAAGCAAAAAGTGATAATGGAGAAGGTGAATTGTGAACAAACATAAATGGAGTTACAGAAGAAATTGCTGAGACTAGATGTGCAGCCAGAGGAATGGAGCTAAGGCCAACGGATCGACAAAAACGGAGGAAGTGGTCATGATGGAAAGGAGGACAATGTCCCAGAGGAAGTTTTGCCAACAAAATACTTGACGTTTTAAAAAACTTCATCTATCACCACACTGAAAGCACAAAGTGTAAAATGTTGGAAACTGATCCAAACTCAGAAAGGAGTGTGGCAATTTGCCAAGGCATAGAAAAGATGCTCCATCTGTATTATAAGCTATACAACCAGAAAGAGCCAGTGAGTACTGTTCAGACTACTCCTGATAAATGTTTTCCAAAGGAAAAAAAAAAAGAAAACCACATTAATTCTCAGTGTTTCTAGTATTTTAAATTACCAGTGTACTAAATAAGTTTTAGTCTTATTTTTTTTTCAAATTTCCCTATCTACTTTTTTTTTTCTTTTAATTTTTTTCTTTAACGTTTATTTATTTTTGAGACAGAGAGAGACAGAGCATGAACGGGGGAGGGTCAGAGAGAGGGAGACACAGAATCTGAAACAGGCTCCAGGCTCCGAGCTGCCAGCACAGAGCCCGACGCGGGGCTAGAACTCACAGACCGCGAGATCATAACCTGAGCCGAAGTCGGCCGCTTAACCGACTGAGCCACCCAGGTGCCCCTCCCCTATCTACTTTTAACAGATAATAAGAATTTCAAGAATTTTGACCACATTTTTAAAGGTCATGGAACAATCATAATTTTCCCCATCGATTATTAAGATTGCTTTGCAAGGTTTCAGCTTTCCTGGTCATTTTCCAGTCCCAAACTGCTGCACACAATGAATATTTCAAATACATGAAAACTACTGTGCAGGGCAAATAAGAGGTATGGCTAATGGGCCATATTTAAAACCTGTTCCAGGAACTAGTGTCATATTTGATGTGCATCTCAGTAATAGCAGGATAGAGCAGGCTGAAGAAATTCGATGGCTGTAAATGACTTTTAAAAGATGTATTTATCCAATACTCTGACCAGGAAGGGTACACTTATTGTCATATGCTCTTGAATTCCAACAGACTGTCTGGCAAAAATTCAGTTGACAATTTCTTTTCTTCTCCAAATAGCCTGAGAACTGCATATAATCAAAACTCCTCACCCTTCGATGCATCATTACATCTAGTTGTTAACGTTTCTCCACCAAATGTTCTCCTATACCTAAGAATATGAAGGGAGGTGAATTACATAATAAGTAACACCAACACCATGCACGTCCCCTATCTCATATGGAGGACAAACAATAAGCAACATTTATGCCAAAATCCTTGTTTTGAGACAACAAAGGGGATGGAGATATTTCTGTCCTTCCCCTCACAATGCTCTGCTATTGGACCTTCTTACAGCACATCCCCTGCTACTCGTCCAAAAGCTTTTTAAAACAGAGGCCATATCTCATTCATTCCTCAATCTAAAGGCCAGGACTTGAAGCCCAGGCTAGGTCTCAATTCAAATGTCACCTTCTAGGGGACTTGTCCACTCTATCCGAAACAACCCTTTTTCCGTAAGTCCTCATACAATGGTATCCCTCAGGACCTGATTTAAATTCTGGAACTACAGTATTCATTTAGGTTTACTTATTTCCTATCTAGAATGTCAACTGAAATGATAATCAGAGTCAGGAATATCTGGCTTTCACCTGTGTCCTAATACCCAGTAGAGTTCCTGGACATAAAGCAGTTGCTAAACACCAAATGAATTGGTGGGTGGATGTTTTGAAATAATGCATGTTTGAGTGAATGACTATTTGAATGTAAGACAGTTGAAATGGATGACTGATTAATAAATAAATTAGTCTGAAACTACTACCTTATTATGATCAGTAGAAAGTAGAAAAAAAGATAACTGTTGTTCTCCTAACTAATGTTTCACACCCACAAACAGAACACTGTCTGGGTTGCCTTCCTTTTCCTAGGTTTTGGCCTTAGACAAATCTGAAGATGAGAATTCTTGCAGTGGATGAGCTCCCCAGGTCCAGCCTACCATTTGCTCAGCTACAAGATGGAGACGTTTCACTTCACAGCAGCATGTGTGAAAACAGCTTGGGAACTTTTGTTAAGAATAAGCTCAAGATGAGTTGACAGAGAAATGTTGTTTCCACAAAACACATTTTATCTCAGAATGTGAATGCAAGTCTGGTATTGAGTTGAGGGAGGCGATTTCTCACTCTGATCTTTATTGGCAAGGCTTCTCATGGAGTTTTCTGTCAACATGGAAGCCACCAGGGACTGCCTATAGCACATTCACAGAAGAGATAAGTATAGATGAGGAAGA
The DNA here is from genome assembly GCF_018350195.1 of Panthera tigris. Taxonomy (NCBI): domain Eukaryota; kingdom Metazoa; phylum Chordata; class Mammalia; order Carnivora; family Felidae; genus Panthera; species Panthera tigris. Next base: position 27,653,133 of record NC_056661.1, read on the forward strand.
TCAGAGAAAATGGAAATGAGGAAACAAGAGCCAACCTTCAAGCCACAGCACTGGAACGGCTGTTATGTGGGAGGAGGAAGATTCTGGCTAACCTACTAGTAAAGGGGAGAATACAAACCAACTAGTAAATGACAGAAAACAACTAGTAAATGATGGAGAATTTCAATCCAGCATGCAGGCTGTGGGTTGGCCCAGATCTAGATTCATATTCCATTTCTACCACTTGTTAGCTATTTGATTTCGGACAAATCAACTCCTTTTGAGTCTCAGTAACTTCATCTGAAAAATGGGTATTATTTATTCTGTTTAAACTGTGTTTCAAGGAAATCAAATAGTTCCAGTGATGGAAAGTTATTTAAAGCATTGCAATTCTAAAAATGAGAGGAATAGGGGCAGCTGGGTGGCTCAGTCGGTTAAGTGTCTGACTTCGTCTCAGGTCATGATCTCGCAGTTTGTGGGTTTGAGCCCTGTATCGGGCTCTGTGCTGACAGCTTAGAGCCTGGAGCCTCCTTCAGATTCTGTGTGTCCCTCTCTCTTTGCCCCTCCTCCACTTGCTCTCTCTCTCTCTCAAAAATAAATAAATGTTAAAAAATAATAAAAATAAAATAAAATAAAAATGAGAGGAATAACAACAGATTTGCACAAACCACCATTTTCAAACCCTAAAAAATAACTGATTTTTTAAATAACTGATTCAGATAAAAGATGATTTAGGGTTTAGATCAGGGGTTCTTCACATGGGGGGTAGTTCCCCATGGACACTTAAGGAAAGAAGTGTGAAGAAAAGAAATACATCCAGATGAATGGGGGGAAAGCTGCATATTTGTTTCACTAATTTCTAACTGACATTTTGCATCTCCTTAAATCACAAACATGAACAACAAACCATAGTAGTAACTTTAATGCCTATAACTTTGTCATAGTATAATTCACAGACATTTTAAAAATATAAATATAAAGCGATAACTTTATAGTTGTTGCAGACACCTTGCAATATCCTTTATTCTATAGTTATTCGTTAGTTCTATGAGTATTAGCAAATTATAGTAGTCATTATACCTCCTACCAATTCTTGTTATTTAATATGTAATAATGTAGTGCATATCTCACCATATCACAGCTTTGCTCTTTAATATTACAATAACTGTTATTCAGTAACATTGACTTTCTTTGTATTTGTATACACTTAACTTTCCTCATTAAGAACATTACTGGGAGAAGAAATCTACAGGCTTCACCAACTGTCAAAAGGGGCTCACCTAACAAAAAAGATTAAGGGCTCCTGCTTTAGATGAAAGGTTGATGGGAAATTTATAATGAGGAGCTAGGGTGTCACTACTAAATCCGCTGAGCAAGGTCAGGACCCTAAGAGTGGGACATCCAAACATTATGCCTCCCTACAAGATGCCACAAATGCTTATATCTGAAAATAGCCAATCCTTATGCCACACTGTCTAACAGAACTTTCTGTGATGATAGAAATGTTTTATGTTTAGGCTACCTAATACGTCAGCCACGAACTGCATGTGAAATGTGGCCAGAGCAAGTGAACAGCTGAATGTTTCAATTCTTTTTAACTTTAATTAATCTCTATTTAAAAAGTCACATTGAGCTAGTATCTACAGTCCTAGACAACCCTCCTTAGAGCTAACTTATCTTTTACAAGACACAAAAGATAAAGAAACAAGTTAAAGAACAACAAGCGAAAGCAACAGACAAATCCAGATTATAGAACAGTCTTTAGGACGACTGACCCAGTTTAAAAAAAAAATCAATGTCATAAAAATAATGTACTAAAAGAGTCCCAAAATAAATAACCACATATAATGTGAAGATTTTGTTTGGATCCTGATGAGAAAAAAACATTTTTAAATAACCATAGAAACTTGAATATTACATCATGCCAGGAAATTCCTATTAATTTTGTTAGATATGATCATGGTATTATATTTACATTAGGAGATTTCTATAGTTTCAAAAATGCATACCGATGTGTATAGGGTTGAGATAAAACTATTTCTAAGAACACCCTCAAAATATTGTAGCAAAAACAAAAGTGTATAGATGAAGTATGTGTGGCAAAATCTAGAAAACCATTCAATCTGGCAAAGGTTCAAGGGCATCCTTTAAATTATTTTTGTTACTTCTGAGTATTTTGAAATAACCCAAAATGATTTGTATAGGTGATGATATTCTGCCTATAGCTACAGACACATAGTAAGCATTCAACGAACATTAATGAGAAACTATTAGCTTCATCATTACGATTCATGATTCTTAATGGCAAAACTAAGATCAATTAGTAAAAAAGTATGAAAGTTAACTTTAGGCCCAAAATACGAATAAGCTTTTTCACAGTGAGAGCTCTATGAAGATGGAAATACACTGTCTGCTGAGGTGGTGGTGGCCCAGAGATATTAAAAAGAAATAAACAACAGCAGTTTAAGTTTACTGAGCACTTACAACGTGGCAGACATAAGTCTAAGCCCTTTTCACATATTCTTTCATTTCAGCTCAATAGCAGTGCCATAAGGTAGGTACTCCTACTCTGCCCATTGGAGCTGTGCCAGCAGAGATGGATCTTTGGTGACGATGTTGCAGAGCAAGTTCAAGGTGAATGGCTGTTATAGTTGCCCTTTACCAAGTCTGACAACCCTGAACTCTTCTGATTCAATGAACGTGTGACTCAAATGAATTCTGCAGGCTGGCCAGCTGGCTGGCTCACACAGAGCCAGTGAACAGAGAGCAATTCTCCGCTTTACTTATTGAAAGGTCTTCAAACATCACCTTTCCCTTTCAAGTGGCAGACTAAAATCCCACAAGAATTTAATTATCTGTAGGCAAGGAGATGATGTGATCAAGAAAATGCTACATTTCAACTACTTCATTTATCCATTTTCAAATTTCCCATCAATTACAGGGAAACATCTTCCCCCAGGCTGCCATTTGACCAAGAAATGCCCATGGCGTATCTTTGTCAACATGTTTCAGAATATAAATCCAGATTACTAAAACTAAAGTTGGTATAAAGTCTGTCGTCATATATTATATCATTTGGAAAGAAATATTGGTGACCTTATCCAGTATGACTGTTATAATAGTAATAAAATTGAATCTTGGAAGATTACACTTCTGGTCAAAGTAGTAAAATGTGACCTTATTCTATTGAACATTGACATTTATTATATTAATTCACATGTAAAAAACTGCATTAAAATGATATTAAAGCCCTGGATAGAAATGGGAATGTTTAAGAACTTCAGAAAAAAGATTTAACTTTACCAATCATTCATAACATGGAGCCCGTTTGATGCAAATCAAACTAAATCTCCTTCACCAATCTCTGGTTCAATTCTAACGTTATTGTTATTACCCTCTCATTCATACAGAATGTATTTTTTTCCTCATGCCTCTTCAAACATTTTATAAACTTTAAATCATTGTCATCACGCTCTAGAGAAAAAGATAACCCAGAGCAACAAATACACAAACTTGACGCAGAAGATCAAGCCACCTCCTCATGGCAGAGAGATTCTCTTCACACCAATAACATCATGCTTAACACTGAGCTCATGTCAGCCACTGCACGAGGCCCTTGAAAGGGCACCAAGGTCCAGAGGTGAGCAAGCAGTCAGACAGCTGCATGGACTTTACAGAATGGCCACCATGTGGAGAAAAGGTGTCACTTTGGATATCACACCAGCAAAGTGCTTGCTGTTTCTTTCTTTCTTTCTTTCTTTCTTTCTTTCTTTCTTTAATTTGGGTTTTTTTGTTTGCTTGTTTTGGTTGTTTTTTGCTTTTTGATTGGTCAAGGTTTTCCAGGGAGTTTCCTCTCAAATATGTTTTGCATATTTAAGTTTGGGGGTAGAACATGGAATAACACAATAAATTAAGGGAACAGTCCAGACACAAAACAAAGGTCTGTTTTCTCTTCTGCATTAGTCCAAAGTTCTAGGTTTGCCATTGCAGGTCTCACCTGTTTTCAACCTTGCTTTTCACCACTCTTAGTTAATGCTCCAGCCCCCAAGTAGAAGTAACTTACTTATGCCTCACTTAATACTGTTTTCTGCTCTAAACATCTTCCCCCATTATATTATCAGATTAGGCTGAGTGTGGTGATCCCAAGCAGCCCCAACACTTCAGTAGGTTGAACAATAAAGGTTTACTTCTTGCCTGATACTGACAGAGTTGAGAGCAAGCCAAGAGATTAGCTCTGTGCACATTTGTCACTCAGGCATCCAGGCTGACGAGTGGTTACCAGCACAAACACTGCTATAAGCCATGCCAGGAGAAAAAGAAAATTCTGTGGGTCTTGAACCATAAGCTAAGTGCTTAGACAAAATGTGACACAACTCATTGTCATAAACAGCCATGTGGTTCTACCAAACCACAAGCCCAATTCTACCATAAGCCTGGATGAGAGGGAACTGAAAATATTTGGCCAACACCATCAATGACTTCTTACCTCCATACGTCTAAAATCTTGTAATTCTTTCAGATCTAGGTTGGATCCTACCTCCTCAAATAGACAGCGCTGGTACCTCATACTAAAAGGAAGACATTCACACTCTTAATACACACAGCACGTTATCTTACCTCTGAAGGCCATTATGACTATAAGAGAACAGTGTCTCCACTGGGATTCTCTGCTTCCCACAATGCCTTGCTAGATGAATATTGCATGAATGATTGAATGAGGCTGTATGCATAATGAGATTTCATCTCCAAAGACTTCAAATACTCTGGAGGCTAGTAATACTTGGTAAGTAATAAACCTTTTTAATTTTTTCTTCTTATTTATATCGTAAAGATACTTAAAACAACATTAAAAGGATCATAAAGACGAAATAAAACTGAACTCATAATCCCACCACCCTAAACCAGCAACTCCTTTCAGTTCTTTTCCTTCTAGCGCTTGTTTAAAGAGTGTTCATGGAAAAACATCACTATATTCAGGGAGCACGAAGATACAGGGAGAATTTTAAATAGAAGACAAGTGACTGCCAAGTCAATGCTTTTTACACTTTCTCAAGGTAAGAACATGTTGGGTGATATCTTAAGACTGATTTGTATTTTCCACAATATGGTTACCAATGACTTAAAGATTCCAAGCTATTCAGTACAGCAACCATCATTTAGCCACCACTTCCGCTCCTTAACCCAGCTCTAAAAGAAATCACTGCTAGTAAAAGGAGCTTGATTTCCATTATTAGAAGAAAAGAAAAGAAAGCCCATGTGCTAAATCTTGGACAACTTTGGATAATATTAGTGCAAAGACGAAAATTGCCAATGTTACATGTTTTGGTCTATCATTAAGATACCATTAACAAGATCAAAAACACAAGAGTTTTAGTTTTAGTCTTGAATTTCTTATTTTTTTGTTCTTTTGTTTCAATTAACTCATTCACTTTTTTTTTTTAGTCAATGTTTCTAATGGAAAAGCAGACAACATAGAAGAATAAATGGTGCATGTAAGCAGGGAGAAGTTTTAAAACTTTAAATGATAAAGTTATTTTATATGATACACTAATGGCAAATACACATCATTGTGCTTTTTGTTTATTTTTAAATAAATTTATACTCCCTTTACCAATTTCTCCCATCCTCCACCTCTGCAACCACCAATCTGTTCTCTGTATCTATGAGCTCGACTTTTTGTTATTGTTGTTTTGTTTTGAGATTCCACATATAAGAGGAGTCATACGGAATTTGCCTTTCTCTGACTTATTTCACATAACATCATGACCTCAAGATCCATCCATGTCACAAATGGTAACATTTCACTCATGTTTATGGATGAATAATATCCCACTGTGATATTACATATATTGATATCTAATATATAGTAATAAATATAATATTTTATATCTATATCTATCTATCTCACAATTTATTTATTTATTGATCCAGTGATGGACACTTAGATTGTTTCCATATCTTGGCTACTGTAAATAATGCTGCAATGAACATGGGTGCCTGTATCTTTTCAAGTTAGTGTTTTCATTTTCTTCAGATAAAAAGACAAAAGTGGAATTGCTGGATCATATGGTCATTCTAGATTTCTGTTTTCCTGTAGTATCACTTGTAACATTTCCTCTTTCATTTCTGATTTTGAGTCCTCTTTTTTTCTTGATGAAGACTTTTTTTCTTGATAAAGACTTGTCACTTTTTTTAAAATCTTTTCAAAGAACTAGCTCTTAGTATTATTGATCTTCTCTATCATCTTTTTAGTCTCTAGTTCACTTACTTCTTTTCTAATCTTTGTTATTTCCTTCTACTAATTTTGGGCTTCATTTGTCTCTTCTTTTTCTAGTTCCTTAAGGTTCTAATTTTAGGTTGTTTATTTGACACTGTTGACGTTTTTTGAAGTAGGCATTTATCGCTATGAACTTCCCTCTTAGAACTGCTTTTGTTGCATCTCACAAATATTTGGGTATATCATATTTCCATTATTGTTTGTCACATGGTGTTTTTTGATTTATCTTTTTATTTCTTTGACTAATTGGTTTTTCAGTAGCATGTTGTTTAATCTTCACATATTTGTAAATTTTCTTGTTTTCTTCCTGTAATTAATTTCTATGATTATTTTATTGTGTACTCTTCCTATTGGCATAAGCTGAGTTGAACCCCTTCTGGGATGAGGTGGAATATCCATACACAATGTATTTTTGTGTTACTCATACACCAAAAGACACTAGGAAGTCTCACCACAGTGGATAAACAACCCAGATGGTCATTTGACCCACTTAGCTTACTTAAGATCAAATAAGTCTTAAAATTACACTGAGCTATTCCCATACTAAGAAGGAAAAATCATCCAAACACCTTGAAATCTTATTAAATTTCACAGTAATTATTTTTTGTCTATTTTATATTTTAATAGCTGATAGATTATGTGTTAAGCTATAATATTTTCAAATTTTATGTTCAGTATTTGACTACTTTCACAAGCACACATAATTTATATTCTTAAATTTGTGAAAGGGTTTATTATTTTATGTGCCATACTTATTGATATGAATCAAATAGTTCTTACCTGATTCAACAGAAGATAGTACGAATAAAATGTGGCTATTTACAACTATTAACGACTGCTATAATTCATACAGAATCTGCCAAACCTACTGCATTATAAGTAATATTGTATACATTTCTAAGAGTCTGATAATATCTGCTTCAAATACAAACATTCTCTGGAAATTTGTCAAAATTTAAAAAGGTACCATTAAATAATATTTTCAGATATCACTCTAGAGAGTTTCTAGTACAAATCTCTTCCATTTAATACTGTCTCAATATTCATGAATGCTCAACAGTCCAATAGTTGCTTTCAGGAGTTGTGCCTTCATTAAGGTGCAAAACATTAAACATCTGCAATTCTGCTCAAACTATTCCTAAGGGAGAAATTTTGGTAACAAATGAAAGAGATACATGTTTTATCTGAAAAATTCACTTGATGCTGATAAAGAATTTATAGCAGAATGTTCCAATAGAGAAGAAGAAAGCAATATGAAAAGAAAATTAATATTCATTGAGAAATATCTACCATGGTAGGAAAGAAAGATTACAAAGCCAAACTGAACAATAATCAAATTTCTATATGAAAATAGAATTCCAGTGCATACAATTCCAGTTATCTAATGCTATGTAACAAAATATTCCCCAACTAAGAGACTGAAATAACAGTTATCATTTATTACTTCTCATGGTTTCTGTGGGTGGGTCAGGAGATTTGAAGCATCTCCACTAGGAGATCCTGTCTCTGGATCTCTCATGAGGTTACGATCAGACAGCGGTTAGCCTGGAGTCATAAAGGCCTCTTTGTATCCATGAGTGGAACCTGAGATGGAAAGATTCAGTTCCAGTTAGGGGTATCCGTCCCTAGCTTTATATGGCATCCTCGTGTGAAGTCTCCAGGATGGTGGCTTCAGGGTGGCCAGATTTCTCATATGTTGCCTTGTGATGGCCAAGGTATATGTCCTAAGACAGAGATAGAACCAAGAAAAGCCAAAGTTCTTTAAGGAATCATCCTTAAAATTCACACAACCTCATTTCTGCCACATTCTATTGGTATTTACAAAGATCCACTCAGTTTCAAGTGGAGAGAACATAAACTTCACGTCTTGATGAAGAGTTTCATCATCACACTGTAATAGGACCCTGAAGCATTAAGAATATGTAGGATAGGACATGTTTTGATGTGCCCATTTCTCTGAAAATCCAATCTACCACCTTAGCCACATGGGTCACCTACACTTGTAAAACTGATGAACAACATAATCTGTAAGAGAAAAATAAATGCCAAAGTCCAATGTCTGCTGTTTTTCAGGTTTATCAACTGAATTGGGAGTAATAAATATTTGTTAATTAAAAACGCCAGACTTTAACAGAAACTCAGTCTTTGAAAATATTAACTTGAGTAGAATATTACAGGTAAAACTGCAATATATAAACACTGATTATAATTCAAACACTTTATCACTTTCCCTGGAGTACCAATGACTATAACAGAGGCACAACAGTTCACTTTGAACAATTAGCCTTGGCAGCATCTCTGTAGAGAAGTGTTTTTTCTTTGCTGGGGGCATTAGCTTTCTTTTGGGATTTTGCTAGAACAAACCTTAAGTAGAAAATGACAAAGCTCTGAAGCTGAATTGATTCAGGACAGATTGACCATTCATTCATCAAATATTTACTAGGTATCTACTATGGAACAAATGCTATGCTAGGCACTAGAGACACGGCAATGAGTAAAGGAGACAAAAATCTCGGCCAGCAGAGGTCATGTATGCTGACATTTAGCTAGTTCTCCAGTGGCCACAGAACAGCAAACATTCTCTGGATCGGCTGGGGGACGAGAAGGAAACCGTGGATGGAGCTAGGAGGACGACCAACATTTTGGCAAGTTGATTTGAGGAGGAACACCCTACAAAGGAAACTGAAATGGAGTTTCCAGGGGATGAGAAAATAGGAGGAATGGAAGGTATCTGGAAAGTTAGGACAAACATAGATTTCCAGAAGAAGAGAAGGGTCAGCTATGCCAAATAAGCCGAAGGATAAAGATTATGACAAGTGTAAGTTAGAGAACTGTACTTTAGGATAATAGGGAATAATTCCTGCTGTCTCCAGTATGGGCATAGGTAGGCCTGCTCTCTTAGCCTATGGGGGAGGGCTGTTATGGGAATGTTGCAAAATGTTAAATCACATGCTTTGTGGATAAGATGCTTTAGGGCGGTGATTCTTAACCATGGTTCTGCACCACAAAGGGGAATGAAGTTTTGTGTAAGGCTTACCTCAGGTTGTTTAGAGAGAGGAGGGGTAGAGATTCCCCTCGTGCATCAAGACTGACAGAACCACAGGCAATTCTGCCCAACCCTCACAGCATCCTACGTAAGGATCTACATCAGTGTGCATTTCACCAAGCAAATAATTTTAGGAACCACTATCCCACATCATATGGCAAGTAGTAGGGGTGGGAAGAATTCATAAAAACAACTATTCAAGTTATTTAAGTCAATGAAAGAGAATTCATGGTTTTATGTGGGACAAGAGGTAGTCGGTGGGAATGTAGAAATAGTGATTAGGAGCAGGGCTTTGGCCACCCTCTGCTTTCCAGCTGTGTGACTTCAAGAAAGCATGATTAACCACTTTGTATCTCAGTTTCACTATCCATGGAGTGGGGATAACACCACCTCTCTCGTGAGCTGTCAAAAAAATTTTCTGAGGAAGTAGGTGTAAAGCTCTTTGCACTGTGCTTCATACATAACAAATGGCCAATAAGGATGTGCTGTTGCTATTCTGGTTGTTCAGTGGCTCTTCATGGCACAATATAAAATGCTCTGGCTTGCCTTCTCAAACCTTTCTGTGTCACTAATAATTCTGTAATTTTCCCAAGGACACTTAGCCTCCCTGTTCCCATTTCCTTTTCTATAAAATCAAGAACATGTGTCTAGGTCAGTGGTTGTTAAGTTCTGTTCTGAAGGCTTAGTCTGAAGAGAAGAGGCAAGGCAGAGAGAGAGGCTCTCTGAGAAACTTCACTTTTCTTAATGTTACACATTTGGCTTTGGCATAAGATTACCTTTGACCAAAGACTGTATCAGTGAAAAACATAACAGAAAATGTTTCAAAGCGACTGGTTTAGATGGTGTCTAATGCCACAGACCTCTACAATTGGAAGCGATAAGACAAGAATCCCTGGAGAAGGCAGATAATCAAAACTGCAGCTAATTAGAATACAACTGAGAGCTGGTTCATCATTAATCCAGTATCTTTTGTATATAAAGCTGTACTAAATACCTCACTTTCAATTAGTCTCGCATTCCATCCCTGTCATTATAATACGAATATTTTAGCAGCAGCAAAGCAAAAAAGTAACCCTACCAAGTGTTTGCTTGATGAATTCAATACTCTTCCAATGGGCAAATGATATGGGAGAACTGTCTCAGATGGTGTGCTCTAGGAGGAAAATCTTTGAACCAAATATATGGAGTTGAAAACATCAGCACAGCCCCTTCTGAGCAGTCTTAACTTTGGCAAAGTATTTAAAATAGCATGTCAGAGTCTATGTTTCCTCATCTATGAGGTAGAAGAGATTATACAAGTCCACAAATCTGCCCTGAGAGTCCCTGACCCACTCGTTATATAATTCATTCAGTAAATGTTTAGGGAGAACCAAAAACATGCCAAGCATAGCTCAGGATGAAAACACAACAGTGAATTGCTAAGATAATGGAAGGTTCCCCAAACCATTGTACATCTTCAACTATCAGTGGTCTTTAGGAGGACACATGTCTGCCAAACGCAGTGTCAGTGCAACCAGAGTCACCCAACAAATGCTAATTGCCTTCCTTCTTAACCTTCCTTTCCTCATAGCATAATTAAATTATAGTAAGTAAGGGTGGAAGAGAGCCATGCCATTCACATGAGACCCTCTCTCCCCCTCCCTTTTCACACTTACCCTGTCCGTCTCATTCTCCCCAGCCTGGTCACTGGCTCTCTTGTGCTTCTGGATTTGTGAAAGCAGTCCAAAGGGCTGAGGCAGGGAAAAGAACTAGGGAGCTAAGTCTCTTTTATGAAGATTCAGGATTGTGGGAGAGGAAACATAGGTGAAGAAGAGCAGTGCTGGGCAAGAATGAAGGGGAGAGACTGGGGAGTGGTGTCTGAATGGCTCTGGAGCAGCTCCAGGGCACCAAATTTGGGGGGAGTGAAGAAACACCATGGAGGGAAGAGAAGTACATCCTGTTGCTCTGAGATCCTCAAATAAAGCCTGAATTTCCTTTTAATTAACCTTAAGCATCTGAGCTGTACTTCTTGAATGCAACTGTGAGTGGGGAGTGAGGCAACCCAGGGCCTCAAGCTATATTCAAAACTCACAATATCAAACCTATGGTTCTCTGAAAATCTGGAAAGGAGAGTTTAAAAAGGAGACAAACTGGCAGTGACAAATATGTGTCCAAAATACATCCCTGATGGGCTTCTCTGAATAGAGAAACTTTTGATGAATTTAAAATAAAGCCACCAAACAAGAATTTCCTGAACATGGAATACTATAATACCTCCAAACCATGAGCCATCTTATTAGCAACCTAGGCTCCCCCACCTGGTGTGACCCTAGGGAGAAGGCTGCAGATCCCACTGCTTCTGGAACCTCAGGGAGGTCAGGGAGCATTTGCTGCCTGGATGATTCACTCGGAGCGGAAAACCAGCTCAGAAGTACTTTGATCCTCCTTTTGTTTCTTATGTTTTCCTTTTGGGCCAATGACTTTTTTCAGACACTAATAATTTACACTTCAGGCAAACATCAAAGTATAGTAATGCCCTGAATAGTAATTACTGCGCTGGTGATGGAATCAAGCATCTCAAAGAACCCTAAGTTAATTAGCTACAGACCTAGTTACCTTTAGGCCAATGAAGAAGGCAAGGAACACTGGATTAGAACCTACCTTCAATTTATGGCTTTATTAATTCCAGCATTCCAATCAGTCTGAGACCCCTATCTGTCAACCTTCAGCATCTGAGCTGACGGCTGTTGTGGGGACCAGACACCAACTGAGACCCAGTCACGATATCCAGGGAAGAAACTTGGACTTTCATTGTTTTCTGTCATTATTTTCTCAATTACTGAGCAGTTTTGTTTATCAGTACACAAAATAGTTTCAACCTTTCCATAACATACATGTTTAGGGACAAACATCAAGAGAAGGACAGGTGTAAAAGTGAGATTTATTCATTCGTAACCAAATATCTACTCAGTCATTTTTCTACACACAGCTCATTTTTAGCCTTCCTAATTCTTACTCGTCTTTCTGAGAAATTTTTTATTTAGCTTTTTGTAAAAATCCACACTTTAAAGAAGCATTGGATACAGATAACATTCCTTATTTATATGTCTCTGTGACTGTGGCAGATTTCCACGTAATCCTCTTAGAGGAGGACCCACATTTGCCAGCCTACTTAGGATGTTACTAAAGGTGTGTATCAACACGCCTCTTGCGGATGGCTTGGGGATATTTCTTCCAGGTTTCCCCTGAACTCTTTGTGTTCGATCAATCCCCCGGGAGAAGGCATTTGAAATGCAGCAGAACCAGCATCCTGTCCTCAGGTGCTGACACTGAAATAGCGTGCCACACATATACCTACAATGACCTAAGTTGTCAAATGGAAAATGGAAACTCAAGTAACTTAATTCTTTTCATTCTTTAATAGTTTCACCCTTCATATACCTTTTGCTGTGTCTGGACTATATTAGTTTGCCAGGGCTGCCAGAAGAAAGCACCACAAACTGAGCAGCTTAAACAAGAGAACTCTATCTTGTCTCAGTTTTGGAGGTTGGGAGCCCCCAATGAAGGTGTTGGCAAGTGTTCCTGCAGGTAAGAGCTGGGAGGGAAGGATCTGTCCTTGGCTTACAGATGGCTGTCTTCACTCTGTATCTCTCCACATCATCTTCCTCGTGTGCCTGTGTCTGTGTTCAAATTCACCTTTTAACAAGAACACCAGTCATGTTGGATGACGGCCAATCCTAATGACCTCGTTTTAACTGGATTCCCTCTGTAAAGACCCTGTCTTCAAATACACTACTTTCTGAGACACTCAGAGTTAGAATTCCAACATACCTTGTTTTGGAGGGATCATAATTCAACTCATAGCAGGGATCAATAAAAAAGTTCTGGTTTTAAAAGTCATTTATCAAAGAGGAAAGATGCTATTGCCACACATATCTCTGTTGATTGCTTCACTGAAGCATCTATTCAGGGCAGGCACTATGCTATGTAGGCAGGGAAACAGAGAGGAACAAAAAGCCATCTCCATGCTCTTGAATGGAGTTCCTCTTGGTGGCAGTCCCTCCATCTTGTAGAAATGTGGATGAGCTGGAACGATGAACTTCAAGTTGTGGAAAGCATTTGACTTCTATTCCCTTCTCCTTTGCCCTAAAGGCAGCCGCAGCAACACTGTGATACTGGGTAGAGAAGTGTCCAGTTTGCATAGAAGTGACCAGTCTGCCCTCACCAATTTCCATCAGACATTAAGCCTGTGATAATTTTTCCAAAATTTTTAAATGTTTATTCATTTTTGAGAGACAGAAAGAGACAGGGTGTGAGCAGAGGAGGGGCAGAGGGAGAGGGAGACACGGAATCCGAAGCAGGCTCCAGGCTCTGAGCTGTCAGCACAGAGCCCAATGCGGGGCTCGAACCCACAAACCATGAGATCATGACCTAAGCCAAAGTCATATGCTTAACTGACTGAGCCAGCCAGGCACCCCAAGCCCATGATAATTATTTTAATAGAATTGTGTGTAAATGAATAATAATGGCCAACCACCCACCTTTTTGTAATAATACCACCCATTTTTTCTAAGATTTATGCTTTGGGCACTTTACGAGGCACTTAGCATGCACAATTTAAGGCCATTTTCACAAGATGAGACTGTTACTATTAGCTCCATTTTACAGGTGATAAAAACTGAGACTTAGAGAAATTAAGTATCTTGCTAAAGCCACCAGCTAACACACAGTGAAGATAAAGTCTGAACTCAAGTTATCTGAACAAAAACCCCACACTCTTAGGCCCTATGCAATACTGACTCATTTAACCTCAGAACTTCTGTCAATTGTCCAATATTGTGTCTATCGTGTGTATACATACGCGTATACATATGCATGTACATACATGTGTATATCACGGGTGTGTTGTATAGGTATAAATGAAATATCTATTTTGATACAAAACCTCTATGATTAAAGCTAATCCTTTAGCAATAAACCTTGCACTCATTAGAAACTTGCAGCTTTTTCTCATGCCTACATCTGTGACATAACATATTCAACCAAAGAAAGCCTGAGCCAACTGATTAGTATTTGATGTGTTGAAAAGGCTAATGGTTCTTTATGTGAAACATCTGACAACGTGCAGCCCACTTAATTACTCAGTTGATTTTATAGCTTCGAAATAGTAAAACAGAATAATCCAATGACTGGCCAATGTGCTGAGTGATATTTTAACATCTACTCAACCCTCAAACTGTGAAGCAAAAGTCCTTATCCAAATCCAATACTTTCAATTTTCCTTTTTACTGTTATAAGTCAAAACCAGCTACATTGATTTTTTTCCTTTGACTTCTGCAGAAAAGTTCATTCCTGAACAGATTACATATGCTGTTTTGCAGCCCAGAGGAAATGTTACAGCCAAGTAGAACCCTAAGATCATGAAAATATGGGTTTACTTGAGAAGCTGGAAGGACTTGACAGATCTTTGATTATAATAGGACAAATATGTCTTGATAGATGTGCTGCCTTTTATGAATGAGACTTACAAGTTTTAACTCTATTAACCTTTACCCACTAACATCACAGAAAGTTTTGAGGCTGTGTCTTCAAACTTCCAAGTGAAAGATGGCACTGGTGAAGTATGTAGAAACCCCTGGAACATCATTCAATGGCTTTGAACACGCGTGCCCATGGTTTGGCCTCCCTACAACATTTCAACACAAATCTTATCCCCTCTGGCTTTTTCTACTTCCAGCACACCTTGGTTGGGGTCTCAATGGTGTAACTGCTGACAATGATGGAAGAGGAGGAGGAAGAGGAGGGAGAGGAAGAAAAGAGGAAGATGATGAACAAGATTATCTTGTGTAGTCTCCTCAAAAAGTAATCTACTACATAAAATTTAATACTTCACACAATGCAGGATTTTGGCAGCAAGTGGTCACACTTAAATAAATGATGAAAATGAGACTCACATCCAGATCCTGCGTCTCATTCCATTACCACAAGCTCTCTTCTAAATGTACATTTGCAAAAACAAGCAACAGTGCCTATCCTAGGTCACCTTCCCTTCTCTTCAGATTGTTGAAATTAAGACCATGCAGACACCTGGTGAAAATGCTGGGCAGAATCTCCACACCAAGTCATGGGAAGATGGTGAGCTTGCAAGGCCAGGGCCATTGATGAATGATCTCACTTGAAACTCACCATTTAAGAATCTTGAAATAGGCAGACACTGATAAACTGATATTACAATGACCCAAAGTTTTATCTATCTTCTTTTGCTTGCCCACATTGACCAATGAATATAGAAAACAGCAAAGAAAGAAAGGGAATTACTGTTTAATGGGTGTGGATTTTAGGTTTGCACAGTTTTAGAGATCCGTTGTACAATGCGAGTGTACTTAACATTACTGAATTCTACACTTAAAAATGGTTACAATGATAACTTTTATGTTGTGTTTTTTTTTTACAATTAATTTTTTAAAGGAAAGCAAATAAAATACTTCTCTCCCTTCTTCTCCCTTCCTTCCCCTTTATCCACCAAGGAAGACTTGTGTCTTGGGGATGAAAAGAAGGGGACATAAATGAGGAATATTCACAAGGCAGAAATGAAAGGATGAGTTACATTACTGAATGGGGAGATGAAGGACAGAGAGAGGATATGGTGATTTCCAAGTTACTTGAAAAACTGCAACAGAGAATGGCCAAGAACGAGCACTTTCAGTGGACAGTAGTGTTGGAAAGGCATGTGAAGTTCATCCAAATAGGGATCACCAGCAAGCAGTTGGGTCTATGTACCTGGAGCTACGGAAGGAGGGTTAGTGTGGAGATTGGGTGTATTTCCCCCGGGACCTCTAATCTTTGCCTACAGTCAAACCCTAGGTCCTTTAATTTTTTTCTATCATTAATAATTATAAGCTTGTACTTCCAGAAGTATGTATGGGTTAATCTTCTGTTTTTCATCTAATATTTCATATGTGAATAATGACAGGCACTGTATCATTTGTGTAAATTAAGAATAAGTGTTTAACACAGCAAGCATTTAATGAAGTTGCTTTTCATGCCTTTTATTTACTAGTTCCAATGCCTTTTTTTTTTAAGCTATTGCCATCTCATACATGGCCAGTTTGATCATTCCGCAGAATCATATGCTGAATTTAGGCAAACAGGGTATTCAATGAGCAGGTGGATTTCTAACAGGACACCAATCAATTCAGCCAGCATGGTCAAGCCAGCTGTGTCTGTGGATGCAATAATCAGCACCTGGCAGCACCTGTGCAGACCAGCCTGCCATCAGTGTTTACAAGTTGCAATTGGAGAGGGCTCAGCAAACTGACCGCAAAGGTTTGTGCAGCACCTGTCCAAAGTATATATGAATGCCTCCAGACAAGCCCATTAGTTCTCCGCTTTCATGGACACTAGAAATTGTTCACAAATTTAGTGGCGGGAATAAAAAAGACAAACAGAGCTAGCTTCTGGCTGAGAAAAGACACTTGAATGAGAGGCATCCTGGTACAAGGCAACAGAACAGGGGAGGAGGGAATGAGAAAGGCAGGACGTCACCAAAACAGAGCCAGTAATGTTTATAGGTAGTAGATTGAGCTCTAAGAAAATAGGCTTAGTGGCATATTTTGAATCAGAGATGTTCTTGAGAAATATGCAAAGAATTCAGAGTGGGCTTAGTGATGCAAGTTTGCACTGGAAGGCATATTGCCATGCAGGGCATAAGTACTTTAAATGGAACTTTGTGACTTGTTTATGTGACATAGTAACAGCTTTCTTAGATCCAACCATCCCTTTTATGTATTACAAGATAACAAAAGGTTATGTGATTTTAGGAAATTGAGCATATACACAGGGATATTCTCAACAGATCCAGTGAATATTAAGTGCCCACTTTTATCTCCTAGAGCCTGATGTGTAAAGGTAACCAACTTAAACACAGCGGAGAGCTTGCATTCCCAACAGTGACATTTTGCTAAGAATTTGTTGCATTCTAAAATGCAAGCACATTATAGTAATGTTCCATAAAACACAACAGTGGGTGAAGAGCAGGGATGCCCTCTGACTTGGGAAAGCTAATTCTATCCTCAATTTGTTGCAGAGGAAAAGCAGTATTACAGATAAAACAAAACAGAATCCATCTTGTTACACTGCTGGCTCTTTCTCAGGCTGGTGGTTCTCTGTGATAAAGAGCTACTGTTAATTCTCGAGCTTCCAACTCCTGAGGTTGGTTTCTTGCTGCCCCCAAACGCCCATTTTAACTGCATGAATTTACCCTGACCACATGAATTCCTAAAAGAAAACTCAAAGTATATCATGTTCAATTTCAGAACTCCAGCAGTCAATTCAAAGTCATGCTTTTGGAGAGTGAACCACTGAAAATCATGGGCAAACCAGGCAACAGTTCACAAACGAATCTCTTTATGATTTTTAAAATGACACATGGAATGAACTGATAGTGAGTCACGCTAGCTGTTAGGGTGCATTTGCTATATGGGAACAGTGAAACTATGACAACCAGAGCGCGGCATCCAATCGTAATGATCAAAACAACAGTTAACATTTATACAGCAATTACTTCCATTCACTCACTTAATTCTCCGAATAATCTTACCGGGTACAATTACCATTCCCCTTTCACAAGGCCAGAGAGCAGCATGCTACGAGGCCCAGAGCTAGTAATTTGCAGACTGAAGTTAAGGCCAATCCCATCTGACTTCACAGTTCCTGCTCTTATTGCTGTACTGACTCTCCACCTTTTTTTTTTTTTTTAAGTGCAAGTGTATTAGGTTGCTAGGGTTGCCATAACAAAATAACACATGAGATGGCTTAAATAATGGAAATTTATTTTCTGGCAGTTCTGGGGACTATAATTCCAATATCAAGGTATGGACAGATTTGGTTTCTCTTGAGGCCCCTATCCTTGGGATGGTCCTCTCCCTGCATAAACACCTCCCTGGGGTCTCTGTGCGTGTCCTAATCTCCTCTTTTTACAAGGACACCAGTAGGATTGGATTAGGGCTCACTCTAAAAGTCTCATTTTAACTTAATTACCTATTTAAATGCCTGTCTCCAAATACAGTCATATTCTGACATACTGAGGGTTAGGGATTCGATATGAATTTGGAGACACAATTTAACTCTTACAGCATATATAATAATTTTCCATAAAACACAACAGTGTATGAATGGCTGTAGTGTCTTCTGGCTTGTGAGGGATTAATTATATAAGGGCTCATTTTGGATTTTCTATAATCAACAGGTTCTGAGAGGATGATGTTTAAAAAGTATGTTTATCACAGGAGTGAAGAGCCCGCAGTTAATGTTCTCGGAATTTTTTCATAATGATGTCTTCTGACGACATCAGCTATGTTTGGGAGTTGTCAGCATGAGGTATTTGAAAACGTGATCACAAAACGAGAATTCTGCATTAAGATTCCAATGCTGTCACTGTTTTGCACAGAGCTCATTTCCATTGGTCTTTTACAAGTATTTTTAGGCACACCTGGGTGGTTCAGTCGGTTAAGCACCTGACTTTTAATTTTGGCTCAGGTCATGATCTCACCGTTGAGATCGAGCCCCACGTCAGACTCTGCACTGACAAGCACAGAGCCTGCTTGGGATTCTCCCTCTTTCTCTGTCCCTCCCCTGCGTGCACACACACTCTCCCTCTCTCTCAAAATAAATAAGCTTTTTTTTAAAAAAAAGCATTTGTAAGTATTTCACATTTTAAGAGCAGTTTTAGGTTTATAACAAAGGTTGAAATACCCCACATGCCCTGTCCCCATACACGTGCAGCCTCCCCCATTACCAACATCACTCACCAGCATAGGACATTTAGCACCAAGGATTAACCTACACAGACACATCATAATCATCCAGAGTCCATTGCTTACCTAGGATTTACCGTTGGTGTTGTACATTTCTGTGGATTTGAACAAATGTGTAATGCTGTATATCCATCATTACAATATTGATACACAGTATTTTCACTGCCCTAAAAATCTGTGCTCATTCTGTTCATCTCCGCTACCCCTTCCTACCATGGGTCTTTTTATTGTTGCCATAGTTTTGCCTTTTCCAGAGCATTTGTGTAGCCTTTTCAGACTGGCCTCTTTCACTTGGTTGTAGGCATTTAAAGTTCCTCCATGTCTTTTCATGGCTTAGGATCTGAGTGATATTCCACTGTTTGGATGTACTCCCTCTTGCTTTTTGTTTTACCCTTAGAACTGAGTTGGGTAAGCTCCTTGACTCACAGCACTCTAACAGTCTAGAACTCTCCTAGATGGAAATTATATTTTCCGTTTAGATACCCCGTTCCTGATATGCTATCTCAAGCTATATCTATAGCTTCTTCCCAAATATTTCCATGTATCTCATTATATTTAAATGTTTTTGCAAAAATATAATGTATTGATTTTTTTGGTATATATTTTATTATAAATCTTATTCTTTTGTTTTCTTCCACCATCATATTATGAAAAACACCTAGAGAACTAGATGTAGCTCTCCATCATGTAGCTACTGAGCATTTGAAATGGGGGTGATGCAAATGAGGGACTGAATTCTTAATTTTAATTAAATTTTAATTAATTTAAATTTAAAAATTGCTAATTTATTCAGTTACTGCAACACTTTTAAATATTTTTGGAACACCTTGAGTATGCAGATCGATTTTTTAAACTGTACACTTTATGAAATCTAAACACAGAAATAAGGATAAAGTGTTTCCAATAAAAATTTAGCATCTGCATTAGATACACTGTGTCAAGTACACACCAAAGTTTGAAGACTTCATCCATAAAAGGAATGAAAAATATCTCAATAATTTGTTTATTGGTATGTTGAAATGATAATACTTTGGATATACTGGATTGAATAAAATACAGTATTAAAAGTAATTTCACCAACTTCTATTTATTTCTATTCACTTTTTTACTGTGGATACAAACAAATTTAAGATAACACATGTGGCTCACATTAAGTTTCTACTGGACAGTGCTGCTCTAGGTTTTAATTCCCCTGACTACTACAGGGTATTTTATCATAAGCATACACCCAACTTTTACTTCTCTATTCTCCTATCAACAGGCAGACTGGTTGTTTCTAATCCTCTGCCATACCAAACCACCTCAAAATTCCTGTCTTCATGTATCTTCACTGATACTTACTACTGACTTTCTAATTTTTTTAAACCAACTTGATAGGGATAATGTCTCTCATTGTAATAGTAATGTCTCTGAATACTAGTAAGACTGAACGTCTCTTTCAAACACATATTAGCCATTCAAATTTCCCCTTCCGTAAAATGCCCATTTATTCCTTTGCCCATTTAAACTTCTGTTCACAATAAGCAGAAATAAAAAGAATCTATCCATAGTGTAACTATTTGGTCACCTATTGTAAATATTTTCATTGTTTTCTCTTGGCTTGTCCTCTGTTAATTTTTCTAAGGGCTTTCTTCATTGGACACAAATCTTTAATTATGATTTCAATTTCTCATGTTTCACCTTGACTATTTTAATAAATTCTACCCCCGTGTGAAATTGTAAAGAAGTTTCATAAATTTTCTCCTCACGGTTTCAAAGTTTCACCATTCATATTTGGATCTTGTGTCCACCATGGATTTCTACAGCACACAGAGCAGATGACTTTTAACCATTCTGGCTGGTGTTAGGTGCCTGCCCTTCAAGAAGTGCTGGAAGCTCTGGACTTCTTCACTAGAAGAAAACACTTGCCTGTAACACTGTGCACCGAATTCCAGAGAGTTCTCAGACCTCCTACCCCAAGCCCTTTCACATAACCTCCTGCACTCAATAAAACCAGGTTAAGGATCTCTAAGTCGTACTGATTCTACCACCTATTTTAATATCTCACTGTACTTTCTATGGTTTTGCGCACTCTCTGTGTTCTGGATTATCTAATATTATCAACCAATCTACAGGCTCCTTACGGACAGAGACCTAGATTCAAATGTCTCCAAAATTTCTCATAGTCCCTGAAAATAAGGAGTGCTCAATAAATAAGCCCCTTAGCAAGTGATATCTCAGAAAACTGTACTTACTGACCCAACAGTTATCTAAAGAGGCCACATGCTTACTTCACCCACTCAACCAGCATTTACAGAGCTTGTCCATTGTTCCAGGCACTGGCTAGATGCCAGAAAACCAACAAGGAAAAATAATCACTTGTGCCCTCAGAGTGTTCCTAGACTATGGGGAAGACAGAGGACAAGCAGCTCTAAGGCAGGGCATAAATGCTGGACCAAAGGAAAGAGAGGGAGTTTTGGTGCTGCATAGGAAGGGAGCACCTCATGGGGCTTCTGAGTGTAAGTACAGGTGGGTTTCTCAGGGGGAGCTGCATTTGGGCCGAGACCCATAAGATGAGTGGAAGGTAGGCAGCTTACCTAAGAGTAGTAGGAAGGAAAAGATGGGCTTCTGGAAACCATCCTGTGATTAATACAGTGAACTGGCTAGATCATTCCTGATGTACCTCTGGGACTCAGAAAGTAAGTGAGACACTCAGCAAGACAGCTGGGAAGACTGATCTTACCCACACAGGTCAGATCACATCAGTGCCCAATTACAGGATAGCCAGATAAAATACACCACATCCAGTTAACTCTGACTCTCATAAATAACAAAGAGGTTTTTTTACTCTAAGTATGCCCTGTGCAATATTTGAGCCACACTTGTACAAACAAGGCATGTGCTGTTTATCAGAAAGTCAAATTTAAGTGGGCATCCTGTGTTTTTATTTGCTAAATCTGCCAGTCCAATGCATTTAAAATTGCACTCAAAATACAATCCTCATGTGATCTGCCTTTCGCAATGTTTCCCATCTGAACTCAGTCCACGCTCTGCCTTACGCACCATGCTTCAGGCACTTGCTATACTTCTGGAAACATGAGAGCTTGCCCAGTTGCTTCCCACCTTGGGCACCTTGGTTGTGGTGTCTTCTCCATTTGGTATGCTTTTCCCCTTTGCTCTCAGCACGGCTGGTTCCTTCCCAACTTCCACCTTTTAGTTCTATCACCTGTCTCTAAGCAATGGCATCTCCACAAAATCTAAAGTAGGCTATCCCAATAATTTCCTTTATACACATAGCGCACATACACACACACACACACACACACACACACACACACACACACACACACACCACTCCACAGTTATTTTATTTTTTTACTTGTTCAACTGTCTGTGTCACCATAATGCCAGGGGTTTCTTCTGCCTTTGTATCCCAAGCATCTAGCAATCTGCCTGTTACATACAAGGTACCCAACAAATACTCATCAAATAAAAAAAATACTTAGGTTAGCATTCTCCCTGGTGCTTCCAAATCATGTGTTTTGCCTGTACATGTTACCACTCATTAGCATGTGTGCTGGTCACAGAGAAAGCTCTACATGTGTTCAAGGAAAGGTGAACAAATGAAAGAATTGTCAAGACTCTATCACCATTAATGCCATAGGAAAAAAATCCCAAAAGAGTTCAAGAAATCAGGTCTAAGATTTGATGACACGTCCACTTTTTGTTTTCTTTCCTACCTATCACACCTGAGACATACCGATGCTACTTGGGCTGTGCCTCCTCTACCTTCTTCATCTCTTACTACTTTATCTCCATCACTTCCCCTCCTTCAAACAGTCCTTTCCTGATATGACCTTATATGATGCTTACAGGGCAAAACACACACACACACACACACACACACACACACACACACACACAAAACACCCAAATATTAAATACAGAAGAAAGGATTTCTTTAAAAAAAGATACATACATGCACACATATATAAAATTAAATATTCCCTTTCAACACAATTGTTATTATAAATATATCTACAGCTGTAATCCAATTAGGCATTGTATACATGTGAATCAGAAACCATGTACACTGTATTCTTCAAAGGGCTAATTCTGAGGAAAAAATGACCACCCACATACATTTATTAAGAGAAAAACAAATGTAATGATTTTGTTCAGTCACTGAAAATTTTTATAAATATGAGCTATTACACATAGTAAAATCAGTTTAACTTGATAATAACTCCACATATGAGTTCTTTGGCTTTTTAATCATAAAATTTAGAAAACTTTTGGATCAGATTCAAATTTCTTTTTAGAACCAAATGACAAGTTTGCCAACAATTATTGGAAAGACTTAGGAACAGATAAAAGCAAAAGAAAGGAGAAAGTCTATGCAGTGTGAAATCACATTAAGTCACAGAGCTAGAGCAAATTCTAACACAGAACCTGGAAAATACTTTATATGTGTGGGAGAGAAACGGAAGCACCAAGGTCAGATCTGAAAAAAAAAAAAAATACTAGGTTTCTTCTGACATATAGACGGCAGAACAAATGTAAATGCATCCTCTGATCCTGTCACCAACGGAGCGATGCTTCTCTGATATACGCACCCCCCACCCAGCGAATGCTTCTCAATAAGCATCATGGCTTTTAAATTATTGGGAAATCTGTCATAATGATGGAATAAGGAAGCCCCCATTGGTACCTTGACAGCTGTACATTATTTTTACTAAAGACAATGGTGAGCCACAGACATCAAGGCTTCTGCCTGCTGTTTATTCACAATATCAAAAACAGCATATTATGTGCACCCTAGGTGTCTAGCGCTTGCTGAGAACAGAACAAGCGGTACCTCATTTTCTTTGTTGTTGTGATGGCAGTGGCTCTACTTACTTGTGCCTTCAGATCTCTCTACACACCATGTCTTTATGTGAACACTTTTAAATCCCATCCTTTGCCTACCCATGATCATGACATTTCATCACCTGCCACTGGCGAGAAATGCATTTTGTAAAGAAATTAAGAAACCAGGGCACCTGAGTGGTTCAGTCAGTTAAGCGACTGACTCGGTTTTGGCTCAGACTGTGATCTCACGGCTCCTGAGATCGAGCCCTGCGTTGGGCTCTGCGCTGACAGCACAGAGCCGACTTGAGATTCTCTCTCTCTGACCTTCCCCCACTTGTACTATCTCTGTCTCTCTCAAGATAAATAAATAATCTTAAAAAATTTAAGAAACCAGGGGTGCCTGGGTGGCTCAGTCGGTTGAGCGCCGACTTTGGCTCAGGTCACGATCTCGCGGTCCGTGAGTTCAAGCCTCGCATCGGGCCCCTGTGCTGACAGCTCACAGCCCGGAGCCTGTTTCGGATTCTGTGTCTCCCTCTCTCTGACCCTCCCCCATTCATGCTCTGTCTCTCTCTGTCTCAAAAATAAATAAACGTTAAAAAAAATTAAAAAAAAAAATTTAAGAAACCAATGAAATGAAAATGGATGCCTTCGCCGCCTGTTCCAAATTCCCACTGAAAGTATCACATGCGTGTGTGTGCGCACATTTTTCCTTGACCAGAGAGGACAGTTGTCCAACACCAGGAGGAAATAAAAAATATCCTGTCACAATATGATTCTCTATACAAGTAAAAGGAATTGACGACCCCCATTCCAGAGTACAGCCTTCTATCTTTGTGCCACACCTGAAACACTTTTCTCACAGGAGGGAAGAGGTACCCTTGACTATTCAGTGACTTTCTCTCCTCTTGACATTAAGATGCTCCAATGTGCCGTCGGGGCTTTCCAGAAGAGACTGCATTGTCAGCTCCAGCTTGCAGCACAGGGAAGTGACATCTCGAGTGGGCCTCTCCTTGTCAATTTCCCCCATACTTTGGCACACACAAAAACGCCTGTCAAACAGTATCCGACATACACAGCTTCAAGAAGAAGAAAAAAATAACCACTTTACTATGAAAGACTCTAACTAGAAAAGGCAAAGAGTTGCCAGCTGACAAATTCACAGTGATAGGCTTTCTTCTTCTTTCTAATTTTCACATTTATTCCTGAGGTTCCTGGTCAATTTCTATGTCATAAAGTGGTCGTGTAGAGAGCTTAAGCACTTTAGCATTTTACCAAGAAAAATTATACCACAAACTAGAAGGAAGATGAGAAAAAACCAACATTGTCTGGGCAATGGTTATAAAGGAAACACTGCAAATATTTACTAAGAGTTATTTGATTTTGTTTAATGTTGGGGACAAGCAGGTTAAAGAAACGGGCTTATCGTTATCTTACAGGGAAGCAAAGGGAAGCAAACTTTAGCTCAGAGAGGTTAAACGACTTGCCCAAAGCCACACAGCTAGCAATTTGTGGAAGAGGAAGTAGAACTTGGATCTGATTCCAAAGTTTACCCTCATCCCCACACACCATCAACCCTCTCTAGGCAGCTCTGAAGATGCTAAACAGGGCTCCTGAGGACTCAGTAAGTGTTCAAGCCAGCTGGCCAACATGGATATGGTGGATAATGTTCAGATACTTAATAAGAAACACCAGCTGTCAGGTGTGGAAAGAGCTGCTCCAGGCACAACCAAATCACATGCGTGTCCTCAAAAAACAACTTGCGACCAACCGCCTTCTTTAGGAATCTGAGAACACATCTCTGGAAGTGCCAAGGGCATTATGCAGTTTCCACATGCAGGGTTTCCCGAGGCAGTGTGGGGTGGAAGGCCAGCACCTAACATTTCTGCTTTGTGTCTTTGAAGTTCATCTTGGCTGTAAGGCTTCTGAGACACATAGAGAGAATGGATTCTCCAGGGGACTTCACCCAGAAATGTTGGAGTTGATTAGAAAGCCCAGGTTGCTTCTGGTTCTGTTACTTTTTATTTATTTGGAACTAAAAGATTTTCTGTCTGAAAGTACCATTTAATATACTGGGGATGGGGGAGGAGAGGAAGATACAGTGCTCATTTTTTTTTTTTTTGTGATTCTTATCACCCCATCCCAATTCTATTATTTGCAAGAAGTTCTTTAACAGAAACTCTTCTGCACTCCTTACCCTCCTGCAAGTTTAGATGTGCCTAAACAACTAGTAGTTAGACTCCAAGAATATGCTTCTGATTCAAGTGCATTAACAGAGGAGGGCATGTGTTTCATGCTGTTCTTCCAGCCATCACCCTTGCCAGCTGCCAACATGATGCCATGGCAGTCTCGGTGTCATGCAGATTGTACACCCTGATACCAGGAAAGCAGAAGCGTTTCTCCAACAGTCTCTGGTAGTTTGGCAGGAAAATAGAAATTGCTTTTTATCAAAATGCAAAACTTTTTTTTTTTCCAGGGGAAACAGCAAAAGCAGTTTGAAAGAGAGGTAGACACTCTTTATTGTGGAAAATGTGTTTTCAGCATGGTAGACAGAGAGGCATGCTTTCCTTTTTCTCCTGAGATCAACCAGATCCATGACGCCAGCCACCCCAGTTCATGCAACAGACACACAAGTGCTGAGTCCTAAAGGCCACTCTTCCTGCTCTGAAGATCTTGCCATTCCTGCCTGACAATTCTCAAATCTATGTCTGGGACACACAAGCATCTTATTTTTTTTTTCTTTCCTACACTATAAAAAACAAGCCAAACAACCTCCCCAAATGTATTTCTTCATTTTTTTACATATGGAGGCATTTCTGGGAGTGGAGGAATGGGGAACAATGTGGAATTAACTTTCTGAACACCTACTATGTGCCAGGCCAAGGATATCCTATACGTTATTCTATATAAACCTCACAACAAACCTTTAACAGTTACCAGTATATGGTTTAGGGGAGTTAACTAAAAATACCGGAAGATGTACTTCTATTAAGTGGAATGCTACGGGATCTGGAATATGATCCCTGCCCCTTATTTTCCTTCTGAGCCTTTCTGTGTGACCAAGTGCCATTGTCATACCTCCCCTATCCAAGAAAGCCTAGTGTAAAATGTTATTACTTGAATAAACAAAATGTGATATAGATAGATATATACATGCATAGATACATGGATATAGATACAGAAATAGATATGTAATGGAATATTATTCAGCTTTAAAAATGAATCAAATTCTGATACATGCTACAAGATGGAAACTTGAAAACATCATGCTAAGTCAAGTAAGCCAGACACAAAAAGACAAATATTGTGTCTATCCTAGAATGTCTGAATAAATGTCTATCCCATTTATAATGGGATACCTAGAATAAATTCATAGGCACAGGAAGTATCAAGAAGTTACTGGTGGCTAAGAGGAAGAGGGAACAGGGAATTACTGTTTAATGGGTACACAATTTCAGTTTGGGATGATGAAAAAGTTCTGGAAATGGAGAGCGGTGATAATTGTACAATAGTGTGAATATACTCAGTGCCATTGAATGGTACACTTAAAAATGATTAAGATGGCAAATTCTATGTTATGTGTATGTTACTACCATATAAATAATATTTCCCACTACTCCCTTTTATAGAAACTACATCTGCCCTGATGCCAAAACTCTGTCTTAAAACTGCTTGTTGTAAATTGTGGTTTACATACACAATGGAGTACTACATGGCAATGAGAAAGAATGAAATATGGCCCTTTGTAGCAACATGGATGGAACTGGAGCGTGTTATGCTAAGTGAAATAAGCCATACAGAGAAAGACAGATACCATATGGTTTCACTCTTATGTGGATCCTGAGAAACTTAACAGAAACCCATGGGGGAGGGGAAGGAAAAAAAAAAGAGGTTAGAGTGGAAGAGAGCCAAAGCATAAGAGACTCTTAAAAACTGAGAACAATCTGAGGGTTGATGGGGGGTGGGAGGGACGGGAGGGTGGGTGATGGGCATTGAGGAGGGCGCCTTTTGGGATGAGCATTGGGTGTTGTATGGAAACCAATTTGACAACAAACTTCATATATTGAAAAAAAAAACTGCTTGTTGTTAGTGGTAAAGAGACATAAAACACTATCAACTCCAGGCATATCACCTCTAATCCACTGATAGTGGCTGCTAAAAATATTGTGTTAAGGATTCCGAAGATGTTTCCAGGTCCAAGTGAGATAAAAGGCATGATGGATTGGTAAGGCCCTCTCACAAAGTTCAGATAAAATACAACAAAATATTCTAATTGCTCTGGATTGGAAAAGTGAATCGGGAAACACAATCCAAGTGGCAAGAGCTTAGGTGGATAGAATATGGTACAGAGAGACCATGACAGCCAAGGGCAAGCTGACCTCCTGACTGCCTAGGAACTGAGTAAGCAAGCGTAGCTAGGTAGCTCGAAAGTAGGAAACAAGAGAAATATTCTATGATCATGAAGTTCATGGGTGTGGGCTGTTAAGAGCTTCCTTAGTTCTAGTTGCTTTCTCCTGCCAGTGCAAGACTCCATGCAGCCTTGCTATAAATCTCCCCTCCCTTCATAAAACTTTAGTATCTATTTCTTAGATCTAAAATAGTCTAACTTCAACAGGGCCTCAGAAGGTAGGGTGGGCATATAATGCGACCTCCACAGAGAGCAATTTCAATTCATAGGCATTTTACTATATGTTCCATGAGCTTTCTGTGGTTTGATAGACAAAATGCCCACATGCATAGAGAAAACTGGGTAGTCACCCAATTTCTTATTATTGGTAGAAATAGGACAATAGGAAAGTAGTATTTTTTAACCCTGGGAACCTCTACAACTTCCTTGAACCATACACAAAAATAACAAACATACTGGAAATTATGATAATCATTAAAAAATAAAATATTTGCAGAAATCCATCCTCCTGTTACATAAAGAATGTTTTTGTGTGTGTGGCAAAAATGGAATTCTTCAACTCAATCAACTTTCAGATTATCTAAAAATCAAACTGAATTGAATTTAGATCACAGAATCAATACATGGAGACTAAGGATCACTAAATTCTGTTGCTGAAGGGGTGGAAAAACTCTTTTTTAATATGCATCACATAACACAGTCTTTCTTTCTAAGAACTTTGGCCTAAATCCTGCCTACACATGGTTTATATAATGATTAATCCTTTGCCTTCACTGCTTTATATGTCAGAAATATCAGAATGCAAATTAATCCTATATACTACCTACTTTGAATAAGTTACATGAAAAATGATGCATATTTGGGAAGAAAGTAGCTTATTGGGAGAAAAATGAGATTTTGAATTATAAAGAATCAATACACAGTTGTCTTGGTCAGTTTTAGATTTTAACAACATGGTACCACTTTTTGCCCCCAACAAAATCAGTTTTGTTTTCTTTCTTTTGTTAAGCTGGAGAACACTGTTGAGTTTAATCACAAAGAAGAATCTTGTTTTGATTTCCTCTATCAATTAGTTCTTGGAAAAATGCATTGTAACCCTATTCCAATTTTCAGAAACAGAAGTGTTTTCATTTTTCAAACTGCAGATGAGGTTGGGGATGGATATGTGAAAGAGCTAAGATCTGGATATGTAGAAGCGCCTACCTCTGAATCTGGGGAAGGGCTTTTTCACTAGGGTAGAAATCAACAGGCAAGCTAATCGTTGGTTGCTTAAGTGTTGTCTGTCATGCTCCACTCAGATCCACAATCCCATTGAAACCTGTCGCTTTCAAGAGTGCCAATAATAGGAGGCAAAAAGAGCACCAGAGTTGGACATTCTATAACAAGAGCCCAGTGGATTCCTAACTTTCATCTAAGAAACTTCAATGGTTTAAGAGCAGATCCGTAAATGCTACAGGGTGAAAGAAATCTATGCAAAACCACAGGGAGAGTCTGGAGTAAGAGACACAATGTGATGATCTCAGGCCTTGCCCTCCAACCTTAAGTCCACATCACACGGCCTCTTCACAAAAGTCTCTCTGAAAGCCCAACAGTTTCCATTCTGGTTTGAGACTTACTGCTGAAGAGTTGGGTTATAGAGATGGGTATCTGACTAAGCTAGGTATCTTTTTTATACGCTTGCTCACGCTCTCTCTCAAGCATGCAGGGTTTTTCACGTTCCAAAATAAAATGCAAACCAAGAGCATTTTGTATTTTTGCATTTCGATTCCCTGTTTTGTCAGTGAGTAATTATAGCAAATAAAATATTGCAGCTGAATGTAAATTGTTAGACAACCAGATCACACCAGGATATTTTTCTTCCACAAGTTTTACATCATAGCATGTTAAATATTAAAATACTGCAAGTCAAGTAAACAGAGAGGGTTCTTTTGCTCAAAGCATTAATTTTAAACAAACATTTCACTGTTATTCAGATCAGATGCTGGGAAACAAATGATGTTTTCTTTCAAATAAGGGGAATATATCATCTGGAGGAAGGTAGACAGGAGAATCACATAGAAATAAGGGCATTGTGACACAAGAGATGAATTTCCACCAGAAGAACAGAAGAGAATTCATGTGTAGGAGAAAAAGAAAAAGAAAGATTTACAAAAGGGAATTTGGAAAAGAGCAAGAAATGAGAAAGATTGATTTATTCCTAGAATAAAAAATGAAGATATGTCTCATGCCAGAAAACAGAAACCTGACTCAAAGTAAGGCAGGCAGAGAAGAAATCAGTTTCTGATATAGTGAATTTTAGTATCTTTAAGTAGTTACCAAGAAGGTAGGAAGAAGAAAAAATTTTGCATCTCTGAAAGATGATCAATCAATAAAATACCAATCAATAAAAACTGACTAAGTACCTGATGTGTATTCAGCAACCAAATAGAAAATTCGACATGGTCCTCTCCTGACACTTTTCTATGGGGTTAAGAACAGAAAGTGCTCAAATAATGACAGTGGGAATGTGCATGTATTCTACAGTGTGAAATTAACAAAATCTGTAACTCAAAATTCAAGGATACAGATGACAACAGTGAGTTAGAGTTCCAGTCCTAACACGACCACTTTATGAACATCTCCTGCTTTCCACACTCTGTGCCAGGAGCCTGATGTTTAGGACATCCAACATTTAAAACAATCCATTAAGAATTATTCCTTTTAGATTACTGAAGAAAATAAGGTTCAAAAGTTAAGTCGTTTATGTTACACAGTGAGTAAATGGTAGGGCCTGAATTTAATCAGAGTTCTCTCCTTCTCCCAAGGTCATGCATTTTTTTTTCCCCTCCTAAAGTGCTGGATTTATCCTAAAACAGCCCTTGCTCTATGCATCCTTACAGCTAAATAGCAACCAATTAAAACAGAAACAAAAACAAACAGAAAAGAAGCGTGGAAAAGGTTCTTTGTAAAGGAAATGTTCCCAACATGATTAAAGCAATGAGACTGTAATGATATGGAGGATTTTTTTTTTTTTTTTTTTTTTTTTTGCTTTTAAAAATTTGTTTGGGAGGACATGTATCTGTTTGGAAGCAAGGCTTTCAAATCATCTCAGAGTTGATGCTTGGAGGGCATGGATAGTGGAGGACATAAAGTCTTCACAGAAGGAGGCAAGTCTTTTCCACAGAGGTGAGGGAACAAGGAAGGGGCTGGGAGAATAAAAGCCAATCTCTTATCTTTTCCAGTTTGCCACTAAAGTTAAAAAAAAAACACAACACCTGAGAATAGGACTATTATGATAAATATGGACAACTAGCATATCATGTTGAGTGGTGCAAACCACTGTAAGATACATTGACAGAGGAACCAGAAAGATTCCCACAAAATGTGGAGAGAATTTTAAATTCTCAAGAAAAGTGGAATTAGGGGGTTGAGTCCATTACAGTCACACCTCCACACAGCAAGGAGGCTCCTGTGGACATCTGGTTTATAGGACTAATTTTCTGGCAATATAGTAATTTTTTGACAATTATTAGATGAGGCTGAATATAAGCAAAAAAAAATGATAATAATCTTGCATCTGATCAAAGTGATATACCCCACATCACCACACTATATGAGATTTCTGTAATAAAAATAATAGTTCAGCCAAATATTCATTGGTTGAGAACAGCCGGGACACTGACTCCCTGTGTTCATGGCAGCTCATTAGCCTCCCTTGTAGGCAAGAGCCCAGAGTGGTCGCTAGATAGAATATACCTAATAGACATTCCACTCAATTATTTTTAGAAAGCTATTGAGAGAAGCAAATGAATCTGGAGGGATGGATCAACAGATTTTTCTTCCACCTGTTTGTTAGGGAATATGTGGTTTAAGCTGACTTGGATATTAAATATTTGGCAATCTCCTAACAGAATGGGAAATTTGCATACCTTTAAAACCAGCTGATTCTTTACTAAAAATTTGCCCTACAGATCTACTTAGAATATTCCAAAGTAGGGACCTAAGGGAGGTGGCCTGCACTCATCTCCTTTCATGAACACCCCAAGGTTACAAATACCTATAATGCAACACACTGTGAAAACCACCTGAAGACTAGCAGAACAGGTCTTCCATAGCTAAAGACATCAAGAGGAGGCCACATCAAAAAGGGTAGGAGGGGCAGAGACAAAGTCAGGAACCAAATCCCTGGTGCAGAGACCCGCAGGTGAGGAGGCCATACCTGAGGAGTAAAGGGTTCAAACTCCACACTGGACACCCCTTGCCCTGGGGATCTGTCCCAGGAAGACAAGCTCCCACACCCTCTGGCTTTGAAAATCAGTGGGACTTAACTCTGAGAGAACCAGAGGGCTATGGCAAAGTGAGATTCCACTCTTAAAGGGCCAGTGTGCTGTAACACATACTCTGAGACCCAGCACAGAGGCAGCAGATGGTAAAGTAGACATGATTTTTTAAGTCATAGACTAATTTTAACTTGTTCTCTGGAAAGGAAGGGATCTGTAGGAACTTTCTCCAGGAAAAGAAGTGCTGGTGGACCATTTTTCTTGCCTTCCTTCAGACTGGCTAGCAGGAAGCTAGAAGGAGCTGGTTCTGACTCTCTCCATCTACCTTGCTAGCACTGCTAGCACTGCTCACCCACCATGGATTTTCCATGCAGATCTGCCTCACCTAACCCTGTCCAAAGCAGCTGCTGCCCTGCCCGGCCCAATAGGCAACCTCAGCAGGGAAGTGTCCCCCCACCTAAAGCCACTCCCACCTTACTACACCTAGAGCAGCTGTGGCCGGCCTCTCATCCAGCCACACCGGAAGCCAGCCCTGTCCACTACTGTACCCGTAGTGGTCATGGCCAGTCACTGCAGCAGCCAGTCAGGCTGGGGCCAGCCCCACCCACAAGCACATGCACAGCAGTAATGGCCCAGTCACGACAAGACAGTGCTTGCAGCCCACACAGGTTACGGCCCTGGAGTTCTGCTTTCTAGTGACCCAGGGAGGATGATGCTGGTGGACCCCACAAGATGCCTCCCACACAAGGCCACCACTTTCAATACTGGGAGAATGGAGCTGATCTATCTAATGCATAGAAACAAACACAGAGAGCCAGACAAAATAAGAGCCAAAGAAATATGTTCCAAATGAAACAATAACAACACAAAACCTCAGAAAAAGAAGTAAATTAAATGCAAATGAGCAATCAATTCTGATCAAGAGTTGAAAGTAATGGTCATAAAGATGCTCATGGGCTCAACACCCAAAAAACAAATAATCCAGTGAAAAAATGGGCAAAAGACATGAATAGACACTTGTACAAGGAAGACATCCAGATGGCCAACTGACACATGAAAAAATGCTCCATATCACTCATCATCAAGGAAATACAAATCAAAACCACAATAAGATACCACCTTACACATGTCAGAATGACTAACATTAACAACTCAGGCAACAATAGATGTTGGCAAGGGTGTGGAGAAAGAGGATCTCTTTTGCATTGTTGGTGGGAATGCAAGCCAGTGCAGGCACTCAGGAAAACAGTATGTTGGTTCCTCAAAAAACTAAAAATATAACTACCCTATGACCCAGCAATTGCACTGCTAGGCATTTATCCATGGGATACAGGTGTGCTGTTTCGAAGGGACACATGCACCCCCATGTTTATGGCAGCACTATCAACAATAGCCAAAGTATGGAAAGAGCCCAAATGTCCATTGATGGATGAATGGATAAAGAAGATGTGGTATATATATACAATGGAGTATTACTCAGCAATCAAAAAGAATGAAATCTTGCCATTTGCAACTACGTGGATGGAACTGGAGGGTATTATGCTAAGTGAAATTAGTCAGAGAAAGACAGATATCATATGACTTCACTCATATGAGGACTTTAAGAGACAAAACAGATGAACATAAGGGAAGGGAAACAAAAATAATATAAAAACAGGGGCGCCTGGGTGGCTCAGTCGGTTAAGAGTCTGACTTCAGCTCAGGTCACGATCTCACAGCCCGTGAGTTCGAGCCCCACGTCAGGCTCTGGGTTGATGGCTCAGAGCCTGGAGCCTACTTCCGATTCTGTGTCTCCCTCTCTCTCTGCCCCTCCCCCATTCATGCTCTGTCTCTCTCTGTCTCAAAAATAAATAAACATTAAAAAAAGTAATAATATAAAAACAGGGAGGGGGACAAAACAGAAAAGACTCATAAATATGGAGAACAAACCGAGGGTTATGAGAGGGGTTGTGGGAGGAGGGATGGGCTAAATGGGTAAGGGGTACGAAGGAATCTACTCCTGAAATCATTGTTGCCCTATATGCTAACTAATTTGGATGGAAATTTTAAAAAATAAAAAATTAAATTAAATTAAACAAATAAAAAATAAAAAAAGATGCTCATGGGATTTGAAGAAAGAGTAGATGAACTCAGAACTTCAACAATGAAGTAGAATATGTAAAAAAGAATCAACTGGACATGAAGAAAACAATAACTGAAATTTTAAAAAATGTCTTAGAGTGTATAAAGAGCACATTAGAGGATGCATAAGAATGGATTAGCAATCTGGAAGACAGGGTGGTAGAAATCACCCAAGCTAAAGAACAAAAAGGAAAAAAAATAATTAAAATTTTAGGGTAAGTGAAGAGACCTTTGGGACAACATCAAGTGTACTAGCATTGGCATTATGGGGATCCCAGAAGGAAAAAAAAAGAGAAAGAGGTAGAAAATTTATTTCAAGAAATAATAGCTAAAACTTTCCCTAATCTGAGGTCCAGGAACCACACATAGCCTCAAACAAGAGAAACCCAAAGAAGTCTACAGCAAGACATAGCATTATTAAAATGTCAAAAATTAGGGGTGCTTCATGGCTCAGTTGGTTAAGTGCCCGACTTCAGTTCAGGTCATGATCTCACAGTTCGTGGGTTTGAGCCCTGCATCAGGCTCTGTGCTGACAGTTCAGAGCCTGGAGCCTACTTTGGATTCTGTGTCTCCCTCTTTCTCTGCCCCTCCCTTGCTCACGCCCTGTCTCTCAAAAATGAATAAATGTTAAATTTTTTTAAATGTCAAAAATTAAAGATAGAGAATGTTAAAATCAGCAAGAGGGAAGCCAATCGTTACATACAAGGATAACACCATAAGGCCATCAGCTGATCTCTCAACAGAAACTTTGAAAGCCAGTGGAGAGGCCTATAAAATCCAAAGAGCTGAAAGGACAAAATTTAGAACCAAAATACCCAGTAATCGTTCAGAACTGAAGAGAAGATAGTTGCCCAGACAAAAGTTAAAGGCATTCATGACTAAATAGGTCTTACTAGAAATGTTAAAGAGACTTCTTAACAAGAAGTCTTCTTAAAGACTTTTCTTCTTAAAGAAGAAAAGGCCACAGAAGAAAATAATCAAAGGAAAAAATTTCACTGGTAAAAGCAAATACAGTCAAAATAGTAGATCAATTACTTATAAAGACAGTATGAAAATAAAGACAAACATAGTAAAATCAATTAGACCTATAAAAATTAGTTAAGAGATACACAAAATAAAACTCTGTAAAGTATGGCACTGCACATATAAAACATAGATGGGGCTAAAAATGTAATTTTTGCAGAATGTGTTTGAACTTAAGGGACCATGAACCTAACATAGACTGCTATACATACAGGATGTTTTGTGTTTTGTTTTGTTTCACAGGATGTTTTGTGTTTTGCTTTGTTTTTAAGTTTATTTATTCATTTTGAGAGAGAAAGAATCCCAATCAGGCTCTGCACTGCCAACACAGAGCCTGATATGGGGCTCAAACCCATGTGAGATCATGACCTGAACTGAAGTTGGATGCTTAACTGACTGAGCCACCCAGGTGTCCCAGATAATTAATTTAAATGTAAATGGACTAAATGCTCCAATCAAAAGATATAAGATGACTGAAAAAAAAAAAAAAAAAAAAAAAAGCAAGACCAGTCTGTATGCTGCCTACAAGAAACTCACTTCACACCTATAAACACATACAAACTGAAAATGAAGGGGTAGATATTTTCCATGCCAATGGAAGCAACAATCAAAAACTAAACCAAAAAATAAAACCCTCCAAAACACCTGGGGTAGCAATACTTACATCAGACAAATAGACTTCATTTAAAAAAAATTTTTTTTTAATGTTTATTTATTTTTGAGACAGAGAGAGACAGAGCATGAACGGGGGAGGGTCAGAGAGAGAGGGAGACACAGAATCTGAAACAGGCTCCAGGCTCTGAGCCATCAGCACAGAGCCCAATGCGGGGCTGGAACTCATGGACCGTGAGATCATGACCTGAGCCGAAGTCGGATGCTCAACCGACTGAGCCACCCAGGCGCCCCTGGACAAATAGACTTTAAAACAAAGTATGTAAGTAGAGACAAAAAAATGCCATAATGTAATGACAACAGGATCAATCCAACCAGAGGGTATAATAATTTTAGATATCTATGTACCCAACATAAGAGCACCTAAATATATAAAGGATAAAGCAGATAGGGATATAATTGGGGATTTTTAGCAGATAATCTAGACAGAAAATCAGTAAAGAAAACAGTAGTTTTAATAACACATTAGACCAGACGAAATTAATAGATATATATAGAACATTACATGTGGAAACAAGAGAATACACATTCTCTTCAAGAGCACATGGAGCATTCTGAAGGACAGACCACACGTTAGGCTCAAACCAAATTTCTATGAACTTAAGAAGACTGAAATTATATGAATCATATTTTCAACCACAATGGTATAAAACTAGAAACAAGAAAAAAAATGGGAAAAAAACACAAACATGTAGAGACTAAACAACATGCTATTAAACAATCAATGGGTCATCAAACCAATAAAAGAGAAACATTTTTTTTTTAAATACCTGGAAACAAAGGAAAATGTAAACACAATGGTTCAAAATCTCTGGGACACTGCAAAAACAGTTCTAAGAGGGAAGGTTACAGCCATATGCAAAAACAAGAAAAATCTCAAATGAACAATCTAGACTTATACCTAAAGACACTTGAAAAAGAACATGCAAAGCCCAAAGTTAGAAGGAAGGAAAATAAAGATCCAAAGCAGAAATAAATAAAACAAAGATTTAATAAACAATAGAAAAAAATCAATAAAACTAAAAGCTGGTTCTTTGAAAAGACAAACAAAATTGATAAATCTTTAGCCAGACTCAGTGAGGAAAAAAGTGAGAGGATTCAAACAAATAAAACCAGAAGTGAGAAGGAAGTTACAACTGATACTACAGAAATACAAAAGATTATGAGACTACTATCAAAAATAATATGCTGACAAATTGGACAACTAAGAAAAACGAATCAATTCCTAGAAACATACAATTTTCCTGATACAAGACTCGATCAGGAAGAAATAGAAAATCTTAACAGACCAATTACTAGTTACAAAAATGATTCATTAATCAACAAACTCCCAACAAACAAAAATCTGGGATCAGATGGCTTCAAAGGTGAATCCCACCAAACATTTAAAGAAGAGTTAATTCCAATCCCTCTGAAACTATTTCAAAAAAATAAATAATAAAAGAAGGAAGAATGCTTCCAAACTCATTCTACAAAACAACATTATTACCTAATACTAAAACCAGATAAAGACATCACAAGAAAGGAAAATTAGCAGCCCAAATCCTTGATAAACACAAACGAAAAAAATCATCAACAAAATCATTAGCAATTCAAATTCAACAATAAATTGAAAGAATCATTTACGTGATCAAGTGGAATATATTCCAGGGATGCAAGGATGGTTCAATGTCCATTAATCAAAGTGGTTCCTTAACAAAATAAAGGATATGATATCATATGATATCATATGATAATCTCAATAGAAGCAGAAAAAGCATTTCACAAAACTCAACATCCGTTCATTATGAAATTTCTTAACAAAGTGGTTTAGAAAGAAAATATCTCAACATAAGAAAGGCTATATATGGGAAACCCACAACTAACATCCTACTCAATGGTAAAAACTTGAAAGCTTTATCCTCTGTGGTCAGGAACAAGACAAGGATGTCCACTCACAGCACTTTTATGCAACATAGTACTAGATATCCTAGCAGCAGCAATCAGACCAGATATAAAAGCATCCAAATCCAGGGGCACCTGGGTGTCTCAGTCGGTTAAGCGTCTAACTTCAGTTCAGGTCATGATCTCACAGTTTGTGGGTTCGAGCCCCGCATTGGTCTCTGCGCTGACAGCTGGGTACCTGCTTCAGATTCTGTGTCTCCCTCTCTCTCTGCCCCTCCTCCACTCACGCTCAGTCTCTCTATGTCTCTCAAAAATAAACATTAAAAAAAAAAAAGGATCCAAATAAGTAAGGAAAAAGTAAGACTGTTGCTATTTCCAGATGACATGTTACTAGATATAGGATACTTTAAAGATTCCACCATAAAAATACTAGAAACAATGAATTCAGTAAAGTTGCAGGATACAAAATTAATATACAGAAATCTGTTGTGTTTCTCTACAATAATAACAAATTAGGAGAAAGGGAAATTAAGAAAACAATCCTATTTACAATTACATTAAAAAGAATAAAATGTCTAGGAATAGATTCAACCGAGGAGGTAAAAGACTGTATTCTGAAAGCCCTAAGACACTGATGAAAGAAACTGAAGGTAGCACAAATAAACAAAAATCCATGCTCATGGACTGGAAAAATTAATTGTTAAAATGCCCCTACTACCCAAAGCAATCTTTAGATTCCATGCAATCACATCAAAATACGAACAGTATTTTTCACAGAACTAAGGCAAAGTACACTAAAATTTGTGTGGAACCACAAAAGACCCCAAAAAGCCAAAACAATCTTGAGAAAGAACAAATCTGGAGGTATCACAATCCCAAATATACAAGTGTACCACAAAGCTATCGTAATCAAAACAGTATGGTACTGGCACAAAAAAAAAAAGACACATGGATCAATAGAGCACAGGAGGGAGCCCAGAGATAAGCACACACTTCTGTGCTCATTTTATCTATGACAAGGAGGCAAGAATATACAATGGGGAAAACACATCTCAATAAAGGTCTGCAATAAACTACATTGGGAAAGCTGGAAATTTACACACCAAATAATGAAACTGGACTACTTTCTTACCCCATACACAAAAATTAAAAAAAATGGATTAAAAACCTGAATAACAAGGCTCAAAAACATAAAACTCCTAAAGGAAAACATAGGCAATAATCTCTTGAACAGTGGTCTTAACATTTTTTTGGATCTATCTTCTCAGACAAGGAAAATAAAAGCAAAAACAAACAACAAGGACTACATAAAATTAAAAAAGCTTTTGCACATTAAAGAAACCA
The DNA here is from genome assembly GCF_018350195.1 of Panthera tigris. Lineage (NCBI taxonomy): Eukaryota > Metazoa > Chordata > Mammalia > Carnivora > Felidae > Panthera > Panthera tigris. Next base: position 27,692,767 of record NC_056661.1, read on the forward strand.
CCAATAAGATAAAAAGGTGACCTACCAAATGGGAGAATATATTTGCAAATAATATCTCATACAGAATTAATATTCAAAAATAGAAAGAACTCTTATAATTCAACACCAAAATGAATGATTCAATTAAAAATGGACAGAAGACCTGAATAGATATTTTTCTAAAGAAGATATAAGATGGTCAACAGACATCCAGTAATTCCACTTCTGACTATTTACCTGAAAAAAAAATTAAAATACTAATTTGAAAAGATACATGCACCCTTATGTTTATTACAGGGTTATTTATAACAACCAAGATATGGAAGCAGCTTAGGAGTGCACTGATATGTGAATGGATAAAGAAGATGTGATATGTGTTCGTGTGTGTGTGTATGCACACATGTGTCTGTATTTGTGTGTATGAATACATATTGAAATATTATTCAGCCATAAAAAAGACTGAGCACTTGAGGTGCCTGGGTGGCTCAGTCAGTCGAGCATCCAACTTCGGCTCCGGTCATGACCCCATGGTTCATGGGTTTAAACACCGCACTGGGCTCTGTGATGATACCTCAGAACCTGGAGCCTGCCTCCAGTTCTGAGTCTCCCTCTCTCTCTGCCCCTCTCACATTCACACACTCTCTCTCTCAAAAATAAATTAACACTAAAAAAAAAAAAAAAATGACTAAGCTCTTGCCATTCATGACAACATGAATGGACCTTGACCAACACCATATGATTTCATTTACATGTGTAACCTAAACACCAAAATAAACAAACAATAGAAACAGACTCATGGATACAGAGAACAAGTTGGTTGTTACTAGAAGGAAGTCACTGGGGGATGAGGAAATTAGGTGAAGGGGATTAAGACATACAAACTTCCAGTCATAAAATAAGTAAGTCACAGTGATGAAATGTACAAAATAGAGAATACAGTCAATAGTATTATAATAACTTGGCATGGAAACAGATGGTAACTATACCTACTGTTGGAAGCATTTTATTTATTTATTTATTTATTTATTTATTTATTTATTTATTTATTTTTGGAAGCATTTTATAATATGTGTATTGTTGATTAATTTTGTTGTACACCTAAAACTAATATAGTATTTTATTTCAATTATACTTCAAAATAAAAACAGAATATGCCAAATAATATGCAATAATGTTCATCACAGCATTTCATTTAAAAACAAACAGGAAAGAACCCATATACCATCAACTGGATTAAGTATATTTTGGTTCATCAGTACAAAACAATAGGTACAGCTACTGAAAACAATGAGGTAGGTATGCTGTTCAAGATATAATATGATGGGAGGGGCACCTGGGTGGCTCAGTCGGTTAAACATCCAATTCTTGATCTCAGTTCTGGTTATGATCTCATAGCTCATGAATTCGAGCCCCATGTTGGGTTCTGCGCTAACAGTTCAGAGCCTGCTTGGGATTCTCTCCCTCCCTCTCTCTCTGCCTCCCACCACTTACTCTCTTTCTTTCTGAAAACAAATAAATAAACTTTAAAAAAAAGATATAATATGATGGGGAAGAACAAGGCATGAAGAGTGCATAAACCATCATGCAATTTAAATAAAGGTTAAAAAGGATGTGTGTCATTTTGTTTAGATATTCACATCTGCATAATTTCTTTTCTGAGAAATTACAGAAGAAACTTTACAATGTGACATTTGGAGAAAAGAGGACAGCAGGTAAAAAAAGATAAAAAATGGAGACTTAGATACTTTTATTTTTAACTTGAGTATAGTTGATACACAATGTTACATTAGTTTCAGGTGTACAACTTAGTGATCTGACAAGCTTTAACATTATTGCAATGTTCATCACAAATATAGCTACCTCACTTTTCTTGTTATACTTTTCTGTTTGGTGTTTTATCACCTGCATGTGCTATCTTGACTAAGACAAAAGTAAGTAATATTAATGGAATATGAAAGTATTGGGAAGAGGTTCAGATCCTGCCAGGCAAACCACCAATACAACAGATCCCTGGGGCTGCGTAACCACAGGTGACTTGAGTTTGAAAATTGCACATGTGTCCAAACATAGGAAAGTGTGCATGCATGAACACACATAAACACACACACACACACATACACACACACAGCAAAAATGCAGGAGATCCAAGTGCATTTAGCTAGCATAGGATAATCCACTTTTATATTTTATTTGCACTTATTTCCCTTGAGCTTCAACCGTTTCCACAAATAGTTATCATTTACCTAATTCCTTAGCAGATACTATGTTAGGTACTTTACATGCGTCATCTCTTTTATTTCTCACTGACAAAGTCATTGGTTCATATTGTAATCTTCCCATTGCATATGAAGAAACTGACTCTTAAAGATAGTAGGTAACTTTTTCAAAGTCACCTACCTAGCAATTGAAAAAACTGGGATTCAAATGTAAACACAGAAGACTTCAAAGCCACTAATATACACTGCACTCATTTCTGGTTCCAGACACATCCTTTGACCTGAGACTGCAGTGGAACACAGGCCAAACAGAAAGCAGTTGATTCACAGATGAGAGGACTTGCCAAACCTAAACTAGGAAGTTCTGAAAAATGAGAATTATCACAACACATGTACTGTATATATGGCCAGGCTGTGGAGACAGAACATACTAGAATGCGAAGCCTTCTTGCAAGCTATAAAGCTTAGGGGTTAGAAGAGAGGTCTCTGGAGTCAGTCACCCATGTCACCAAGGGACAGTTACCTAATCCACCCCCAATCTCATTTCTTTCATCTCTAAAATGGATAGAGTAGTGCCTGCCATCCAGAAGTATGGTGATAATTGAATGAGATCATGCATATTAAGTGTTTAAAAAACCTGGGACATAGTAACTCCTCAATGGTAATTAATCATTATAAAAGTATCTGAAATATCCTAGAATGTTGTAACAAATACAGATCACACCTAATCAAAGCCCTGTTTTACACAGCAAGAAAGTGAAATGTGATCAGTCAAAAGCAAGATGCCACTCAAGTTAGACTTTTTTTCAAGTTTATTTATTGAGAGAGAGAGAGAGAGAGAGAGAGAGAGAGAGAGAGAGAGAGAGAGAAGGAGGAAGAGAGAGAGAACCAGCAGGGAGGAGCAGAGAGAAGGGGCAGAAGATGGGAAGCAGGCTCTGCACTGACAGCAGGTGCCAGATGCAGGGCTCAACTTAACCATGAGATCATGACCCGGGTCAAAGTTTGTTGCTTAACCAACTGAGCTACTCAGGCACTCTCAACTTAGACTTCTGAGCTTTTATTGTGTACTGAATGCTATCTTCATGGAAATTTCTGGGGCAGGAACTGTTGGTTGGCTTAGCCACTGCCCATTTACAATCCCTTTCTCTCCTGCCTGCCTCCACTCCATAGCAAAGTAACTACTCGCTCTCCCAGCTCCCCTTCGAACAAAGTGTGGCTACCACCATAAAGTATTTGGCAAAGACATGTGAACAAAGATCTGCCAGAGGATGCTCTGGGAAAGTGTGCATTTTTCCAGTAAAAGGAACAGACACTATTCCTGCCACCTCTTTCTCTTTGCCTTCCTTCCATGAATCTGATCAAGAGGCCAGGAAATAGGGCAGCCATCCCAAAAAAGGACAGATCAAAGACTAACTTATGGGCCCACTTCTAGGAGGTCTTCTTGTTACATAAGAAAATATCCCATTTGTTTAAGCCACTGGTAGCAGGTTTTCTGTTACATGCAACTGAACTTAGTCCTAAATGAAAATGTGAATCAATTTCTAGCTTATGTTTGTAGGTCATTTCTCGCCTTGTCCTCCTTTTTGTCTTCATCCTCAGAAAGAATTTCCTATAGATATCCAAGATCTTTCCATTGCCAAGTTGGCTCAGTGATCTCAGAGAATGTAGGTGTTAATGATGTTATTTTACTTATTAATGTTCTACCAATTAGAGCACTTTGTCAATCTCCCTACGTACGCACTGTCTTCTCACATCCAAAACGCATGTTTGAAACACGGGAATGATATGGAGATTTAGATCCATTTTGGCCCTATTAATGTCCCTCTCTCTCACAATGACTAAAGAACTATTGGCCCCAGAATTATATGCAACCTTGTACTGTCAGTTAACTATCTGTTATAGGTCCAATTTCACTCCTTGACTCTATTGTAAACCTGTGGGCATTGACAAAGTGCTTTATAATTTTTTCATTGTCCCTCTCAGCGTCTGTCACAGATGTAGGCACTGCAAACATTCTCATTAAGAGCTATAAAACAGACACCCTCATCTCCTGCCAATAATTACAGCTTAAGAAAAGACCCAGAGCTAAAAGTATGTGACCCTGGTATAAACCTGTCCGTGACTCTGAGTCTCTAGTTGAGGTGGTAAAGATCAGATATGCATTAGGAGAAATAGCTAAAGCAATGGTACATATGGGGACATTTTGCCATACATACACAAAAGTACATCCCAAGGCCTGGCACAATGGCAGCCAAAAAGTAGCCCCTTAGTATTTGTTGAATGAATTAATAAACATCTGCATGCACATAGCAAGACACCTCACTGTGAATGAGTGTACTTTCTTTTTTCTAAACATAGTTAATCTTACTAAAATAGATGGGTGGGCAAAACTCCATATTCTGCTTGAACCAGGCAAAGAACCCTCTGGTTTCCTCTCTGCTTTCTTCCTTACATGATGTGCAACGTAAAGGACCTGTTAGTCCCATTTGTCAAGAGAGCCCACAGGAACTATCTGGCACATCACAGCTTAAGTTATCAATTGCCTTTGTTGTTTGGTGGATATTGATCGGGGAAGGCCTTGCTAAAGTCACTCGTACCGCAAGTCTTCACTTTTCCTTTTTAGTCAACATGAAGGCTCAAGTGTTGTGGGCTTGGGGAATTTCCACCTGACAGCCCCATTCCATCATTAAACACCCAGTTCAAGCTTGTTATCCAGATGAATGTCCCAATTAGAGTAGCACATTCTTGCCCACACCCAACAGTGGCAGCAGGTTCAGGTTAACACTTTGAGGGACAATAACTGACATAGAATAATAATAACTGAATAAAACAATAACTGACTGAGGAGCCACAAGTTTAGTTTCATTTTTTTATCCTCATTCATCCATTTGTTCATTCAACCAGACACTTACTGAGAGCTTAAAGTGTTGTTTGCTTTCCTGAAGGGACATAAATCTTTCCTAATTTCTCACAATGGCGCAATGTAACCGACCCTGACTCTGCACCCAAATTACCCAGCATTAACTGGACATCCTGAGAACAAGAATAAAATTACTGACAGTAGGAAACACCAGACATCAGGGTGGCACTGTGTCGTTGTGTGAGTTGTACACTGTTTGAGCCCAGAGGTTACTATTTCTAGGACTAGGATACAAATGGTGAGGCAGTGCAGCAGGGTACCCTTGGCTGGACAGTGTTCCCTAGTCTAAAGGGCACAAAACTATTCAATGTTTCAAAATATTATTAGTAAAATAACTGCTTTTTTTTGTTTAGATGAAATGCTTGATTCCACATAACATTTAAATTTTACAATTACATTTTCTAATAATAAACAGCCAACTTAAAAAAATCAAAATAAAGAAGCTGCCAACTAAAAATGTGTCATGAAAAATTTATCTGTATCTGGTGTTTAGTAAAAAGAGGCAAAAAATAAATAAATAAACACCACACATTCACACACACACACAGGAATGACTGAACAGAAATGCTATTCTTTTAAAAATTTCAAGTCCTAAGAATCTATGTTAAATATGTTAATGCACATAAAATATAGGTAAAAGGATGTTTATTATGCTACTGTTACTAAATTGCTAAAACATAGGAGTGGCTAAATAAATGATGGTACTTCTGTACATGAAATTATGTGAAGCCATTAAAAAGAATGAGTAGCCTTGGGGTGCCTGGGCAGCTGAGTTGGGTAAGTGTCCAAGTCTTGATTTTGGCTCAGGTCATGATCTCACAGTTCGTGAGTTTGAGTCCCGCATCAGGCTCTCTGATGACAGCACAGGGCCTGCTTGGGATTCTCTTTCCCTCTCTCTCTCTCTCACTCTCTTTCTCTCTCAAAAATAAACATCAAAAAAATGAATAGCCTTACAAATGCCCTCATGAGCAAGTAAGGCCAAAACATACCCTTAAAGGCAAAAATGCAACCAGAACAAGATGAATAACTGATTCTGTCAATGCACTTCTTCCGTGTGTGTACATCGTAAATTAAGGGGCAGAACAGGGTCTACAGGGATACACACAAGTCTTCTGAGAGCAGTAACCTCTGGAAAGGGACAGGTAAACAGAGAGATTTCCTGTTTTGTACTATGGAATTTGAAATGAATAACGAGAAGTATTTATGCATTAATTTTGCTATAAAATTTTACAAAGAGCCCAAAACGGCAGCAAAATAATTCCAACATAGTTGATGCACAGTTTGACCCTAACTTGTTGCAAATCCTGCCATAACATGGGATCATTTCAAGATGACAATGTCAACGTCACCTTTCTGTTTCAATGGAAACATGTATTCATGGAGCACGCACATGCTGTAAACCGCACTTCGGGCACTGAAGATCCAGAAAAAGACAGGGGAGGCCCCTGCTCTTACGGAGCTCAAGTCCAAGCCAGTAAAAGAGGCATATGCATTTTAGAGAAATTTTTCAGATTAACCATTATTTCCCTCTTAAATAATTCAATTCACTACAACATTCTGGGCCCTAGGGCTGAGGGGGAAGTCTGCTGTGATTCCACTAAAGTTGCTTCTCAGAGACATTCTGGTCAGCACAGCTCATTCCCTGCCTATCAAATATTCATCCTCCTCACCCACCAGTCAACATAGGTTCCCTCCAATGAAATCCATAAAATAATAATACTTTACATTCATAGAGAGGTTTATACCTTTCCAAACACACTCACAGACACGGCATCCTAAGAGAGGGATGAATAGAAAGTGAGAGCAAGACTGTATCAATTTCTGATCTACAAGCTCCTTCTGTCTGACACACTTTTCTCTCTTCTTTTCATTTACCCAGCTTATTCTTGCCTTTCAGTTCACAGCTTAGATGACACCTATTCCAGGAAGCATTCTGTGCTGGTTTAGGGGTCCTTCTTGCATACTTCCATTGCTTCCTATTGTCTGCATCCCTCCCAACCCCAGGAGATGCTGTCATGCTCTTTTTTAACTGCCAACATGGTGTCCACTGGGTCCAGAATCAGGTGGGAGGGGCCCTGGATCTGATCCCATCTTGAAGGAGTGACCTACCAGGTTGGGAAGAATCTGACACTCATATTTTTAAAAGTTCTCTAGGTATTCTGAAACAGCTAATCCCAAGAAATTAAAATAGAGGTGTGGACTATCTCTATATTATGTGCCATTGTAGCTGCAGCTTCTAAAAGCACTTGGAATATTGTTGGTGCCCAAGAGAGATGTGCTCCTTCATCCACTGACTCTTCAAAAAATACATACTGAGCTCATTCAGGGTGTCAGACTTGTGCTGAATGAATGATTAAATGGAACAAATCCAAGTCATGATTCCTGCATAGCTTCCATTATTAACATTTTTTTTCATAGTTACCTGATACCAGAAGCTGCTGCAAAAACCCAAATGGCACATGTCCCTATGTCCATGGCAGGTAGGCTAGAGAAGACCAATAGAGATTTGGGAGTTTGGTCACGTTCCTTAACTGCTAACATTGAGATCCTTTGGGGACAGCAGCAGTGGGCTCCAACTGCTCAGGTGTCTTTAGAGATGAGATGCAAACTAAAGTGAATGAACCCAACTGCAAGACAAGAGGCAGGGCGCCTCTGCTCAATATAAGGATACAGTTGGGGTGCCTGGGTGGCTCAGTCGGTTAAGCAGCCAACTCTTGATTTCAGCTCAGGTCATGATCTCACCGTTTGTGAGTTCGAGCCCAGCATAGGACTCAGCACTGACGGTGTGGAGCCTACTTGGTATTCTCTCTCTCTCCCTCTCTCTCCAGCCCTCCCACACATGCCCCTGTACTCTCTCTCTCTCTCTCTAAATATAAATAAATAAAAACTTACAATAAAAAGGATACAGTCAGAGAGATAGAAGGAATCACAGCAAGGTAACATGGGTTTTCCTTCCTAATTTGTTCTTTCCTTCAAAGGAGTCAACTAAAATCTGTTACTATGTGCTGTCTTCCGGGCAGGGAAGGGGGATAATTCCTACAGGCCCACTCACATGACAATATGAGGACTACTTGTAGTTTACAAACTGCTTTTGCTCTGGGCCCTCTTTTTAAGAGAAAGCTCTTGTCCAATTTCATGTAGGGTTCACCATAGTCTATAAGGCCCTTTCTCATCTGCTCCTGCCTGTATTTCTAACTTTAACCATTCCACTCTCTTTTTTGCTTAGTTCTAGTTCTTCTCTGTCCACTGGAGTGGCCACTAGCCACATGGGGCTACTGAGCACATGAACTGTGGCTAGCCCAAATAGAGATGTGCTAAAGGCGTAACATACAAACAAGATTTCCAAGACTTAGTATAAGAAAAACAGAATGTAAAAGAATCCCATTAGTATTGTTTTTCATGGCTTGTGTGTTGAAATGATACCATTTTGGAGATATTAAGCTCGAGAAAATACATGAGTGAAATCAATTTCACTTACGTCCTTAAAACCTGTTTTTACTGTGGCTACTAGGAACATTGAAATTACAACGTGTGGCTGGCATGGGAAAGTGCAACCTTTTAGTACTGGCCTTTCCATTCCTTTGTCATGCCAAGCTTTCCTCCCTCTTGAGTTTGTCTTGGCCCTTGCCTTCACCCGAATGACTGTCTCCACACTAGGCATGGCTGACCACTGTTCAGTGTTTTAGATGCCCATCTTTAACATCACTGGAGTAAACTCCTCCTGACCGATGTATAATGTGTTCCCTCCACTGTCTGTCAGAGCCTGTTCAGATTTTTTTTTTAGCACTACCCCAAACCTGTCATTATTTTACATAAGTGTTTGTTTACTGGTTTGTCTGTCTGCAACAACATAAACTGGGAAGGCAGGGACCATGTCTGTCTTGTTCTCTTTGTTATTCCCAAAGCCTACAAGAAGTCTGATTTGAACTACGTCATCAGTGGAAGTGAGTAATTGGCATGCAAAAAAGAAAATCAAAATTGAGTTATTTGGCTCAGGCAAAACCTGACTTGCTAACCCCTCCTTGTTCCTGCCCTGAAATAGTTCTGTAGGCAGCAGCCTGTCCTTTACTTGCAGAAACTCAGGACTTTGTCACTTTTTCAATGCCATTATCCTAGAGAACTTCTCAAATTCTACACTCTGCGTAGTGGCTGTTGCCAAGGTCTTCAGATAGGTTAGGGCTGGGAAACATCTCTTAGCACAATGTGTCTCAAGGTATGAAACTCCTTGGGGTACCAGCATCAGTATTTTTCATGAATGTGGTTACCCAATGCAGCACCCAGGTAGGACCTGATGAATCAGGATCATGAGGAACCTTCCCAAGACTCTACATTTTAATTAGGCTCCTGGGTGACTTGTGAGGCACACCCAAGTTTGATAACCTCTGACTTTCACAGCTGTGGTTTCCCTGACTCTCCTCAGGGTTAAATCATTCTTGAGTGAAAGGAAAAGGGATAGGGATGGCATAGGGAGGTCAGACTTCAATGATATCTTACACCAGGGAGAAGTTAGAAATGGTTGGTCTTGTGCTACATTCCTGATCGAGAAGGTGACCATTTCCTACTAGGAGAGTAATGAGTTTGTAGATAAGGATTCTCCAAACTGGGTGGGAGTATATGCCAGTAAAAGGCATCAAGATGCCTGGAAGTCAGCTTCCATAGCCTGATGGGAGAACAAGACAGAGAATGGATTTGCTTTGCTTCGTGGACCTCCATCTATCAGACATTTGATGAACATGATATCTTCTGTTCTTTGGGGAGAGTTGTACATTTTCTATAAATACTTATGTTGCTGTTCTAGCAACTAAACCCAACCCACACTATGTCACACGAAGTTAAAAAACACAAAAGACTCAAATGCCAGGGTGTGCTTTGTTCTTGCCTGGCCTAGAGCTCAGGGTTACTGAGCATATTTCCATGAAATACACTCCTATCCACTTAGCCACGGGCAGTTGAGACTGGGACAGAAGGATGCATTAGCTTAAGATGCTCTGAAAACACGTGCTGAGAGGAAAGAAGGTAATTTCTTGCATACCAATGACCATGGCTCAACAATCAGGAAAAACAAGCAAAGTATTAACATCTTAATAAGCTGACCCCAATAGAAAACAAAGTAAACCTGGATTCCTCAGGTCCCTGCATTTCTCTAGCACTCAGCCTTGTTTGTGTGTTCTATGTGGCTCATCCTTTTCTGTCTCACAAGTAGAACTACTACCAGCTTCACCGCTGCTATAATTAATAATGACAGGAGCAGAAGCAGCTGTAACTATACGATGCGTCCTCTGACTCAGGTGCTATCCCAGACACTTATTTCATCTTCACAACAGCCATATAAGGTAAGTACTACCTTTATCCTGTTTTAAAGATGAAGAATTTGAGGTGTACTTAAGACAAGTTGAATGACTCACCAAAGCTGACCAAGACAGTAGGTGGAACTGTGACCATTCTTTCATTTGCCGGAGAGTATAGCTTTAGCGGCTCATTGTGTGTCAGGGGGCTTTGGCAAATACACTTCAGCCATTTCACCGTTACCCCGATCTTGTGAATCAAGTAGTACTCAGTGGAAACTGAGGCACACAAAGGGGAAGTAATGTGTCCACGGTCACTCAGATAGGAGGCTTTGGAGTCCCACCCTAAAGCCAGGTAGCCAGTGACCCATCACCCAGAATGTGTTCATTCTGTAACTCTGAATGAATGAACGAGTGTCCTCAGAGCCAGCACTCTTATCCACTGCCTCTGAAGTATAAGGCATAAGCAAAAGCTGAAAGCCCTGGGCATTCATCTCACTTAACCCATCCCTCCAAGGTTATCTTTTTCGGCCCTCCCAAACCTTCCATTTCACTCCATTCTGACTCTCATGTCCAATTATCTAGTCAAACCAGGACTGCACTCTTGGAAGAAACATCAACTTAATACCCCAAAGCCCCTTCATGCAAGAAGCCAGAGGAGAGGAAACAATGAGGGGCCTATATCAGTTCCGTAGCAAAACAAAAAAACAAGGAAGCCAACAACAAAAACAAGAATACCTAAGAATTTGTACGTGATTTTTTAGATACTATTCAACACATTATGTATAGTATTAGAGGAAGCCCTCAAGAGGGAATGACTGCCTGTTGACCCATGAGCTGGACCCAGACAATCAAAGATTCCTCACCCCATTCCCTGTCCATGGAATGTGTGTTCTGCTTGCCTTCCCCACACTGAGTTCTGCCCCAAGACACAGACTTGGGACAGTGATGTGCTGAGACCATCTGGATAATATATGTGACTGACCCAGGTAAGGCCTCTATATCAACTTTTAAGACTCTGGAAGGTGGGTGTGGAGATCTACTCATCTTGAAACTGCAGAGACAAGCCTCATAAAAATTTCCTTGCTTTAATAAAAGCTGCCACCTACCAATGTAGAGTGGTCTGCCTCTTTCTTCTGTCTCTCCTTACCTTTCATTTTACATTTTACCCAGGAAGCTCCAGAGGTTGTGAACCAATATATGTTAATTTACTTAATCTTTTGAATAACTTAATCTTTACTTAATATATAATTTACTTAATCTTTTTAATAACTCTTTGAGGTAGCCAATATTATTATCCCTATTAAACAGATGGAGACATAGAGAACCAAAAAGTCAAGTGGCTTACCCAATGGCACAGAGCTCATAAATGGGCAAACCAGGATTCCAACCCATCTTGAGCTTGTGCTCTTAACCCCTGTTAGTATATAGCATTTCACATCTTCTGTACTAGCTTTTGCAGAGAGCATCCAGGCTACCATTATATAGTAGTGGGATGTAATACTTTCTTAATTACTAATTATTTCATCTATCCATGCCTTCTCTTCCCAGCTAGATTGGTTTGCTGCTTGAAGGAGAGATTCAACCATCTTGCCCATTCCAATTTGTCCTATTTGGACCCCATGCCAATGTGCCTTATTCTAAGTTCGTGGTCAGTACACACTCCATGGATAACTGCATTATGTAACTGAATAAGAGGAATTACAATTATTTATACACCCAATGAAGAAAATCCCAACTCAAATCACCCAGGGTTGAAACTAGGTCTTCTTTCCTATTGGAGAAAATTTCTGCAGGTGTGAGCAATTAAAAAATTACACATTAATTAACAACTCAAGTGACTGTGTTAGTAAGTCGCTTGTTAACTCCACAGGTAAATATTGTGCCCCCACCTAATGTTTGAAAATAAGGTCCCTTGAGCATATTAAGTAGTAGGGGTGATCTTATTCCATGCACCCCTTCAGTATATGACATTTATGAGTTTATGTGCAACAAAGCTACTAAGATCAGAGATTGCCTTACTCATTAACCTTGCCTTATCATCTTACAAAGTATCTTCTGCTGAATGAAAGACAAAGATGACAGCTCTGTTTCCATCATCTATGTTTCATTATGCCGGGACACCAAATAACTTCAGAATCATCCTTCTCTAAATATAAGCCCTCATGGCATTTGTATCTCTCTCACCTTTACTCTATTTCAAAACCTCTTTTCTTCCCTGCCCTTCATGTTTTCAGTAGTGATGTTGATACTAACTATCTCTACTCTCTTTTTAGTCATTTGTACTCTGGTCACTGCTTTTATTCTTCTATTAAACTTGTTTTCTCAAAAGATAGGAAAGCCATCCTACCAAGTAAATGTTTTTTCAACAGGCAATCTTGGCTCCCATCTCCCTTGACCATCCTGTGGACCATAACTCACTGAGAGAATTTATACCATCTCCCCTTTGTTGCTAAACTTCCACAGTTAACCTCTCCTATGACACTGCCTACCATTGTGCCCAGTCTTTTATCCCTCTTTACATTATAAACAAGTTATAGCTTATTCTTCTTTGACTTACCCTCCTGCTGAGCATCAAAAATTCTTACCCCTAGGCGGAACCAAATGAAAATTTATTCTTTCTTTCAGCCAGTTAGCAAATGGCTACATGTGAGAAATATACCACTATCTTAAGGGCATTTAACACATCACTTGGCCCAGCTTTATGGACAAGAGACACATTATAACTGATAGGATGTTATTACCGCTTCTGCTATTCCTACTAATTATCTGTAAGGAAAAAAAAAGCATTCCTTTAAGAACACATTATTCTTATTGGTAGAAAGTATAAAAGTATATTCTCTTGGGATTTATTCCTCCTGCCCACACACTTCCCTCAGCTTTTCATTTCTGGGATTTCATTACCTTCTTTTCACTTCCCCAAAAGACTTATCCATGGAAAACTTTACTGTCCTCACTAGCATTCATTTGGATTTATTTAATAAAGCCAGTGTGTCTATAGCCTCTTAGAATCCTGGACACAACACCTCCCTTCCTCTGGGTCCAAGACATAAAGACATTAAACAGAAAGAGTGAGCATTAAGGTAAATTCAACCAAAATTGATTTTGGTTGGGTTCAAGAACTAGGCTAATATGCTAGCCATTTTCAACTCTTTTGAAACATCACCATTTGGAATGAGAAAAATCTTAACAAGATTTGGAGCCAACATGTCTATGACTAGAAACAGCAGAAAATACATTTGTCATGCACAGGAAATAAAGGTACATTCTTAATCAGAATTGATGGATGGTTTGTGAAACAGCAGGATGCCTGTCAAGAGAACCAACCAAATAACAGTTAATCACTACATTTAAAATGAGAGTTTCTTTAAATGCTAGGCCTGTGGAGTATGGGTCTAAAGTAAACAGCTGTCAGTGGATAGTTCTTCAGCTAAGGTCCATAATTATAAGCTCCAGTGTGAAAAGCATTGGACACAGTAGTGTGACCTTAAACCAATTACTTAACAAATCCTCATCCATATTATTTAAAACACAATATAAAAGAACTCCATGGATCTGATAGATTTAATTCTTTTATGATTTAAGTGCTTTGTCTAAGATGAGATTTCTCAATGCAATGGTCAAACATGTTTGGAAATCATTGGGTTAAAGAAGGTTAAATAGATTTCTTTACCATGGAAACTGTAGAGCTTTTAATATTCTTTTATTTTTATTTTTTAAAGTTTATTTATTTATTTTGAGAAAGAGTAGAATTGGGGGAGAGGCAGAGTGAGGGGGAGACACAGAATCTAAAGCAGGCTCCACGCTCTGAGCTGTTAGCCCAGAGACCAAAGCAGGGCTCTCTCTCAAACCATGAGATCATGACCTGAGCAGAAACCAAAAGTCTGAGTGACCCAGGTGCCCAAAGAGCTTTTCATATTCTAATGGGTATCATGAAACTCTAAAATCAGATTGATGTGGTGTAGATTATTCCCAAAATAATCTGATCACAGGTCCCTTCTAGGACTGTTTTTCTCTATAACCCCATGGTCATATATTATGAGACTCAGAGAAGTTAAGAGAATAGTTCCCTTGGCTCCTGGTCCTGAGGCCTGCCCTTCTCACAAAGCCCACTTTATCCTCTTCCCCTATGGTCTATGGCACAGCCTGAATCCTTATAATGGCAATTCCATTTGCTCTTATGATAGCTTAAATCGAGGACTATCATGTGCAAACAGAAGTATCTCAACTAAGAAAAACGCATAGAGGGGTTGTGGGTGAATACTGCTGATTGTTCTTATCTGCAGTAATTGCCTGGGCTGAAACCAAAGTACCGGGTCAAAATGACAGTCAGTTTGTGGTGGGAACCCCAATTCTTGAGCTGAAATACTTTCATACATCAAGATGCAATCGTCTCATATAAGGAACACCATTAAAAAAAATACAATTACTACAGGAAACTAAGACCTTTTGCAGGAGAATAGACATCATGGTTTCCATTAAAAGCTCGTTCCTTTTTCATGTTCACCTTCTCCAACTCTAAAATAAAAGTGACTTCATTTTCAAGTGACCTTTTAAAAAGTCCACATATCAAGCCCCATAAATATTCAAAATATTCAGAATGAAGCCTGGTACTGGAATATTAAGTTGGCTATGCCTAAAATTCAGAAAAGCCTATTGCTCTTTCTTTAAAGAACCAACTTAGAAAATGTCTCATATTTTCTTCATAAACTCACTTTATGTTGCTTGTGGAAGAGGTTTTATAAACCACACCATGAGGTAATATGGCTGAACCAAAAGCTTCCAGAAGGACGTGACCCTTCTTTTTCCCTCTTTCTCCTCTTCCCCTTCCCCCGCTCTTCCTTCTTCTTCTCCTTCGCCACCATCTCCACCTCCTCCTCCTTGTCCTTTCTCTCTTTCCCTCTCTCTCTCTCTCCCCTTTTTTTGAAAGGAGATTAGAGGCAGATTGGGATTACCAATGCATGTTTTCATAGACAGACACAGAGAGACTGGGTAATTATTACCTCATGTCACCTGATAGTTTGAGATCGTGGCAGAGATGCTGAGGATTCCTACGAGTAACAATTATTTTTCATTAGTTTTAAGGAGAAAAGTGAAAGAAACCAAGATAATTAAAAGCATTAAAGCAATCCTAATCAGGAGAGGATAAAAATCAAACTCTGTGTTTTACTCCTAAAACAAGCATAAAGAGTAAAATAGTCACCAAAGTGATATGTGATTGAAAAGTAGGAGGAAAACATATCTCCCCTTTCCTATGAGACACTGAAGACAATTTAAGACAAAAAATTAAGCTGTTATTTTTGTGGAGTTTGGGGCCTCTTTTATATGCTGGTGATCTGTTTGTAATAAATAGCTAGTTAAATACAATAGACAAAACTTAGTAGACACAGAAATATATTTTCCCTAAAGGAAAAAAAAAGCATTCAAAAGAGAAGTGTTGAAAACAGTGACAACTAAAAATCATTCAAGGACTCCAAAGTATCTATTTCAGGAGCGGAGCCCACAGAAGGCTTATGATAGATTGAAAGTATGTATCACTGTGAACTCGCAGTTTTCAACACACAAACTGAAATCAAGGTATAGATGTAATGTGTGCATAAATAGGCATTTCCTAATGTATCCATGGAGAGGCTGGGAAGCAATGACAGCATAGCACCATTGAGGACACTTAATATCCAGCTCTTGGTTTCTAAATATAACTCTTCAGCAAAAAGAACCAGAGCTCCTTGGAGAAATGGCGACTCCAAGGAAGGGACATGGAAGAAACAAGATGAGTCTGGAGTATCTTGTGGTTCTAGAAAGCAAGAAAAGTCTGAAAAAAATTACAGGAGGCATGGCAAAAGGACACCTGAATCAGCCCAAAGGGGCTCCCCTCGCTAAACCTGATATATTCTAAGCAAAACAAAGTGATAACAGTAACTGACCATAACCTATAGAATAAAAATGAATATGTGAATTCATGCTGCTATAAATAGATAAATAAAAAGAGGAGAAAGAAAAGCCCTTCCTTATAAAACCCCAACTAATACATACATCACCATTTGGCGATCTCCACAATAATCGTTCCAGGTAAGAAGCATTAGTGAATGCTAAAACAAATGGACAAAAGTATCATAAAAAGAAGATATTTCAATTGTTTAAAGGTATCTCTCTTTAAGATATACTTATTAATTAGAAAGGGAAAAATGAAGTGGAAAAAGCCTGGCACAATAACCAAGTGATCAAAGTTAACAAGTATCATCAGGAATGGGACAAATAGACACCATATGCTTCTCCATATAATGCGCTCAGGATACAGTATTA
Source organism: Panthera tigris (assembly GCF_018350195.1). NCBI lineage: Eukaryota > Metazoa > Chordata > Mammalia > Carnivora > Felidae > Panthera > Panthera tigris. The sequence continues at coordinate 27,709,470 of NC_056661.1, forward strand.
CTTCTGTGGCATTCCTGTCAAAAATGTAAATGTGATTCCATTCCAATGGATCATGAAAGAATATCACATTATCAGATAAGCCCAAATTAAGGAAGATTCAGGAAAGCAGCAGGTCTCTATTTTCCAAAAATGTCACAATAATGAAAGACTAGGAGTCTGAGAAGTTGACATTAAGAAGATACCAAGAGGGGCGCCTGGGTGGCTCAGTTGGTTGAGTGTCCAACTCTTGATTTCAGCTCACATCATGATGCCAGGGTCATGGGATCAGGCCCTGTGTCAGGCTCCTTGCTGAGTGTAGAGCCTGCTTAAGATTCTCTCTCTCTCTCTCTCTCTCTCTCTCTCTCTCTCTCTCTCTTTCTCTCTTTCTCTCTGCCTCTCCCTCTGTCCCTCTCCCTACTTGCAAGATCTCTCTCAAAAAAAAAAAAAAAGACACTAAGAGACATGAAAACTAAATATAATGTATGATCATAGAATGGAACACAGACCAGGAAAAAAAAAAAAGCACATTGTCAAAATTACAGTAAGTCCAACAGCACTGAATCAATGTTTATTTCCTGGCTTGATAGCCATACACTGATTTTTTTAATGTTTTTTTTTTTTTATTTATTTCTGAGGCAGAGAGAGACAAAGCATGAGTGGGGGAGGGTCAGAGAGAGAGGGAGACAGAATCAGAAGCAGGCTCCAGGCTCTGAGCTGGCAGCACAGAGCCCGAGGCAGGGCTCGAACTCACAAACCATGAGATCATGACCTGAGCCGAAGTCGGTCGCTCAACCGACTAAGCCACCCAGGCACCCCATACACTGATTTTCTAAGACACTGTCTTTTTTTTTTTTTAAATAGAAATTACATACTGAAGTATGTAGAAGGGAGCATCATTGTCTGCAGCCTATTGCAAAAATTTCAGAAAAAATATATATAGAGAGAAAATATGATGAAGCAAGGTCAAGTATTAATATCTGGAGAATCTAAAGGAAGACTTACAAGAATTCTTTATACTATGATTGCAACATTTTTGCACATCTAAAATTATTTCAAAACTTAAAGTTAAAAAAGACACACACACACACATATGACTTTGAATCTCAGGTCTATCACTTACAAGTACCCTTGAACAAATTGCTTGGCCTTGTTGGGATTCACTTCCCTTGTTCAGTGGAGATTGTATGACTTTGTGTGTTCTCTGGAAGGACTAACAAGATGCTGCAGAGCCCACAGCCCGAGATATGGCTCAGAAGGCTTTAATAAGTACAGCTACTGTTTTTTGGTGACTCGAAAATAGAGCAACAAAACCAGAGGGAGTTACTGTTTCAAAGGCAATGGGGGAACACATGAGGTCGTGTGCACACTACTGACTTGTTGCTGTTATGTCAGGAGCGGGGGCACGGACACCTCAGGCTTGCTTTAATAGGAAGCCTCTTACATTTTTTAAAAAATTTTTCTTTCAATGTTTATTTTTGAGAGATAGAGACAGAGAATGAGCAGGGGAGGGTCAGAGAGAGAAAGAGACAGAATCCGAAGCAACCTCCAGGCTCTGAGCCATCAGCACAGAGCCTGATGCTGGGCTTGAACTCATGAACCATGAGATCATGACCTGAGCCGAAGTCAGACACTTAGCCGAATGAGCCACCCAGGTGCCACTGTTTTTTGTTTTTAAATCTATCTACATAGTTGAAGATGGTGTTACTCTTTTCACAGTTGGAGAATAAAAGCAACTATGGATGGGGGCTTTTTTAAAAGGGAAACTGATTTTTAACTTTTAAATCCATCTCAGAACATGTAAAAATGGTGCTTTCTTTTGCCAAGCCTCCCTCTGCTCCCAGCACCTCAACTGTCCAGCCCCTTGGCCTTTTCTTCTCCTGGCCCTTTCAACTTCTTTCTCCTCCCTCCTTCTTTGCTTCTAGTCAGTCATGAGCCACCTGCACCTTCTCTCCTCTCATTTGTTTGCTTTTGTTTTGAAAAAAAATTAATTCCAAGTGAACAAAAAAGATGTGTGGGAAGGAAATAAATGGTGAGCTCCTAGTTACTAACCAACTGCCAAGTTTTAAGTTCACCCTCCAAGTCACACGACCCTCCCGAGCAACCAGAAATCACAACCCAGATGACTAACTGAAGAGAAGAAAAAGAATGAAGGGAAGAGGATGCATTCTTATGATTCATGAGCTCTGAAAAAAATCCCCAAGAATGTCAGACAGTTTTACACTATTGAAAATTTACAGTAAAGATGTGATAATTACAGATTTTTTCCATTCTGGCATGTTTGAAACATCACAAACTATCATTTGTTGTCATTATTTTAATGATGAAGAATGTTTATAACTCATTGAGTTAATTCCCAAACATATAATCTTGAAAAGGCAGGGGGAAATCTTTTTTTTATTTTATTTCAATGTGATTTCCCACATTATTTGAGAGTTCAAAATGTGGATCCTGGAAAGAAAAAAAATTAATTACAAATGTCACAGAGGGTTGAAATGAGCCAAAAGAGGGTACATAAAATCTCGAAAATCACTATCCAGAGATACCTTCTGTGATTTTAGGAAAAGTGAAAACAAAAGGAAAATCCACCATTTGTTTTCCAGTGCTCATGATGAAAGGGTATGTTTGGGAAAGGGGGACATTTGCCAGAGAAGCCAGCGGCCAAACACAGGTTCGGCTTTGAAAGAAACACATCTTTCAAATCCAGTCTCCAAATATAAACCATTTCTGAGGCGGAGACACTTGGTTTCAGGTAAATAAAACATCTTGAGAGCCTTACAGCTCTAATGAGCTGCTGGTAACATTTCTGAGACATACTTTGTCTTCCATTTCATTCATGCACTGATTTCTCATTCATGTGTCATTCACCTAATATTTACTGAGCACTGACTCACCAAATGCTTTTGAGAGGGACTCTAACATGATGAGTGAGACAGGCCTGGCCCAAGGCCACATCAGGTGCCAGTGGGCTTTAGCTTGTCTGAATTCCTAGAATTCCCGAGAAGGGTGAGGATTGGCAACCATTAATGACAAAGTTGGCCCCAGAGTTGAATCCAGTGATTTTCTTAGATGCAAACATTTGCATGAGAGAAAGACACAGAGAGAGAGACAGAGAGAGAGAGAACCTGTGAACAAATCAGGGCAGAGTGGGGTGGACTGGAGAAGAGATGAGTTCTAGTTTCCCCGCTGAGTACAGCCACACTTTGTGAGTGTGTACACATGGCATGGGGGTGGAGAGAAAGAAAGTTGAGAAGAGAAAGGGAAAGTGGGGGAGGAGAGGATGGAGGAAGGTGCCAGAGGAGGGCAGTGCTTCTCCAAGTTTGGTCCCTGAACATTCTCATCAGAATCACCAGAGGGGTTTATTTAAAAATGAAGATTTCTGGGCCCCAACCCAGGTCTACTGAACCTGAATCTGCCATATGGAATCCTGGAATTTGTGTTTTATACAAGGTTCTGGGTGGTTCCATGTATTAAAATTTAACATCCAGGCCTCTTAAAAAACTTAAGGGCTCCTTTTTACTATAGAGTTGGCCAAGGTCCATAGTGAACAGATGCCTCCAAAGCCTTGACACCACCAGGCGGGGCTGGAAACTGCTGTGCACACCACTCTCCATCACACTCCCACCTGGGGCACTAACAGTGGCAAGATGACCTTGAAGTCAACTAGAAGTTGACTCAGGTAGAGCTACTTTCTGGAAAAAGGCCCTGTTCAAGGTACTATTAGGTAGTCATGTGTACTTTTATCTAGATGCCAGCATACCCTAACCAGATATTAACTGTAGATGGATTCCAATCAGGAAATCCAAGAATGTATACTTCACACACTGTGCTACTTACTGAGTGATGGTAATAAATGTGGGCTATTACTTAATTATGCCCTGGTTTATTAACTATCTAGCAATAAACTAGGAAGTTCCCAATTAAACAAACAGATGTGGGCAGTGTATGTATCTATTTATGTGTGTGTTTGTTTTTTTTTTTGAGAAATGTAAAAAGGATCTTAATTAGTGAAATTGAAGTAATAACAAGCACACAAGCCAGGCATCTTCTCTGTCTGCTTTCCAGTAACCCAAATCACTTGTCAAAACTTGCCAAAAGAAAGAGGAAACTCAAATATCCACAAACACTAAGCGATTTTAGTGTTTCTGACAAACAGGCTGAGGGGAGCGCATTGTCCTTGATATGGGGTCCTGGCCTGATCATCAAGACAGTGATAGACAAACGTGGAGTAGACCATATTAGAGGTCAGCAAACATTTTTTTTTAAGAGAAAGAGAGTAAATATTTCAGGCATTGCAGGGTACAAGACCTCTGCTGCAACATCTTGGCATTAGAGCATGAGAGCAATCAAAGACATTATGTAAACAGATGAGTATGTCTGTGTTCCAATAAATCTTTATTAAAAAAAAAAAAAACTGGCAGTGAGCCAGCTTTGGCCTAAAGCACGCTCTGTTGTAATGGTTGTCGAATGTCCCTCAGCACCAAATTAGCCCTTTGATACTCTGTGATAAATGACATATTGATGTATTGACAAGAAAGATGTCCATAATATATTAGGTGGGGAAAAAATCACACTGTTTATAGCAACATGATTTTTTTAAACAAACTCAAGAAATAAGCATCAGAAAGGATAATACACCTCCCCATTGTCTACCGTTTGGCTTTCTGCAATTTCAGTTACCTGTGGTCAACCACAGTCCAGAAGCACATGAGCCTCCTTCTGATGAATCATCTGAAGGTCAACAGTAGCCTACTGCTAGGACACAATGAATATGTCACTCTCCTCACTTCATCTCATGATGTGGGTATTTATCATCTCACATCATCACAAAAAGAAGGGTGAGTACAGAATAAGATATATTGAAAGAGTGAGAGACCATATTCACATAATGTTTATTTCAGCATATTATTATAAGTGTTCTATTTTATTATCCATTATTGTCACTAATCTCTTACTGTGCTGAATTTATAAATTAAACCATGTCACAGGTACATATGTATAGGGAGGAAATTGTATCTATAGGGTTTGGTACTATCCACAATTTCAGGCATCCACTGGGGGTCTTGGAATGTTCCCCCATAGATAAGGGGGGACTACTATTCTACAATGGATTCAGAGGAGTAACTTCTGGAAAAAGAATCAGGACTGGAAAGAGAAGATGACCCTGGCTTTTTACTTTTTTCACTTTTTACCCTTCTGGTGCAGTCTTTGAATTTATTATGTGAATTTATATGTGAACATATATTACCTTTGTAAGTTGAAAAATATAATAAAGGAAAGAGAGGTTGGGGTTTCACAAATGCTGGAAGTTAAATCACTTCTACTTGTTCCCACCTGAGCTTAACAAGGGTGCTATGGTCAAGGAATCATTCATTCATTCATTCATCCACACATATACTGAGCTCCCACCTTGTGGCGGACACTAGACTGGAGGCAAGAGATTTGTAGTGTTTAGAACCTAGGCAAACAGACATCAGTCAAATAATTACACAAGTTAAAATGACAACTGAGACAGGTGATATGAAGGAGGCATGGCATCATTCATTCCTTTTGTGGACTGGATGTCAATTACCATAACCCACTATTGTTGGGGTATAAAATCTGTGGCGCAGTGAATGCAGAAGGATGAGAGGAGGAGACAGGAGTAACATGCTGATGAGTGTAGACCCGGGTATTTGTATCTAGTGTCATCATCTACTTATAATTTCCCTGAAATCACTATGAATATGAAATCACAACAGCTGTTTTAGTGAGCTTGAAACTGAAATTCCATGATATAAGGCATTTAGAAGTTTTCCTGGACTAACTTTCTGCACCAATCCTGCCTGTTCTTTTCACATCCTCAGAATCAGGGATGTGCTAGATTCTCTGACCTTACTGTTGTTTCAGCTACCTCCTGTTGGCATTCTCCCTAATGAGATGCCAAGGACAGAGACTGTGTCTTCTCTTGTATGTGTTGGAGACACCATCATTTGAGTTGTGTGCCCAGTGTCTTCTCTGGAAATGGCTTGCCCTTTCCAAAGGGATAGGATGCCTCAGCATTTAAAATAGGGACAAAACAGAGTGATCTGGATTTTGGAGTACATCCACTCAGGAGATGTAGGCCTCCATGTGTCCTTTTATGTGGACTGAAAAGAAGTAGTCCATGACCCTCAGAGAGAAAGAATGGTACAGACCCACAGAGAGAACTTGACCAAGAACAGATCATTCCACCCAAGTTTCTATAATTTTTCATTTCTAAGTTCCTCCAAAGGCTGTAGGACAGCCTTCATTTAGGTTCCAGAAGACATAATTTTGTACTTATAGTAAGTCCTTCCTTTTCATGTAAGCAGCTAGAAATCGATAGAACACTGACTCATGCACGAGTGCACATTCAAAACTGTTCACAATTTCTTCCTTTAAGTTTATTTATATTTTTAAAGTCATCTCTATGCCCAAACTGGGGCTAGGACATGTGACCAAGAGATCAAGAGTCACATGCTCTTCCAAATGAATCATCCAGGCACCCCTATTATTTCTTTCTTGACCATAAGGGTTTTGGCTTGCAGTGCCTTCAAAGCCAAAGCGAACCCTAAAGTTATTAGTTTTGTTTTTTTTTTCCAGAAAGTTTCCATCATTCTGGTAGAAGATGGATGCCAAATGGTGTCATTTCAGAAACTCATATACTTGTTAAAATCCAGAAACATAACAAAAGGGGAGCAGGACAGGAGATACTACACAAAAGTCCTTAAAATGACCTCTTCTGTACCTCTGGGCAAGTATGGTTCACATCTGGCAGTCACTGGCTGCATGCCCTTGGGTGAGTTTCTTGCCCTCTCTGACTTAAGTTGCCCCATTTGTAAACATCCTATACTACCTGATCAACAGAGCTGTTGGGAGGCTAACTGAAAAACAATTCGGAAAGTTCCTCACATATTGTAAGTTGTCAGTTTAAAATGGCTCTAAATATTAAGTTTACAGCTAGAGGTAAGATTCTAGAAAGATCACCTGGTAGAGTAGAAGAGCATTTGAATGTCAATCAGAGGACCTTCATTCAAGTCCCCTGCCCTCACTGATTAGCAACATGGCCAAATTGGCCATTTCTTTGCCCTCAGCCTGTAACTCTGTGCATAAAATGATGCTCTCTCCATGTGAAGTGCCTCCCTGCTCCCATATTATCAGGTCATGGAAACCCTAACTATAATTCACAAATAATCTCACTCCTGACTTCTTCAGGAACACTTCCTTGGTTTCTGCCTTCAGAGACCTTTCCTTCCTTCATATAAATGAACATTATGAATGAGCCTCACCTATAGGAATTATTAGGATGTGCCTGACTTTACAGATGCGATGCTGTTCCATTCCCTTCTGTTTACTGTGTTTAAAGACAATGCATCTTCCAGTTACATAAGATTTAAAGATTTAACATTCACTATAAATGTCAACAAACACATTTAATTGGATAATGAGCTTGGCTCATGTTAGTACCAGGCATACCATACACTGTTAATACGCTCACACACGGAAACTGCCTGGCACACGGTAGGTACTCAATAAATATTTGCTGAATCAGTAAATAAATATTCAGACTTGATCAGCAAGGAGTACATAAGGCAACGTTTTCAAGAGAATGTGTTTTTGGACCAGTTTGCGCAAATGTGTGCTTTGAGGTTGAAACAAAGCTGGAGACTTAAAAGAACAGCCCCAAGTGTGATGGTGATGGCATGGCCACCATGGATGGTGAGCTATGACATGGGGTCCACTGTTTGCTGGGGGATGGATGACAGCTGGCTACATAATCCCAAATGGTTTCACAGGTTGATTTTGAACATTGGGGGATTAGTTCAAGCATGCATCTTATAAAGAGCTATAATCAGTGGTCTTAACAAACACAGGTAATTAATCTTTGTTGGCTTTATGACACATTTACTTTCTTTAGAGTACTTACCACAGTTTAGACTAATTTTATTGGTCTGCTTAGTACCTTTTGTGTTGTTGTTTTTGGTTGTATCCCCAACAGACCATGAGCTCCAAGTAGGAAGGAACTATGACTCTAGGGCACTGTTGTATGTGCACTTCCTGGCACAAAACAGATGAAGCTCAACAAATGTTGAATGAATAAATGAGCAGATGGCAGCCTGGATAGATGGATGAATGGATGGACGGAAGGAAGGAAGCCAGCAAGCTGGCCAGATGGCCTTTTGGGTCACAAATCCAAATAATAAAATCAAGTCTCAACAACAACAAAAAATGAATCTCAATATGTGAATTAAAATTGATGGGATAACAACAACAGCAATACCAACAGTAGCCAGCACTGGTACACAGCACCTACTGTGTGCCAGGCACACAGTATATGTGTATATAAACATGTACGTAAGTGCTTTACATATATGAAAGTATTCTCCCTTGATTCAGAAACAAAAGGAATCTGGGCATGATGACACACACAACAACAACAACAACAACAACCTATATGACCTGGCATCATTTAATTCTAGAAACAAATTTAACCCTTCACTAAGTGCTCAACCAAGAATACCTGCAAATCTGAAAAATTAATCTGCAATTTGTTTCCTGAAAAACTGTTACTGCCTCCACTTCATACCCGCCACTGGAGAAATTATTTTTCAAACCCTCTACTGTTTGGGAATACTAAATAAGCCCTAATGAGTTCAAAAGTTGGTAATGACACTGCTAATTTGGCAGCTCCTCTGGCAGCAAGTCAGTCTCCTTCCGCAAAGGAAAAATAGGATTATCAAGCGAGCTAGGAGAATTTTCTTTACATGATTGATGGGAAGAACAAGTAATCACCTTTGAAGTGCCACAGCACATAATACCTCTTCAGTGTTCTCTTTCTTCTTCTGACACCCATGAGTAATTGAAGAGAAGGGAGCCTCTTAGAATGACCAATGAAGTGAAGATGGCAACCCTCCCTCTGCTTTCTACCAAGAGTGACACGTTGACATCTTGGATGGTTGAGAGCTGACATGATGTAAAGTGTCTTTGATGGGCTCCTCTGATGCTGGGCTCAGCATGTACCTGCTACCAATCAGACCACAGAGGCTTTGGGTAAAACAAAGATCAGAGGACACAAGCATTAGTGCTTCTTAGAAGCCAATGGCCTGTGGACCTGCTGTGAGAAAGATCTGCTGAGTTTGGGGTGAATGTAAAGTCCTCAGGGTAGACGTGAAGGAAATCAATGAGCAAAGCAAGATGAAGCAGGAGTGAAACAATGAATAATGTTTTGAAATCTATCTCATCATACCCATCCCTGACAGATTAGCCATAAAGCTTAGATAGACAACCAGAGAACCACTAACTTCTTGGCCCTAACTTATTGACACAGTGGTAGAGAGTCCTCTCCTTGAAAAAGGCGCTGCTCCTCAGCAGCTTATTTAGGAAAGAGATCTTTGCAAATGCAAATAACTTAGCTGAAGCAGAGCTGACTCTCACAAACCTTAAGGAGCACAATGACCAGGCTGTTGAGAATTTCATTCTCACAAACTGACTCTTCCAGAACTCTTCTGAAGCCTGCCTGGGAAGGCTGCTCTGCTGGAAGAAAAATGCTTTGAGGATAGATTAATAGGAAGGTTTCTTGAAAAGAAAGTAAACAACAACAAATGACACTTTCTGCTGTTATAGCCAAAATGTCACGTGTACACACACACATGAAAAAAAAGGTCTTTTAAAAAAACAGTACAGCAACAGTTTCATAATGGCCACTGTTCTCAGAAGCCATGCCTGGAATATAGCAAACACTCAATATATAACTGTAAATGAATCAGAAGAAAGGGAGGAAGGAAGTATTATACAGCACAGTTCTTTCAACTTCCGTAAATACAATTGCTTTACACTGATTTAATTATATCTGCTCGGTACCATGTGAGAATTCATTACGTCAAGGTTTTTCATCTTCGTATGACATGGCCCCAGAACACAGCCAACTTTATCTGATTCTTAGCTCCAAAAACAATGATCTGTGCCAAAGAGAGAGGAGAGACTGGCCATAGTAGATACAGAAAACAATGTTATCTCTTTGTCCTACTTTAGGGATGACAGATGAGATTTTCAAGGTCATTTCTTTTTGTTTGTTTGTTTTTTTTAACTACATAATTTTTAGGTTAAGGCCCAACTTTAAACTAAAAACCATGCAAAACATGGTAGTATTTCTTGATTGATTCAAATCAGGGTTGCTTTTCTTATAACAAACATATATCTCAGACAAAGAATGCATAGAGAAAGAACAAAGTTTACAAGAAACCAACAGGAGAGTCTTAAGGAGCAGAAGGAAAAGACGGAAAGAAACTCAGGCAAATCCATCCTAAGTCTAACAAGATGGACTGAGATGTCTGAGCTACCTGGAGCAGCATAATAATAAAAATAAAAACAACATTTACTGTGAACCAAGAACCTGATAAGCAAATAAAAAATATTAGCACTAAGAGTCTTAATAGCTGCCTGTAAGTAATTTTTCATGTAATATCAGGGATCAGAGGGAAGAAAACAGATTGTGCACCTATTCAAACTGAACATATTTAGTGCTAGAACTAGCTTGGGGCCAAAGACATCTGTTATCAAAGAGGAGAAAAATTCCAAATGGAAGAAGAACTGTGCTTTTATGCCCAAACATGAATGGGGGGAAGAAAACGAGGTAACTGCTGCCTCACTTAGGAGGTTTCCTAACTGCTGTATCAAATTACCACAAATTTAGTGGCTTTAAACAACACAAATTTATCATCTTGTCCTTCTGTAGGTTGGAAATATGACCTGGGTCTCATTGGGTTAAAACGAAGGTGTGGGCAGAGCTGAGTTCCTATCTGGAGGCTTCTTTTCCAGCTTCTAAAGGCTGCCTACATCCCAAATGCATGCCTCCCTCTGTCCATCTTCAAAGTGGGCAATAGTAGGTCAAGTCCATTTCACAGGGCATCACCCTAATCTCCTCTTCCATCTCCCTCATCCACTTTAAGGACTGCTGTGATTACCCCAGGCCCACTGGGATAATCCAGGATAACCTCCCTATTTTAAGGTCAGCGATTTAACTACCTCAATTCCATCTGTAGCCTTAATTCCCCATTGTCATGTAATGACACTCATTCAGTTCCCAGGGATTAGGACATCTTTGGACAGAGGGAGAGAGTCTGTATTCTGCCTAATAAAAGCCTCAACATTTAAAATTTTCTTCGTTGTTGTTGTTGTTGTTGTTTGTCATCTGTCTAGCTCCAAACTATCATGAGGACAAATGAGGTCCCCTCATTTGTATAAACTGTGTATATTATAAGGTGTGAGAACCATACCTTTCTTGCTAGGCAGAGCTAAATATATGTATGCTCAGGAAAAAAAAAAAAAACAACCAAATAACATGGGGGCAGTGGGAAGGGGGAAGGCTGCTCTCCACAAACATCTGCATTCACACAGTGCACAGTTTTGAAGGGAGTCTATCCACTGACAGCCTTTCCCTCATCTCAAGTTCTCAATCATTTATTTTGCTATATGTCATATATTTGGAGAATGATTTCTAATGAGTTTCATTGCTATTAGCAGTCTAGACACTTATGATAAATTAAAACCCCATTAAGTGTGAAGGTATGAAAACAATAGCAGATCTGCCTTCCATGGCATATATTTTAGGATGACAGCCCTACTTCATCTGACTTCTTCACCAAGAACAGCTCATCAAACTCACAGTTGTAGTGACAGAGCACAACCAGCACCTATTTTTGTAACACCTGAAAAAAAAAATGCCCATACTGGCAGTACATCTGGTACAGAAATAAAATTAAATACAACAATATTGAGGCATCAAACACTCAGATCCATTTCATTGTTTCCTCTCCAGAAACACCCTAATTGAAGGTGGCATTCCAAGGTTAAATCCCAGCTCTGACAGCATCTCATGTCAGGCACCTGTCAAAATGTAGTAAGACACCTGTGAAAGTAAAAGGGATGCCAAACCCAGATCAGAGTTCCCAAATCATGATCCCTAACTTGGAGGATTCCTGTCACCTACAAAACGGGGTGGTAGCTGGGTCCACCAGGGCCTGTACCATCAGTTGCAGGAGAGGAAGAGTAAAACAAAGAAAGTACACCTTGGAAGGAGGTGCCACAGTGTTTTAAGATCAGCAAATGAATATAAGCATGAAAGCCCAGCTCTGAATGGGCTTAAATTTCAGAATTCATTCCTGGTGTCTTGATCCTGGTTAGAGGCAGGGAATTCTTTTTTAATATCTGTTTTACATAATTGAAGGACAGTGGCTTTCATACACTTGAGGCTTTGAATGTTCACAACACCAAATGGGCTTCATTAGCTTAGCCGGGCAATTAATGAAGCAGGAAGTAGAAAGCCAACATAAAGACTTATCTTCAAAAAGGTCCGAAGCAGGGAGTGAGAGGCGGTGTCGATGATGCACATTTATTCACTGGAAGGCAAAACTTCTATAGCTCTTGATAGCTTTGAAAGCAGTGTATACATCCCATTGAAGCCTCAAATGAGAGAAACAGGTGGTGTGTTTAAGGCTTTGTAGAAAGTCTTGAAGTATTTCCTAAACATTTGTAGGTTTCACCAAGCCTTTCTCCTGTTATTCTAAATGTCTTTTCTATTGTTTCCCAATTGCTTTCCTCATTTCCCTCCCCTGTGCATTTCAAAGGAAATTGGAGAGCTTAAAATGTGGCTAAATATAACAGCACTAAACTAACAGTGAATAAAACCTCAAGAAATTATTTGAGATGCATATTCTTCCTCTTCTGGTTAGGAAACCGCAACATCACAAATGAGCTCTGCTCAGGAGAAAGGCTATTTATTTGTTTACAAGAGGCCAAACACTGGCCAGGAAAGCCCCAGCTGAAGGAACTAAATCCAATTCTTGGCTATTTCAATACAGATTTTTTTTTTCTAGGTAACCAGCTATGTATGCATGTTGAAGAACCAGATAAATCAAATGTCTCACGGGTTGAAAAAGGCTAAACCATAGCCTGTTAAGTCTGCAAAGGACCATCCAAGTGGGCCTCATCTGGGCAACTACTTCACTTTGAAGATGAGGAATCAAGTCCTACAAGAGGTTACTGACTTTGTCCTTGAATATCACCAAATCGTCAACAGTGAGGATTAAATTCCAGGGCCCGTGTTTCTTATTCTGGGCTCTCAACATTCCTCCAAACCGTTGCCCAGGCTGCCCGCTTCAAGAAGAAGAGAAACACAGGTAGACTAGGGTTGACAAGTATATACCCCTGGAAGGGGTTATCTGTGTGACAGCTTGTTTCCTGCATACCTTCCTTTCTCACAGACATTCTGGTGTCAGGCTTCTGTGTTGTTGTTATGTGTTTTCCTCCCTTCTCCCTTGTCCAAACCGAAGCAGGTACATGGACTCAAAAGAAAGTGCAAAACTCAAAGAAATACAATGCTGGATAAATAAAGAGCACAATGTTTCACAGCAAGTTTGCAGCACAAATGCTATTATGCCCCCAGAGACAAGGGAAAGTTAAAGCTGAGGAAGGGACAAAAAGTCACAAGAGGACATAACTCGAGGGTACAGAGGGGGAAAAAAAAAGAGACTTTCAAAAGGGTCCCTACCTAGTGGGCCAAGTGACCAGCTGAAAGCTGACCTTAGTATCAAGTGAGGACCTTCCCTGGTGAGCACCCCCAAACCTCAGTCTCAATACCAGCTCAACCTGGACTGGCTCACCCTCTATAGATATTAGATAATCCATCTAATATCCTGTGGTCTGGGAGATCTACCAGCAACATGGTAGGATAAGGAGAACATGGAAGGATAAGGAGGATTAACTTTACTCCTTGACATTCAAAATGGGTCTGAACAGACTGAGTAGAGAATTACTCAATTACTCAATGGGCACAGAGAGCACATCTCCCCTGTGATGCATATTATGTCCATTTGATATCTATCCAGCCCGTTTTCTAGGATAGCCTCTAGTAAATATTCTGTTAGCTCAGTACTTATTTTTTCATCTCATCTTATACTTGTCCTGACGTCTAATGTGGAAAGGTTGGTAGTATGATATAGTAGATTGCTTAGATCATCTGGTGACCCTGGAACTCAAGGCTTCCCTAGTACCACTCAATTGCTCTTCATACCTCCCATCTATGCCCCAAAACTCAATACTCCAGCCAAATAAGAATTACATACTGTTGCCAGAACATATCCCACACTTGTTTCTACTACTAGTCTTTGTTAAACCTGAAAGGCTCTCCAGTCACCATCTTTACCTCTTGATAATTTATCCAGGTTTCTAGTCAAGGTTTCTAATAGTAACAGTCTGGAGGTTCCTTTGCTGAGAGCACCACTCTGACCTTGATGAGATAGCCAACTGGACAATCTGTTCTCACCAGGCTCATGGTGGGACTGGAAAACCTTCTTCTTCAGCCAGGAAGTGCTGTTATAAAATTTGTTGTTGTTGTTTAAAACCATTAAAATTTTCACTGGTGCCAAGGTGCAACAAAATCACTTGCTTTTGGCATTTGGACACTCCCAGAATTATTTTATTGATAAAAACTGGTCTCTTAAAAATCCTAAGTTGGGGGTGCCTGGCATGGCTCAGATGGTTAAGCAACCGACTCTTGATTTTGAGTCAGGTTATGATCTCACAGTTCATGAGATGGAGCCCTGCGTTGAGTTCTGTAATGATAGCACGGAGCCTGCTTGGGATATTCTCTCTCTCTCTCTCTCTCTCCCCCCCATCTTCAAATAAATAAATAAGTAAACATTAAAAAAAATCCTAAGTTATTCCACCTGCAGACTTATTCAGGAGGCTTTCTGCCTTAACACACCGACCATGAATGATTCAGGTCCCATCATTCCAGGGAGCTCCCTTTTTGCTCCTGCATCAAAAAACATCACAAATCACTGGGATTGTTCTACCTTGGAGTAGAGGGAGCTGAGAACACAAGGTTAGTTGGGTAGTGGAATTAATTCAATCTGTTGCTATTCATAGTAAAGTCATGACTTCTTTTCCTATCCCTAAAACTAAAAGGTCATCATGCTTGAAATATACCATCAGCTATGACAATCAGACAAAATTAAAGCAAAGACAAGTATGTCCTTGTTTCACATTATATGTTTCTCCTGTTAGTGCATATGTGACATCAAAGAACTACTTCCCCTCTGGAAAAAAGGCAGTTACATAAAAAGTCATTTATGGCTATGGTCCTGATTCTACAGGCTAGAAATATAAACTGGTTCAAATTCCTGTGGGTTCAACTTCCAAAATATAGACTGCAACCATCTACTTCTTTCCATCTCAAACTTTACCAGTCCAGACAAGTATTGCCTCTTATCTTGGGAGTGTAACAATATCCTCTCCTAACTTTCCTCCTTGGGTCTCTACTCTTGTCTCACTCTTCCATTCTGTATATGGAAACTAGAGTGTCTTTATACAATTATCAATCATGTCACTTCCACTATCTGTGTCAATGGCTTTCCACTGGACTGAGAATAAGCAAGCTAGCACACAAACCCTTGTGAGGTGATGTGGCACCTGTCCAGATGGCTATGTGCACCTCGGGCTACTCTCTCTCACCACCCCTAGGCTCCAGACTCTTCTCACAGGTGAGCACTCATTGGTTCACAGGCCCACGGCTCCCTTCTGTCACCTTTCCACAGCTGGCTTCTATCATCCTTCAGGTCTCTGTTAAGTGTCTTCTTTAGAACATCTTCTTTGACTACACTTTCTACAAGCACCTCTATCTGCCTTCATTCCATTCCTGGTATTTTCTACCACATTACGTATTTTTTCCTTCCTGGTATTTATTTTTACAATAATCAGTAATTATCTTCTTTATATATTCACTCGTTTATTTTCACTTTTCCCTACTGGAATTTAAGTTCTATGAGAACATGGAACTTATTAGTCTTGTTTGACATTGCATCTCCAATAGTCCTGGAATACATCACAGATACTCAAACAAGAACTGCAGAATGCATGAACAAATGAACTCAAGTTCCATCATATTACAAGGTATGCCACTATCTGGGTCCCTGCCGCTCCTTCCAAACTCATCTACTGGTACTCTCTCACACGGATTAATTACATATGGCCCACTGAGCCATTTGCTGTTGTCCAAGTTACTCCCTCTTGTCTCTAATTTTACATCAGTTGTTGCCCCTTGCTGGGACATTCATCACCTCTACTCAAGTCCTGCCCTGCTCGAGACTCAGTTTAACTGTTACTACCTCTAGGATTTCAAATGAATCTTTGTCCCAAGGCAAAGGTAAATGGAGCAATAATTTGTTAAAATATCTGCCTTGCTGTGAGTGATCCCAGAAGTGCATGAACCAAGACAAAACCATACTTTTATCTTGAACTCAGTACCTGGCACACAATAGAACTGTTAGATAAATGAGTGAGTTCAATTTAACTACCATTTACTGAGCACCCTCCATATCCCAACTCCCAATGTTGGGAGTAGCGTGTGTGAGTAACCACTGTGAATAGCAGATCATTTGGCGTACAAGATAAATGTATTCTAGATGAGATATGAGAGCAAAGGGAAAGCAACACTGAGTGAAGGAGCTAGACTTTCTATTTTTGCTTCTACCGCTATGCAAACATTTAGTCCAAAATGATCAGTGATTTCTTACTTGTGTTTCCAGGAGAGCCTCCAGGTCATAGGGGATAAGCAGTCGCCACCCAAAACTCCACACAAGGACACAAGTGAGAATCTTCAAAGACAAAATTCCTGACATGCTTCTTAGGCGATTTTTGAAAATGAATGCTAAATGGTTAATAACTTAAAAAATTATGTGTAATGTCATAAACCATCTCTTAGCAATAAAGGTCACCCATGGCAATAACATTCCTTCTGTAGAGCTTTATTTCTTTTCCATGCTTAGGTTCATAAAGACCATTGTCATGAAGGCCATTACCGGATTCAAGGGAGAATAAAATAAAAAGGATGTGCAGTATAATTAAAAACAAAACAAAACAAAACAAACAGATGTGACACACTTACATACCAAAATACATGAGTCCAGTTAGATAAAATCACAATTAGAGTCAAGGATACATTTCACTGCTTATCCTCATTGCACACGTGAGTAGATACTCTACAAGGGAGCTATCAAAAGTGAAACAATTCCCAAACTTCTTTCTGAGCACAGGTAGTAATATTATTTGCCCTTGTAGTATGAAAATTATGAAGCTTATGATCCCATGCTTAGAAAAAAAGGAGCAGGGGAACCACAGTGCACTTCCCAGCTAGATCCAGTGCATTCTTTTTCTAAGCAGCTCTCTTCTCCAAGTCTTACCCAGCATCATGTGAAAAGGGATGACTATCCCTATACACTTATTTGTACTTGATTATTACATTGTCTATATTTGCCTCCTCCCACTAATATGTTCCCTTTGTATTTCATTTGAATATTGTTACAACCAATTTTAATGATGTCTTGCATGGGTATAATACTAACATTTGTAAAAAGCAGGTAATTTTCTGAGTTAGAAGGCATATCTCAAGACCCTGCTTGCGTTTGAGGCAGAGAGAAGGCAATTTGTGTGCATAAATGGAACTTTTATCAGATATGTGCCCACATTACTATTTCAAATTTATGTCCCTTGATCCCTAAATGATTTTGTTAAGAGAAAGGTAGACTCTCTTCCAACTATACCACAACACAAAAATCAGAATTCATTTTGGGGGGAGGAGGAAATGTGTCACCAAACCAGTGGCAGACTAAATAATGTGACACCAAAGGTAAGTTTTCTTTTAGTTTTTTTACCACTGAGTGGCCATGTAGCCTTGAGAAAGCTACTTCTTGAACCCATCATCAGCCAAATAGTATTCATTAAATGCCAACTCTGTGCTGGAACCTACATGATATAGATAAATCTATCTGGTGTTTAACGTCCTTATTTGGTGCCTTGGTCGTGATAATCTTTGAAATGGCCTTAACCATTCCAAATGACTATAAATGACTTTACAACAAGAGTAGGGAAAGACTGATTTGAACACGTAACGTAAACATTTTGAATGGAGCATCAGTTAAACTATATTGCTTATGACAATCAATTGGCTTTTACAAGAGAGAGAGAGAGAGAGAGAGAGAGAGAGAGAGAGAGAGAGAGAGAGGAGGGGATGTATCTTAACCATTGAGAAATGCAATGTAACCTGTAGTGATACTAAAAGAACAACCATGGACCAGCTGAAAAGTAGAACTGCCAAGGAAAAGTAACAAAGAAAGCAAAATTCAATTAGTGATTTTTTTCAAATGTGAGATCAGAAAGGAAAGGGTATCTGGGTGGCTCAGCTGCTTAGTATCGGACCCTTGATTATGGCTTAGGTCATGACCTCATGGTTGGTGAGATTGAGCCCCTTGATGATCTTGAGATTCTCTCCCTCTCTCTCTGCCCCTCCCCCACTTGTGCTCCAAAATAAATAAACTTAATAAAAGGAAAAGGGAAGAGAAATGGAGACCTTTCTAGACATCCCTGTAAGCCAGATCGAATTTTATTTTGCTATCCAAAATGAAAACCAGAGACATTAGCTACCTCACTGAAGTTGAGTTCAAATTTAGCCTCTTCTGTCACCAAGAATCCATTAGACATAGTTGCCAGAGGAAAAGAACTTCATTTTCATAAAGAAGAGAGATATTCTCTTTGGAAACAGCTCAAATGTCCATTGACTGATGAATGGATAAAGAAAATGTGGTCTGTGCGCACACACACACATATATAATGGGATATTATTCAGCCATAAAAAATGAAATCTTGCCATTTGCTATGACATGAATGGAGCTAGAGAGTATTGTGCTAAGTAAAGTAAGTCAGAGCAAGACAAGTACCATATGGTTTCACTCACACGTGGAATTTAAGAAACAAAACAAATGAACAAAGAGGTAAAGAGAGAGAGAGAGAGAGAGGCAAACTAAGAAAGAGACTCTTAACTATAGAGAGCAAACTGATGGTTAGTTACCACAGGTGAGGTGATAGGGGGATGGGTAAAATAGGTGATGGGGATTAAGGAGGGCACTTGATGTGATGAGCACTGGGTGTTGTGTGGAAGTATTGAATCACTATATTCTACACCTGAAAATAATATTACATGGTATGTTAACTAATTGGAATTTAAATTAAAACTTAAAATAAATAAACTCCACTAAATTTAAGCAGCTAAATCCAAAATCAAAGAGGGTTCTTTAATTTCCCCTCTTCAAGCTCTTACTGTCTTAGTGCATTTTGAAATAAAATAAAAACCCAACAATAAAACAGCTCAATTAAGCCTAATTTGTGCGCTTCAACATCTGGCTGGGTGACTGCTCCCGTATTTCACACTTGTACAGCAAAGCACTTTTTAATTAAGACCACTCAGTCTGTTTCCTCTGTATCAAACAACAATGAGGTTGCTGTTTGGGTACAAAACTCTCCAGGAAAAGGCTTAATGTAACAAACGATTTTTTTTTCTTTTAAGTGCCAGGCAAACATTAGTTCAGAGTATAGGTTGCCTGACCTACCTTAAAGCTCATCTCAACTTTAGAGATGTTAGGATTTTACTGCTACTGTATAGAAATTAGCAATAAATGCGCGCGCACACACACACACACACACACACACACACAATAATCTTGCATACAAGCAATATTACTTCTGTGTGCTATCTCAACATGGAACAGAATACATGGTGCATCACAAACAGATAAACACTCTTTTTTCTTGGGATTGAGATATTTGAGGTTTCTCCATTTTGCTGGGACTCACATTTAAAATGCAGAGGACCAGCCCTCCTCTGACCTTTCATGCCTGCTTTTTCGATCAGGGTAGAAACACAGAATATGAGACTCCAAGCACTTTCTATTCAGCTAATGGTACCTATAAAGAAACATCTTTTAATTAGCCTTACCCTGAGCTAACTTCCTCTGATCTGCCATGTATAATTAAATATGTGAGCAAGACAGAAATGTGAGATGCAGCAGCTTTCACACCCAAATTTTCAACTCCAAATTTATAAAAAGATAAATGTGGATTTTTTTAGTTGAAAGCCCATCTTGAAGTATTTTATTTTCCCTCTGAAAACTTTTAACATTATGTTAAGAGAAGAAAAAGAAAATGAGTGTAAAATTAGTAGCAGGGCTGAATTTTTCAGAGCAAAGAATTCTAAACTAAACTAAGAGGATCTCAGGTACCCGGCCAAGAACTCTGGTGCCTTCTTAAATGATAAAGAACTCCACATAAAGTCTACTAGCCCAAAGGTGCATGTGGTACACCCCCCACTGGTAACTCACTTCCAGGAGTGAATACAAAGGCCACAGGGTTGATACAGGCAGGAAACATCCAGCACTTGGGCACTAAAGAATGTTGAAGGCAGCTTCAAGCCCCAACCACAGGGTGCCTCTTCATGGCTAAATAAAATGAAATTGTATTTTATCCTTTTTAATTTGGCACCCTTTGGAAATGTGAAACTGCCTAGTGAAAAATTGCTCTTTATATAAGGAAATGAAACAATTTTGGAATATAGGCCTCTCCTATATTTATGCCTAAATATAACTAAGACATATGAGTGATAATTCATGTTGGGTTTATAATATGTGAATAAATCCTTTAAAAAAACTGGTATCTTACATGCATTTGAAAATAAATCTGGATAGTATTTATAAATCTAGCAAAAGGCTTATTTGATTAAACACACTGTGACCTTTAAAAGTCTGAATACTTTTTTTTTTTTTTACATGAAGAATTCTGTTGTGGTGGTTGAATCAATTTACACATCCAGAACATATAACACAGATAGAACTTCACGGTAAACTATCTGGTTATAGATAGGTTTTCTTACAGATAAAAATACAGATATGTAACTCATACTCTTATCAGAATAACCTACCCAGAAAGAGATTAAAATAGACTCTATATAGGCAAATAGCTTTTCAATATCATCTCTTATAAATACCAGAAAGGTTTTCCTCTGTGTTGATGTTGTAAGTTTGCTTTGAAAAGGCAGGATCTATTTGACTAGGCACATTAATTTCAATCTTTTAATTAAAACACACACACACACACACACACACACACACACACACTATTCTCGGGAAGTTCAGAAAGGTCATTTAAAGTACCCAAAACTTGGGGCACCTGGGTGGCTCAGTCGGTTAAGTGGCCGACTTCGGCTCAGGTCATGATCTCGTGGTCCGTGAGTTCGAGCCCCGCGTCGGGCTCTGTGCTGACGGCTCAGAGCCTGGAGCCTATTTCGGATTCTGTGTCTCCCTCCCTCTGACCCTCCCCCATTCATGCTCTGTCTCTCTCTGTCTCAAAAATAAACGTTAAAAAAAAATAAAAAAAAAATAAAGTACCCAAAACTTCTTTAAAAATTTCCCCAGTACTTCATCCTCACATATACACTAATTTGATTACTTTAACAGATTGCTCAATTTAACCTGAATTCAGTTTTATAGATTTGGAGACTAGCTTTGCCTAACTTTGACCATATGTATCATGCCAATACAATTCAGTGAGTCCACTTTGGGGTTGTGTCTGTCATAAAGCACTATACTTTTTTAAAATTTATTTATTTTTGAGAGAGAGAGAGAGAGAGAGAGAGAGCGAGAGAGAGAGAGAGCGTGCAAGCACGCACACGTGAGCAAGAAGGGGAGGGGCAGAGGATCCAAAGTGGGCTCTGTGCTGACAACAGTGAGCCCAATTCAGGGCTCAAACTCATGAACCCTGAGATCAGACTTGAGCTGAAGTCAGACACTTAACTGACTGAGCCATCTAGGGGTTCCAAGCATTATGTTGTTATCTGAGTTGTTTGGGGAAGTTCCTCCGAATTGATAGACAGGCCAGAGGTTTAGATACAGGTTAAGATTTTGCACTTGCATAAACAACTGTGTAAGGGCTGCTGAAAACTAATTCAGAGTTACCTTCAAGGCTGGTTCTCGGCAACTTCAGCCAAAAGTCAGTTAAGTAATGAAGCTCCCATCAAGGGGGCTGTTGTTCAGTTTTCCTGAGTATTTGTTTTGTTTTTATTTTCTGCCTATCCAGTGCTCACACCTGCCCTGCTGTCCGCCGCCTATTGCTAGAATTCATATTGTATGAACCCTTGGCCCGATGCAAAGTACCTATCTTCCTGAGATTCTACCTGATCCTTCCCTCTTCCATACCAGGGCACAGAGGCCTCCTGGCCCAAAGGATCTTGCTACAATTTGTTGTGCTTCTTGTTCTTCAAGTCTGCCTTCGTTGTTTCCGTTTTCTAAGCTTTGTCTTTCAGCTGGTCACTGATTTGTATGCTCTCACTGCCAACCTATAAATGTTCCCTCTCCTTTGAGGTAACCAACACTGTTCTACACAGGGCACTTGGAAGCTTCTGAGCTGAGAGAGCCTCATACAGTGTTGATTCTGCTCTAGATGCAGTAAAGGAGAGGGAGGGAAGGAAGAGACAGAGATTAAAATGACAGAACAGGGGCATCTGGGTGGCTCAGTTGGTTATGTGTCCAGCTCTCTATTTCGGCTAAGGTCACGATCTCATGGTTCTTTGGGTTTCAAGACCCTCACTCAGTGCAGAGCCTGCTTGGGATTCTCTCTCTCCTTCCTCTCCTTGCCCCTTCCCCCTGCACTCTCTCTCAAACTAAATAAACATTTAAAAAATGACAGACTAGAAATGCTGTTTCAGCCAGGATACTTCTTCCCCTCCTTCTATATCAAAATGGGCCCGATTTTCGAAATTCAGCAGAAGAGCCTGAAAAGAAATATTAGCTTTTCAGTTAATGTCATTCACACAAGGAATTTGTCAGAAGAGACTGCATTGAACTTTTCATGTCATCTCATGCATCTCAGAGGATATTAAGCTCCATAAAATATGATTTCAAAAGTGAAATAATTCTCCATTTTGACTCTATAAGGGAGTCTTAGGGAATGTAAAACAACAACAACAAACAACAAACCTGGCTTATTACTAAAGAGAGAATAAATAGAATAAGTAGAGAGATTTCTCAGCTAAATAACTAGAAGGATTCCAACCCTTAGGGTCCCTGTTACAAAGGTCTCCAAATCTCAGCAGGTCTGGCAAAGCAGAACAGAGAAGGGGCTGGATATACATTACAGAAAAAACAGAAGCAAGTGGTTAATGGTTTTCTTAAATGCTGCAGAAAATGGCTTGTGTGCAAATAAATACAGTTCAGGATAGAGACAGAACAAGAAAAAAGTGAAAATGGCACCCAAGGGACTCGCAGGCCCTGCTCTCAGCTAGCCTGCCTGCATTTGCAGAAATGTGACCTGAGAGTGAAACGTTTCTTCAAACTCCGGTTCCTCCCTTTCCTCTAAGTTGGCTACTAACCCACCACAGCAGCCAGAAATAAACTCAGGACATATTAATAAGCTCATGATGTATTTACTGTACTCCCCACCACCCCTTTCTTCTAATAAGGTAATAATTGCCCAAAGTCGCCTTTTAAGCTGACTGCTTTGACGGGTGCCTTCTGAAAAAACACTGGGAATGTTAAAGGACTTTTGGTTTAGAGTCTTTGATCATATACTTAATGATTCACACAACTCAAATAGTCCAAAATTGGCTGACTCTTATGGCTTTATAGGAAACAGAAAGCCTGTGGCCCAAAAGAACCTTCTTGACCTTTCTATTCTCAATATCCTCTCTTGTGATTTGAGGGGGTTGGGCTACCTCCATAGAATGATGATACAAGCTTGTGGTCAAATAGATTTGGAAAACACTGTGCTCAACATCAGGACTTTTCTGAGCTTGTAACATATAAGCAAGCCTGCAGGGTATATCTCTAAGCGAAAAAGACAGGCAAAGGAAGTCCCAATCACTCAACTTATTGGAATGCCTTGCAAAGTTCTTCCCTAGAACACAAAGATGAACTAAATAATCGCCACAGTCTCTTCCAACTTTGTGTAACATTTATGTGACTTTCTCATCAGAACCAGAGGACTCAAAGAAATGACTGAGGAAAGTAAGAGGGTCTTCTCCCAAAGAGAATCTAAAGATGACTAGACAGACCCTATTTTTAGTGTTTTGGTGATATAAAGAAGCTGTGATTCAGAGGCAAGCTGACTTGAGTTCAAATCCTGTTTCTGCCTTTTACTAGAGCACGTCCTCAGAAAAGCAACTTAATCTTTCTGAGCCTCAGTGTCTTCTTCTGTAAAATAGAAATAGTACTAATATTACTAACAGTACTAATATTACTTCATAAGGATATTTGAAGTACAGGTAAGATAGCGAGAACCATGCCTTACATATAATATAGTTATTTTATTTCAGTAATTCATTTGTTTATGTCAATAATCACTGAGGTTGAGACTGGCCACAATCACCTGGTTAAGAAAGAAAGCTCAGCATTAAAAAAAAAAACCTTCAAAATTCTTTCCACTTCAGGATTTTATGATTGGTTCTCAGATTTGCTGAATTTTGCATGTCTAAATTTATTTAACCAAAATCTTGTATTCTATATACATCACACCATAGGTTATCTAATTCTCCCTAAGCTTTGCTCAGCCTGGCCCATAAGACAATCATCAAAGCCTAGGAAGGTCCCCTATAATGCAGATCTTGAAATGATGTCAGCTGGAAGGAATTAACACATCCATGTTGTCAGAGGTCAGCTGTGCTACACATCAATTATACTGATGAACAGTGGGCTATGCCAAAAAGAAATAAAAAAGCATAAATTGTTTCTCTACCAAAGAATGCCACTGAATATTGATTGTTTCCAGTCTCTTAAATAGTCTGTTCAGAATTTTGAGCAGTGTTAGAACAATTCACTTACAAATGCATGTAAATAAGGTTAAAGGCATAGCTCAAATCTAGAATAAGTAGAAATGTGGAGAGTAGTTCAAGTTAAGAAAGGCCCTCTGATAAGATGAACACATATGCTCTTTAACCAAAGATGCAGTCCCTGTGCGGGAATAAAAGTTGGTGGTGACATTTTTCTAAAAATGGGCACATATAAGAGACCCCTATGAGCCCCTAGAGACAGAATGCAAACCCAAGCAGATGAGTGTACTTCTAGCAACAGGATCAACTATTTTACAGGCAGGGGGACAGCTATCATTCCTTTAAGGGGCGTTTGGCAAGTATCTTTCACTTGTATAACATTTTGCATGAATAAAACATATTTGAAGTTCTATAAGAACTTGTCCTTTAATTAAATACTTTGAAATTCAGTGCTTTTGTCAAAAAAGAAAAGAAGACTGACTCATAAAGAGGACAAAAAGTCTGTCAAATTTACCAAAGAAATTAAAAAGTGGTCCCTATCTTGGCTTTGCCTCTAGGCTAGCTCTTGACCTACCTTAGTTTTGCATCTACAGACCCAACCTTTCTCTTCATGTTTAAACTTCTACAGCCAAAAGCCACCCTCCACCCTGGGCACCTGTGCTTCAACATCTAAGAGACATCTCAAATTAAACACCTCCCCACTCTGCCCCTGCTTCCCCAAGAGCTTTCAGGTTTGTTCTTTCTCATCTCCATTGCCGGCATCCCTTGAAGTTGCTTTCAGTTCTAAGAAACAGAAAACTCCAACTAAAACTGGCTTGAATAATAAGGGAAATCATCATCTCACATGATGATACTATATGGTAAGTGGCTCAATAAAGTCATCCAGTATGGAGTGAGTTCTTTCTCTTTGCTCTATAGAAGCATCAGTGTACCAGTTGGATTCAAGTCCAAGAACCAGAACCCACTCCAGACTTTTATATGGGGACGTTGGGGCTTTAAAAATGACTGGAAGGGCTGAAGGGACAAGACAGCAAAAATTCCCACAACAGTATCCCACTGAGGAGCCATGTCAGAGCCCTAGCGCAACTGAGAAAGAAAAGAAAGAAAGAAAGCTGGAGAATGAAGAGGAACATGACTGCAGGGAAACCCATTTGCACAGCCATTCTGGCCAGCAGATGCAGGAAAAGTAGTGCTGAAAGATGGCCTCTGCCTCCCTTTCACCTGCCAAACAGCACATGAGTACATGCAAAGGGAGGAACCCCTTCTGTAAGGATGACCCGGCTAAAAGGGAATCTGAGAATTATTGCTTTTACTTTCCCCTCCCTTCTAACTTGAATGGGGATAGAATGGCAACTGTGTAAACTCATCTAGAGTATACAGAAAAGTCAGCTTCCTGGGGTGAATCCCAAGAGCCTGATGGAAGTCAGCAGCAATCCAGGCTGCCTGAGCCTTTGCTGCAGTCCAACAGCAATGGTTGTTTGGTCACCTATAAGCTTCTGCTTACATATCATGAAATGAAAGAGATCTTTCTTAACAATCCTGCCTCGGGTAGCTTCTCCTCATGAATGCAGCATCTACTAACCCACTAATAAACCTTGGTCACTTTCACCATACTCTGAAATGATCTTGCCCACTTAATTCTTTGCTTGCATAGTGTCTCCTTTCCCTACCAGGATGTAACCTCCATGAAGGCAAAGATCTTATCTCTCCCTTTCACTTCTGTAACCCCATTACCTATAACAATGTGAGATACATACCAGTTAATTGAATAAATTGCTGAACATATACACGTATGGGATATCACCCATGTAACTATAGAAATATATTATCACTACAGCCTTTATAGTTTTCTCAAGCCAGTTTAGCACTTAAGTTAAAAGAGGATAAAAAAGTGAAAGCTGTTCAATTTGTTTGTGACCTATACAACTCATCTATTAACTGGGTTAGTCTTTTGGGATTTAGAGTTTGCTCCTACTCTGTACCAGTCATTAAATCCTATTACTGGCCATTCATAAACCAGGTTCCTTGGCTTCATGAGCTCTAATGACATGTGAGGGTTAATGGTACAATATGACAGCTGCTATGGACAGCAGTATGACAGTTTCAACCGAAACTTAAAAAATAACATTACTATATGATCTGGAAATTCCACGTCTGGATGTATACCCCAAAGAATTAAAAGCAGTGTCATGAAGATATTGGCACAAACATCTGAATAACAGCACGATGCTCAATAGTCAAGAGGTAGAAGGAAGAGAGGTGCCTGGGTGGCTCAGTTGGTTAAGCATCTGACTCTTGATTTCGGCTCAGGTCACGATCTCATGGTTTGTGAGATTGAGCCCTGCATTGGGCTCTGTGCTGACTGTGTGGCGCCTACTTGGAATTCTCTCTCTCCCTGCCTTTTTCCCCTGCCCCACTCATTTACACTCTCTTTCAAAATAAACATTAAAAAAAAGATGGAAGGTATCCTAGTGTTTGATGACAAACGAATGGATAAAGGAAACATAACATATACATACAATGGAGTATTATCCAGCCTTGTAAAGGAAGGAAATTCTGCCAAATGCTACATGAGCCTTGAGGATCTTAGACTAAGCAAAACAAGCCAGTCACTAAAAGACTTTATGGTTCTACTCACAAAAGGGAACTAGAACAGTCTGCTTCAGTAAGACAGAAAGTTGAAGGACAGTTGCCAGATGACAGGGAAGGAGGAAAGGAGAGGTGTTGTTCAATGAGTATAGACTTTCAGTTTTGCAAGAAAAAAAGAATATTGGAGATTGGCTGCACAACAATGTGAATGTATTTACTAATGCTGAACTGTACACTTAAAAATCGTTAAGACAGTAAATTCTAGGTTATGTATATTTTACCACAATAAAAAAATTAAAGAGTAAAAAAGAAAAGAAGGAACGTATTCTGAGCCAAGCACAACATTTTATGTAAATTGGTTATTTAATCTTTATAATTACACAAGATAAGCACTATGAATATCCGTATTTTTAAAATTCTATCACAGAAAGGTAAAATGAGCTTGATTAAGGTTAAACAAACTTGTGAGGGGTAGGGCTGGGACCAGAATTTCATTCCAAAGATCCTTCTCTTAAGTAGCTCAAGGACACACAAGCAATACTATCCTGTTCTCCAATGGTCTATTATCCTCCTATTTAACTGACAGGCTTTTCCCCTTGTTCTTGTAGACAGGCAATTGAATGGACGCATTCATACATATCAAAGGTGCTTCTAAATTAAGTGAGAAGATAAAAAAAAATTTTTGCACTCTTGGGCTAACCCTACTTAAAAAGAAAAAAATCTTCAAAATAAATAATGAAAGGAAGCTATAATAGTTGAGAGCACATCATCCAAAAATATTTAGAGTTGAGGTGCATGGGTGGCTCAGTCAGGTAAATGTCTGTCTTCAGCTCAGGTCATGATCTCATGGTTCATGAGTTCAAGCCCTGTGTCAGGCTCTATGCTGACAGCTCAGAGCCTGGAGCCTGCTTTGGATTCTGTGTCTCCTTCTCTCTGTCCCTCCCTGCACACACTCTGTCTCTCTCTCTCAAAAATAAATAAACATTAAATAAATAAATTAATTAATCAATTAAAAAATAAATTTAGATCAAGTGATAAAAGGGAAAGGCCAGAAAGAGATTAAAGCATAGAATTTACCATCTAACAAGGGTGGCAATGTAAACCCACAGGAAGAAAAATAAAGGGCAACACACACAATGGTGGAAATGTAGATTAACACATCATTTACAGGAAATAAGTTAATTCTCTTCCTCCTGTCACATATTAAAATAAATCATATATTCACTAATGAATTAAGAGCAGAAAATACAGAGCCAGGAGACAATTAGAAGGAAATAGGACTATGTATCTGGATGGGAAGAGACTTTTATGTATGAAGACATTAAAATAAAATGACAAAGAAAAACATGATACATATGGCTGCAGAAAATTAAAACATTCAGCTCCCCAAAACCATTATAAACAAGATGAAGTTAAAAAAACGATATAGGGAAATGTATTTGACAAATGTATAGCTAATATCTTTAGATAAAGAGCTACTGCAAATGAATAAGATGCAAACACTTCATTAGAGAACTCAGTTGAAACCATGAATAGTTCACATAATAAGAAATATACATGGATAAGTAATTTGAAAAATATTCAACTTAACTATATTCAATTAGCTACAATTTTAAACAAGGAAGTGGCATTTTTATTAGGAAAAAAGGCATTTTTAATAAAAATATTCAGAAGCTTTAAGGAAGAAGGCACACATGTATACTATTATAAGGGGAAATTGGTATATATATATATATATATATATCAAACTATCTATACATTCCTTTTTAGAAATTGACTCCAACAGTATTACCAGAGATTCAGACAGATATTAGTTATAAGAAATTTGTCACAGTTTTATGTTTGAAACAAGAGAAAGAATGGTTATTTAAGTTCTGATACGCAATGGCTAATATGTGAAAGCCATTAAGACATCAGGTTTTCAAAAGATACTTAACAATGTGAAAAAATGTTGAAAGAGCTAAGTGTAAAAAGATAAGCAAAACACAAAGCATGTAAATACATATGTATATGCACATTTTTAAATATACAAAAGACCCGGGGTGCCTGGGTGGCTCAGTCAATTAAGCGTCGGACTTTGGCTCAGGTAATGATCTAGCGGTCCGTGGGTTCGAGCCCCGCGTCGGGCTCTGTGCTGACAGCTCAGAGCCTGGAGCCTGTTTCAGATTCTGTGTCTCCCTCTTTCTCTGACCCTCCCCTGTTCATGCTCTCTCTCTGTCTCAAAAATAAATAAATGTTAAAAAAAATTAAAAAATAAATAAATATACAAAAGACCCACATGTACGCATATTTGCATTTAGCTAATAGAGAAAGGCACTAGAAGGAAATTCATCTAAATGTTAATAATGCTTATATCTCGGAAACAAAATTAATGTTGATGTGTTTTCTTTTTATTTTTCTGTAGTTTTAAAATATTCTTTAATAAATTGGAACTATTATTAGAAAACATTCAATGATATTGTAAATACTCCCTAGATGTACTGTTGACCAGTGTGTTGTGCTAAGGGACTGCGACAGAAAAAATAAAAGCAGCACTAGAGATAAATATAACTCCTGACAAATAGGATACTCTGGGGAAAGAGGCATATGTCGGTATGAGGTTTGTAATGTGAGTAGAAAGTGAGACATACAGTCGGGAGAACTGATGGGTGAAAGCCAGGAAGACTTCTCAAAGAAGGTAGCATGTAAGTTTTATACGAAAAAAGACTGGAGGACCATCTGGTGGAACAGTGGGAGAAGGTTCTGTCATCGGTGGGCTTCACCACACACACTGAAGCCCAGGCCTGCAATGAAAATCATAAAGTCCACCTTCAGCGACTCCTTTTTGCTTCTTTACCAATTACACTGTTCCCTTCTTTCTCAGCCTCTTTCTTTAGACACTCCTAAAGCTTTTTGGAGCCCAATGTAGACTGCCATTACCCCAGAAAAGAGTCCTCTTCATTGGGCCCAGGATTCATTCTTCATTGGTATTTGTAATTATACATTTACTCTACCTATTTTCTAGGGATGAAATAAAGGACGTCCCCAATCTTAAATTAGTTGCAAGTATCCGACAAGCAGGTAGAAAAGATTAGCCAAGAAGATAGGTCAGAGCAATCAAAACCCTATCATATGGCAAATGACTACCTATTTGAAAATCTTTTGCTGTTATAGGTAATTTTGATATGCTAGCTATTTTTCAGAAATAAAAAAAAATAGTGAAGGAATATAACTATACTTACTTTCTATTTTTTAAAGACTGACTTACTGCTAATAATCTCTCTCCAGGAAAAACTGACAACTGGAAAGTGTTATGAAAATATTGCACAAAATGCACCATGGGTTAAAAAAAGGAAGATTTAAATACAGGAAATAATCTTTGTTAAATATGTGTTCTAGAGAGATCCACTATGTCCCAATCCTTAAATTAGAAAGTCAGCAGAAAGATGAACTGAATCCCAGATGTTAATTGCACAGGCTTACTGGATTAGAACTACAGATAATTAACTGCTCAATTTTAATATGCATTGGGTTAAATGGATGATATGATTTTCAGTAGTCGGTTTTGAGGTCCAGAAGGGAAAGATTATTTCTTTACAGGCTGGGAGCCCTAAGAGCCAAAGACATTTAAAATGTCTGTATTTAGTGAGTAAGAAGTTAGGTAAATAGAAGAGGTTAGGGACTGGTATAAACTTCCTGAAAGAGAATACACAAGTTCAACTTCAAACTGCATTTTCCTATTTGAAATTTAGAATATAGTTTTGTATGGGAAAGGCAGTTTGAATTTTTTTTTATTGTAGCTTCAGTGATTAGCATTCCTGTCCCATAATGTCAACATTAAATCCAGACAGATCCAAAGTCCATTACTTCCTATCTGCAGAAAAAAGACACTCAGTGTTTATCGCCTAGATAATTAATTTTTTTATGTCCCTAAGAATTCAGGAGCATGCTACGGTTAATTGGGAAAACTGTGAATTATGTCTAAGTTGCCCCCCCCTTTTTTTTATTAAACTTGTAACAAAGCAAATGATGAAGAACAATTTGCCAATGCTGAGTGTCCAGACAAAAATATGCTGAGAGAATTCATACCAGCAGATACTATTAAAAAGTTGGCTGCAGAGGTAGATGATGAAGGTTGAGGAGATGCAGGACTGTACAGACCACTTTTGGGCAGGAAAAAAGCCCCCTGGTCCATCTACCTAACATTTGGGCTGCTCAAACAGTTGGGCTGCCATCAATCACAGGGGTATTACCCTGAGACCCTGGAATACAAGTAAGTTTGCCCAAGCACTGTGGGTATCAATTCTCTTTGTACACCAGAATTATCTGTGGAGCTTGTCAAAAAAGATGGTATTCTGGGCTCCATTCCCCCCAAATCCTGCTTTAAGAGTTGAAGGGGAGACCCAGGATATTCTATTATTTCTTTTAACAGACTTCACAGTGGAAGTTCATCTATGTTTGATATTTTGATTTTTTAATTTACAAAATCAAATATAGTTAGCATTCTGGTGATCATTCATTTTATTTGAAAGATGGGGTATGCTCAGGGGTAAATGACATAATAGAGGTAAGATAGTATTAAGGATTCCCTATAATGTGGTTTTTTTTTTTTTAATTTTTTTTAACATTTATTTATTTTTGAGACAGGGAGAGACAGGGCATGAACAGGGGAGGGTCAGAGAGAGGGAGACACAGAATATGAAGCAGGCTCCAGGCTCTGAGCTGTCAGCACAGAGCCCGATGCGGGGCTAGAACTCACGGACCGCAAGATCACAACCTGAGCCGAAGTCGGCCGCCTAACCGACTAAGCCACCCAGGCACCCCTATAATGTGTTTTTTTAATGGACTTTAGAATCATTAGTCCACCCAGAGGTGAATGACTTTCCCAAGGTCACAGAGAACATACAAAAAGAGGTAAAAATTGGATTCTCATATTAGAAAGTATATACCTTTTGCAATTATAATTATCCAACAAACTATAAATTAGGAAATATTAATATCTGAAGGGTCATTGCCATATTTCCTAAATTTTAAGCTGCCTATTTGTACATTTTTAACATAGAGATACAGCTTATGATTGATTTAAGTATTTACTACGGTGGCATTTCATTTTTCCAAAATATAAAATCAGTGGTGTTACAACTAACAGCATGACGGAATCAAGGAAGTATGGTGCCTGCATGCATATGTGTGTGTGTGTGTGTGTGTGTGTGTGTGTGTGTGTGTGTGTGTGTGTGTGTGTTGTGTAACACAAGTACCATTTCTCTGAAACAAGGCTTTCTATTAATTAGTTCTGTCTGTTGTGGCGTATTGTCAATGTCTCAAGAGAATCAAGACTCACCTGGGCTAGAACTGGAAATAAACTCTTGGATTCTATGTGCCTGCTAATGTCAGCATCTAACCATTCACTGAGTACTGATGATTCCATTTCCATTTTTACAGACATTTCTCTCCTTCCCAACATTACTGCTTCAATTGTTTCCACTATTACAACATTAACCCAATATACCACAGACTGGCCACACGTATCCTCATGAAACACATAATTTGATCCTGTTACTTTCTTTTCAGAATCCCAGGGCTCCCAAGCATTTAAGAATCAAGGCCCCTCACCCCCGTCCCCCACCAAATGGCATTTAGAATCCTCTGAAATCTGTTCCTACCCTACCTTCCAGCCTCATAGTTGTCTGCTGCCTCTTCCTGATGGGTTGATCAGTTTAATCATTATTGCTACTTTTAGAACTTACAGCCTACCACATTTCTAGCAGTTGAAACTTCTAAGGTCTAACTCACAAGTCATATCGTCCAAACTTTTCCAGTCCTCCCATCAAAATTAATTTCCCCTTCCTCTTTAGCATTCTTGTAGTGGGTTGAACCACGAGCATTTCAGATGCCAGAGTTCTGCCATATGAGTGCCTGTCTGTCTATCCAGATAGGAGATAAGCTTCTCGACAACAAAAATTGAGTCATAATCATTTTAGTTTCCTCCACAATGTCCAGCAAAATGTACTGCATGTAGTATGTATTTGGGAGGCACAAAATCTTTAACAAAGCCAGAACTGATCCTAAAGCCAGGTGGCCACAGGTTAAAGGTACTATAAATAAAGTTTGAACTGAAATTCTTAGTCCCATGCTGGGTACCTGCAGATCTTCATTAGATTCCATCATGGATGGTATAATTTTAGATAATAGTATGCTGATGATGCACAATCTTCCCCCTCAATCTTGGCTAAACCCAGGATGCAATTTCCTATTTGATTAAGAGTATGACAGCAGTGAGTACTGGATTATAAAAATTTACTGTAGGGTTGAGAATGTAAGTCTAACTGTGGATCAAATGGGAGACATTCTAAATGGCATTTTTTAAAGGAAGTGTTTGAAAAGCCTATTTCAGAATATCCCGCATCAGCTTTAGCATTATGCCAAGTTTTGGTAACAGTATAATTTCACTCTCCCTTCTGCAGGATCTGGGAAGAATGTGGTGATAACTATCTGTTGCTCAGATGCCTCAGACTATCAATTCTTGTCTTAATTATATATCAACTAGGTAATTTTTACCATTTGCTTACATAGAAGTATACAAGCTTTATAACATATCAGTCTTCACATAGCAGTTCCCAAATTCTGCCTTTAGATTTGTCCTTAATGATAAGAGTTTTTTTTTAAGTTTACTTATTTATTTAGGGAGAGAAAGTAAGAAAGTGTGAATGGGGGAGAGGCAGAGAGAGTGAGAGAGAGAGCGAGAGAGAGAGAGCAAGAGAGAGAGAGAGAGAGAGAGAGAATCCCAAGCAGACTCTGCACTGTCAGCTCAGAGACCAACGCGGAGCTCGAACCCACAAACTATGAGATTATGACCCTAGCTGAAATCAAGAGTTAGCCTCTTGACCAACTGAGCCACCCAGGTGCCCCTAATGATAAGTAATGAAATTACTTTCCCTTTGACATAGCCATATTCAAAGGCTTTCTATGTAAAATCCTAGAAGATCCTTTAGACTTTCCTCTTCTAGCTCACCTCCAGAAATTCTCAAAGGATATTAAAGAATCCTGAAATATTTTTGTGGTTTGCATTAAATTTTTTTAACCATTGATCGTATCTTCATCACAATGACCCTCTTAAAGAGTGGGCAATTCAAACTGCTCCTATAATGGTTCACTAGCCGCAGCAATCACATTTGTAAGAAGGCAAAGGCTTTATGTCCAACATTAGGAGTATGAATTATAGGTTATATACTAAAGCTAAGTAAAATATACTAATATGAAGTATACATACTAATATAACTCTTATTTATACACAAACACACATACGCACATACTTTTATGATTACAAAAATAACAGTCTGAGCCCTTGATCTCTACCGGCACATTTTTAAGCGTTTTAAATGCATTCGTATTATGTGCCCACAACGTTCCTGGGGATAAGAGCTTCATCTCCACTTCACAGATTGGGAAATTGAGACCAAGGTGACATAGGGAAGAAAACAAGAACATTAATAAAGTATTAACTTGACAGCCTTCCATTTCATCCTCCATGTTAATCCATCCCCTCTGTGCCAAGGGATTCATTAAATAGTGTGTGTAAAAGAGCTCATTTCATGACTTCATTTCACCTGGGTAATTTCCATCCTGATAAAAGAACACATTAGCTGTGCACCTTATCTTTCCCTTCTGAAACCACAGCACTGTTTCTGAGTCCGAGCTTGTAATACCGTAATAAAATGCAACATGTGGTCCTGTGAGTCATACCCCTTCTCCACACTTCTAATCTTGAAGCTCTATGGTTCCAATTCTATGAAGGGTCTTAGAAAAGAATGCCCCCTTAAGTTAAACTTTACCCCCAAAGCCCAAGCCTCTCTTCCTAGGACTTCTTAAAAGTCTGGTCATATTTTAGTACCTACAGTAAAAAAAAAAAAAAAAAAAAAAAAAGCAATCTTTTTTTTTTTTTAAAGATTTGGTTTTATTTTACTGTTTACTTGGACCAAGAATAATTTATCATGCCTGTTAAATATAAGCTGCTTTCCTGGATATTATGAGAAACACAGGACAGAGTGCCTGAAGGACCGTCCGTTTTGAGAGGAGAAATGACAGAAATGCACAAAAAAGTATAAATAAATAAATAAATAAATAAATAAATAAATAAACAAACAAACAAATAACTCTGCAGATAAAAAAAAATAATAATTTAACCCATAAGTGTAATAAAAGAGATGTTGCATAGAGCACACGATTGTCAATTGAATTGTACTACTAACTATTTCACAAAGAAGCATTCATTCCCAGCAGGAACCATTTCCTCCTCTCAGGGTTCCTAAGAGGATTAGAGGTAATACACATAAAACACCCAAAATGTAAAAGCAGCACAGTAAATGATCACTTTTATCACTTTCATTATTATTAGTAGTATATATATATTAGTAGTATATATTATTAGTATCATAAATATAATATATTATATTAGTGTGATGCTGACCACTTACAAAGAAATTTTGCCCACAACCACCTCATTAGATAAGATTCTACTACTATGGCACATCTGACGCAAAGCAGGAATTTGGGGAAATGTGGAACAAGTTTGTGTTGGATATCTGCTCTCAAGGAACATCTGAATCCATGAAATAAAGCTAGGAACCAGAGAAATTGAGGAAGATCTGTTTCACCAGGAATACAAGATGAATTCAGAAAAAACACAAATGTCTCCAGACTCAATCAGATGGTTGAGGTAGAAATCTACCCTTTAGGTAACAAGAGTCTGGTAGCAAGATCATAGGACAGGTTTAAATACCTAAGAGTTTGTTTTACAGTACAAAGTGGTCTTGCCTGAAAACACTCAACTTAGGACACAGAGGAGAAGTAAAGACCAGTATTACAGCCTGAGAAGTGATGATATGGTGAGATCTTTTCTAGAAACAAGGCTTCAGAGAAGTTATTCATTTGGAAGCAGTTTAATTGAAAACCCACAGCGAAGTCTTACAAAAAGAGAGAGACAACTTCTTAAAATTTACACCAACAGAAAGCACTTAGGAAGGAAGAATAAATGTTAGTTAAACTTTAAAGATTAAATTACAAATTTACTCAATGGATTTAAACTTTCTCTGCACAAGTAGCAATTTTAAGTCATAAGGGATCTGAAATGTTTCCAGAGTTCTAAAATCGACTATTTTACTCCAGTGAAAAAAAGATCTTCACTTCTAGCGCTGAGCACATAGCAAATCCTCTGCCTTGTAATGAATGGGCTAGTATAAGTGCATAGTTTCATTGAAATAATTTTACTGCTACCTTCCTAGTTTTCTGTTAATTATCATTTCAGAATGAGAAAAACTATTACTTTTAAAACCTGCATTAAAGAGGGCTTAAGCAAGCATAGAAAAGGAAGGCAGCATGAGAAAATATAAAAAGATGCTATTAATATTAACAGTTATAGTTGGACACTTGTTCATTTAATAAATCTTTGCAATATTAGCAAGATGGATGAGCAGTAGTACAAATGAGAAGAACATGAGATAAGCGATCATTTGTTATCATTACTGAGATATAAAGTATGATTCAGTGTTTCATAATGGATGTTAAATTTGATTTAACATATGGTTGGCTCATTTGCTGAAAACTACCCTTAAAGATATAAACTCATTCTAAAGTCAAAGCCATTGTCTTAATAGCAGGCTTGGAATTATCTCTCCATAAAAGTCTGTATAAACTCAGTAAACACAGACTTGGGGAGAGGATGTGCAAAAGCCGTTTTTCAAAACAAAACAAAACAAATGTACCGTATACCCTGACTCACTGAACATATTACAGAAAGTGTTGCTGCCCATGATGAAAAAGTAAAGAATTAATGTGATAAAGTAAATTATAGATCTTCTAAAAAAATTAAAGAATTAATGTATCTTAATACCCATACAGATGCAGTGTGTTTAAACAGTCAAATGATCAGTAGAGAAACTGTTAGGATTCTAAGTGTTCCAGCAGCTACTTAAGAAATCTTCCTTTGTCAACTTCATCTCTATAATCTTGTAAGTTCCCACCTTAAATTTGGTGGATTAAGCAGATCACTGCAAGTACTGTTAAAGTCATTTATAATCTATCCTTGTACTTTGGGAGTGATCCAACCTGGAATGAGAGACTTAGAAATATGTGTGACATGAGTATACTGCTACGAGCCACTCAAATTTGTCTGAGTTCTCAGTTCTATCAAGAGAAATACATTAAAAAATTTTTGAACAGTTTATCTACCTCCTAGAGACACAAAATCAGCTTGAAGACTAGATGTCTTTAGCAGTCTTTGTGTTGTGTTGAAGGCTGATTTCATGAGCAGCAAATATCTGTTCTAAAATGAGGTTCATTGGGGCACCTGGGTGGATCAGTCAATTGAGCAACTGACTCTTGATTTGGCTCAGATCATGATGCCAGGGTCATGGATTTAGCCCTGTGTCGGGGTCTGTGCTGGGCGTGGAGCCTACTTGAGATTCTCTGGCTCTCCCTTTGTCCCTCACCCCTGCTCTCTCTCTCTCTCTCTCTCTCTCTCTCTCTCTCTCTCTCTCTCTAAAAAAGTAACAATAAATAATAAAATAAAATCAGGTTCATTAATAAAATGTCTATCTTACAAACAAAACTTGACTCTTCTGTTTTTACTGATGATTGTGCCTTTCCACATCTTTGGGTACCTATTCTTATAATCCATCCTACACTCATCCGAAACAAGAGACTACTAGGCAGCTCTATTATTGTGCCTTTGAAAATGATCTAGATGTGGGGAACAGCATTCCACCTTGTTACATGCATTAACTTAGCATCTGTTGTTAAGTTGCCTCTTATCCAATCAGAGTGTTGTCTAATTTACATTTAGCTATCATATGCACACCTACAAAAGAGATCTTCAGCCAAATAAGCTTTATGTACTCATTCTTAGGTTATATTCTCTAACGAGTATTACTCTTATTGGGTGTGGATTTTATTTATTGACAACACGGATCCCTATGTTTGACACCAACTAGTCATTGCCAGTGAATCAGTCAC
The DNA here is from genome assembly GCF_018350195.1 of Panthera tigris. Taxonomy (NCBI): domain Eukaryota; kingdom Metazoa; phylum Chordata; class Mammalia; order Carnivora; family Felidae; genus Panthera; species Panthera tigris. Next base: position 27,747,670 of record NC_056661.1, read on the forward strand.
TCCTACTCCCTGGGCTTCATTTCCATCAGTTGAAAAATGAGGGGTTCAACTGACATCAGTGATTCAAGAAAAAAAGTATCCATTGCCACGCTGGCTACACAAGACCCTGAGGACTTTGCGGGGTTCAACCCAACAGATAAGACCTGAAAATTCAGAGGGCCCCTGAAAATTCTACATTTTAATAAGTTCTCAGATGACTCACAAGGGTATCCCCTTTGGAAATAATAGAATAGATACAGCTAAGACAATCTACAATATTATGTACTGAATTTACTCAACCATTAGGTGAAAAAAGAAAAAAAAAAGCATTCTGAGTCAGATCAGTAAACTATTGTATGGAGATTTCTAGTAGCCCAATCAGGAAACTGACTTTAAAAGGTCACAGAACCAGAGTGGCCTGATGGAGATGGGAAACCCAGCAGCCAGGGTTTCAAGTTCCTACTCTGCTCTCTTCCTGGCTCTATAACTATGGTCATATCTGTTAACTTCTCAAAACTTAGGACCCCTTCTCTAAGAAATGGGGATGATGAATTCTACCTTAGAAGGAGACTGTCCAAGTTAACTTAAAAAATATGCATGCAAAGCACTTTCCAAATCAAAGTATGTTAGGTTAGTGGGAAGACTGCAGTTAGGGGCTTCACACACTGTCCCATTCTTTATAGCACTTAGCTATATCACATAGAGGCTAGTAAAGAAACAATGGTCTGAAGGAATAGAATTTAAGCCAACTACCTAGGAGATGGTATTGACTGGAGACCTTCTTTTTTTTAATTTTTAAATGTTTATTTATTTTTGAGAGAGAGAGAGAGAAAGCAGATGAGGGGGAAGGGCAGAGAGAGGGACACAAAGAATCTGAAGCAGGTTCCAGGCTCTGAGCTGTCAGCCCTGAGCCTGATGCAGGGTTCGAATCCACAAACCATGAGATCATGATCTGAGCCGAAGTTGGATGCTTAACCGACTGAGCCACCCAGGTGCCCCTCACTGGATACATTCTTATTAGGAGCCTACCATGTGTGAGACACTGTGATAGTCCTGCTGCCCGTTAAATGCTTTCCCCCACTCCTTGCCCTATTCTATGACCCAAAAGGCTGGCCTTCATGGACTACAGTGATGGGCCTCTTGCCTTCTAGCATTCCAGGTAATCTAGTCAGTAAGGGTTCTAGCTGGAGATCAATGGAGAGAAAAAAGGGAAGTCAAACCTCCACTCAGAGATTCATGGTTCTTTCAAGGAAGATTGCTCTTCAAAATTCCCTTTCATATTAGGGTGCACGATCACTCCCTCTGCTTCCTTATCTTTGGGCTTGGGTCCTGACAGCCCCAGTGCTGCTCCCTCCAGTCTCCTGCATTACCCTGGATTCCCCTACATACCAGTTGCACCTCTGTAAACAGAAACAGTCCCTTTCTAAAGAATCCCTCCCAAACTCATCCTCATATGACTGTGCTCCCTGTTCTGTTTGGGAGGCCAATAAAAGTATTATGTTAGGAGTTTGGGAATAAGGTAAAAAAAACAAAAAATAGTTGTCATCCCTTGCCCTCGCGGAGTACTAAAGAGGAATGCTATGATAACAAAAAGCATAATAAAAACGGCTACTGTGTTTTGGAACATACCACATGCCAAACTACAAAAACTGCACTTCTGAAGCTGCTACTGTTATGATCCCTATTTTGCAAATGGAAATAAAACTAAACAAAAAAAAATAATAAAACACAAAGCTCAGAAATATGAAGCCCACAGAAATATTAAGGAACAGAACTTAGATTCATGCCAGAGTCACCCCAATCCAGAAGACATCCTCTTAAATATGAGGGTATTACCAGATTTACCTCAACAATATTTGGCCAGATGGACATTCAGTGTGAGTATAAGAAATTCCCTCTTATCCCATTTCTCATGCCAAATCTGGCCATGCACAGAAAGCCCTATATAGAAGTTAGGGAGAATTGAAATCTACCTTTCTTATCACTTCCACATATCCATTTGTTTATGAGTTCTCTCTTTTGTGAGCTAACACATGTCTCCAGAAAGATGCATTATTCCAAAACCAGCAGACTTTGTTTAAACTGTCACATCTGTCATTTTCTTGCACAACTCAAGGCAAATGCAGGTAAGCAAGGAGAGGACCTTGGGGAGTATCCTGACACTTCTCAGACCTGCATGGTGAGATCAGGCACCTTCCTAACTGACCTCCACTTATACAATCACCCACTTGCAAGAGTCATCCTTTCTGTATTTATAGCTGGTCGCCCTCTCTGACTGGGGGCCAGAGAACTCAGCTCATCAAATGGCTGGAAAACAGACACCCCAACCCAGGCTGGGCTGACAGGCACACAGCTGCACCAACTTTATTAATTAGTACCCAGACCTTTTGAGAATTGATTTCCACTTTGATCCCGGCCCGCACATTTCTATCTCAGATATATAAACAGCAAATCATGTTATCTTATAATTAAGTGATAATCTTCATGACAGAGAAGATGACAGGACTATAAATGGCTTATGCCAGTGATTAAAATAACTTCCTCCCCCTTCCCACTTAGCCCTGGAAATGTTCTCCAACTTCACAAAGCTATTAGTTGTTAATAAACTCTCCGTGACATGAGCCTCATTTCTATTCAACAAGATCACATATCCATTGAGTTACTCTTCAGAAACCATATACACTTTATTCTTTATGCTTAAATAAGCACACCCTATTAGCCCTAGGAGGCTACACAAATACACAAAACAATTGACTTTAATATTCAGATTGGGAGATTTTGAAGATATGCACACATATAATATACGTTCTAAGTCACGGGAGGGCCAATATTGATATAACGCTGAGCATCTAATACACAGGAAGAATAAATAGCTATAAGAAGGTAAATATAACTTCAAAGAGCACACTGGGTATTTGTTGAGCATTTATTCTATACTGACTACTGTGATAAGTACTCAGGGCATTACAGTAAAATGATACAATCTCTGCCTTTAAAACACAGCAGAGCCAAGTGCCAAGAGGGTGGAAAAGGATTATTCTACAAAGCAACTTGTTGCCACAGTTGTGGAGGATTGGTTGGAAGGAGCACTGGGATTGACTAGCAATGCCTACCATTAGGGCTGAACATGGGAAGGGCACAGTGCCTTCAATGAATGCTGCACACGTGAACAAACAGATGCAAGAATGTCAGCTTTCTGCCTGGACTGTGCGCTGCACGGGGGTAAGCTCCACGATTATTCTACCTCCATGTCTCCCAAAACCCTTAACACAGTTTTTTGTTTGTTTGTTTGTATAAAGCAAACATTCATTCTGCCGGATAGACATCTGGATGGATTACTTTAGTTAGTGTCTGACTAAATTCTGTTGTTATTTTGGAGAGTCTATTTTTTTTTTTAGTTTATTTATTTATTTTGAGAGAAAGAAGGAGAGCGTGCGCGCGCGCGCACACACACACACACACACACGAGCGGGGGAGGGGCAGGAGAGGGAGGGAGAGAATCCCAAGCAGGTTCCATGATATTGGTCCAGAGCCTGATGTGGGGCTCAAGCTCATGAACTGTGAAATCATGACCTGAGCTGAAATCAAGGGTCAGACACGTAACCAACTGAGCCACCCAGGAGCCCCAAGAAAAGTCTCCTCTAAATGAATTCAATAAACATTTTATATACATGTATGTATGTATGATCCTTTCCTATCCACACATCAAGGCATTTTAAAGACACACTGCAAACTCTCCCAGACAACACATCCTCGGTCACATTATGAGTCTCTTAGCAAAACTGCAACTAATTCTTTAACTTCCAAGCAACACAATATGTATATAAAGTACTGGGAGATGCCCTGATTCCACTGTAAGTAGTAAATTCACTAGTAAATTCAAACTGGCGTGGACGACTGCATTGTTTTCCTAACTATTCTAAATCCATGACATCTTTCTCATTTCCATTTTTTGATGTTTAGGGTACTGCAAATATAAAATCTAGTTGTTTTCTCCTATGTCTCATTAATCCTCGGTGCCTTTTTTGCTCATCCCAAACTTTTCAAGATTTCATTTGCTATAAAATTTAAATTAAGGAGATAAGCCTCCCATTTTTATATCTAGACCATTCCTGAATTTTGGATCTTAGAAATATGTAATGTATTATTATGTCTTTTACCAAATGTACTGAACTTTTAATTTTTATATGGTTCATCTACTCTATGATGCTTAGATTTCTATTCAAAAAACATACCTCTTTTTACCCAATCCATACTTTCTGTCTCTCTGTGTTTCTGTGTCTTTCTGAGATTCTCTGGTCTCTGTGCTTTGCTTTCTCTTATCCCCACACATTTCAATACCCAAATTCATGGTCTATGTGTGCTTGTGATTTTCCATTCTTCTCCTACTTTTGTTAGAAGCTCTTTTTCCCCCACGCAAGCAAATTCTAAGAGAAAAAGGGAAAAGGAATCGTGCAGAACCATCACTGAGGGTTTGAGAGAAACAGCACCCAGGTCTGGGACTGTCCCTAACAGCTATATGATACCTCCCACGGAGTAGCCAGCTTTGGTTTCTTCCTGATCTTCCAGACTGGAGAGTGAAAGAAGACTGTCCAGAGTGCTTCCTAATTCTGAAATTATCGCAATTATGAGCCAACTGCACTGTACTCTGACATCGGGAGGCACCAAGCTAAGTGCTGGATGGGACAAACACTTGTCACGGTCACAACAACTGTGTAAAGCAGACCCTGCTGTTAGTCTCACTCTATCACTGAGGAAACTGAGGCTCAGATATAGATACTGAGGCAAAGTAACTTCACAACTGATAGGAGACGGGCCCGAGGCTGGAACCTGGGGAGCAGGACTCTCAAGTTACACATCCGGCATCAAGCTCTCATATCAACTGATCTCCTAGATTTTAATAGGATTAAAATGAAAACTTTCACCTGGTGACTACTGTAAGCAATAAAATTATATATAGAAATCACCTAAAACTAATATTACTCTGTATGTTACCTGGATTTTAAACAAAAATTTAAATAGCACCCAAACTGTTGAAAAACTTTCCTTTCCTAAAATGAATTGAAAGGACCTCAGACAAACTCAAGCATGTTTTTCAAAATAAAGGCATTGAATCAACATATACACTTCATATCTACACTTTTAATTAAAATCCGTATTTGCACAGATAGATATAATCTCATGCTTACATGTAATATAAGCTTTATTTGACCATGTTCCATTATCAATTTGTCAACAGAACTGCCTACACTTTGTGTCCTTTACAAAGGAAGGCTTCTACCCAGGTAGGGCCACTACAGCCCTGTCACCAGCATCTCCTCAAGCTGGTACCCACAGTTGTATCTCCTCTGTTGCACTGAGAAGGCTTTTTCCTTTGGCCTTTCTGTCTCGTCCCTGAATCTAAACCCATGAGCACCTCCTACTGCTGTCATATTAGTCACTGAGACAATAGCTTTCAAGCTGGGGACATATGTCCTACTCTGTCCTACTCTGTTCTACTTCTCCATTCAGCAGCTGTGTTCTCTTCTCAAAGCAAATCATACAGTCTGCACCCTTCTTAAAACCCATTCATGATGCTCCATTGCACCTGAAATAAAATCCAAACACCCTTTCACTCTCTCCATGTTATTTGCTAAGATCTGCACATTCATTATGTACCAACTGGTCATTTTGCCATTCATCGAACAGAATGAGCTTTTTGTTTCCAAATCAGGACCTTTACATATGCTGGCCCTTTGATGTGGAATATCTCCCTTTCTGCCTACCTTCTACAGCCTGTCCTTCTCATTTTGGGGGGCTGAAATATCACCCATGTTCCAGAGAGCTTTTCATGTCCTCCTTATTTAAGTTAGCTCAGCCCTGTCACTCTCTCTCTTACAATGATAACTATTTTATTTGTGTGTGCGCGTGCACGTGTGTGTGTGTGAAAGAGAGAGAGAGAGAGAGAGAGAGAGAGAGAGAGAGAGAGAGAGAGAGAGATGGACATTACCTTTCCCAACTCTAATACAAAGCTTGAGAGGGTGGGAAGCAGGTTGGCCTTGCTCATAAATACATGTCCAGCATTTAACTCAGAGCCCAGGGTGGCTTAGATGGCCAGTAATTATTTGTTAAATGAATAAACATCTGACCTTAGATCTGTTTACTTAAAGAGAAAAAAAAAAGATAAGCCATTTGAAAAGGGAAAGAAATTAAGAGGTTAGCAAAACTTGATAGTTTTGGCAAACGTTATCACGAACATTTGACACACGTTAAAAGAATGAAGACAGATCTTTAACAAATTTAATATATCATCTCTACTTGGAGGGTAGGTTTAAATTTGTGTCTACACCATTAGTTATGAAATGAGGGAAAATGACCTGTGTGACTAACAGGGGCCAAGAAATTGATAAACATTGGTACAACTTGCTGGATGGATAGAAATCTGGTCATTTTCGTCTGGTCTTGCCTTCCTTTCTCCTGGCTTCTTTTTACACTGATTTTTATGGATCTTCATTCAACAGTGAAGGTAAGTGAAATGAAACTCTGGAGAATGATAAGCAGTAACAAAGTAGACAGAGAGATTTTTTAAAATCAGAATTGCCATTGCTAAGCCCACCATCTAACACATTTTATTATATATTAGTGATATTTAGAAGAATATCACACTTAAATTTGTTCCTGGGTTAGATTACTGGAGATAAATGAGATTCTAAAACAGTAACTAAAGGAGTTAATATTCAAACATCTATCCAATAGAGAAATTTAAAATATAGAAGTGGTTTTATACCTACTGAAACATGAACGACTACTAGGAAACAGGGATTTCATGGGGATTGATATTACAGAATCTAATAGAAATCTGGTATCTTTTTATTGGGATGGAACATGTTTTATGGCTCTCAAAATGTCTGAAGTTTTAAATGCCAGACTGGAGACTAAAGACATGAGGTTCAGCGCTGATTTGGAGGTGGGGGTGAGGGCACACTCCAAACCCATGAATGTTAAAATCACTTGTGTTCGGCCAAACTTCAAAGATCTCCATGTTTCTGCCCCACTCTATAAACTTCTACCCTTCCCTTGCTAATGAAATACTGGGAGAGAAGCAAAAAAAGGGCAAATTTCATTATAATACTTTGAACCAGACCCCTGCCAAGATGCCTCCAGTCCAGAGGGATGAACTAAGGCATAAGTCAATGCAAGAATAGAGATGTGTGTGTGTGTGTGTGTGTGTGTGTGTGTGTGTGTGTGTGAACCTCTTTCTACATTACAACTTGAACTATGGAGTGTATGGCTTATGTCTTAAGCCTCAGATCTATGGGCTGATGGGACAAAAATAAATAAATAAATAAAGGAGGGAAGGTAGGTTATCTGAAATTGGAAATCTCCTTTGGCTTATTTCTTTACCTCTTGTTCAGATCTATAAGACTGTCTTGAGGTCTGGGCGGGGGGGAGGGGGCAGAGTCACTGACATGACCTACTGTGTAGCAGGTATGACAGCATCAAAATCTGGCCCATGCTTTGGGCAGAGCACACCCAGTATTAACCACCCCTATTGGTGCTCCTGCCATGTTTTTTTTTTTTTTTAATCTTAAAAGAGGAAGCTTTTCAAATGACCTAAATCTAAAAATAGGGTAATTCATGCTCATGACTATTTTAAATAGCATCAAAAGGAAAGAAAGGGAAAAAAAACATGCACACACACATTTCCATTTTTGTGATTTCCCCCCTCCCGTGAAAAAATAGAAAGTACTGTAGCTTGTCATTCAATCTAAAATCAGATTTTGTGCCAGCTGGAATCCTATGTCTATTTATTACTGTGCACAGTTTTTACATTAGCTATTTGTTAAAGACTGATTTTGCCACCATTGAGATACAATACTACTGAAGGTCTTTTCATGTTATGCCAGAAAGATTCATTCAAGTGGGACCATTTTGGGAGAAATGTTATTAGAGGACAGGTATAGAGAGAGGTACCACTTGGTAACCGATCCAACTGTATTTTTGGAGAAATAAAGTTTAAATGTGAGTAAGTGCCTAATGGATTTGGGCCAAGATAGAGACAGAAAAATATCCATGACATTCACCACATGTGAGTAACAGTTTCATAAATAAATTCATGCCATTTTAATGTCTGTAACATAGTCAGTTAGTTTCAGAGATACCTGGGGAAGATTGTCTTATAAGAGCAGGATCTTATACTCTACTTCAGAGAACTGTTCATGTTTGTTCCCTGTGAGAGTTCCAAATTCAAATTCAGTACTTCTCAGCTTAGGCTAAGAATAAGCTTTTTTTTTTTTTTTACTTTCTTAAAGTTTGTATTTACTTATTTTGAGAGAGAGAGTAATCATGAGCAAGTGTGAGTGAGGGAAGAGCAGAGAGTGAGGGGAAGAGACAGTATTCCAAGCAGGCTCCACACTGTCAGCGCAGAGCCCAACGCAGACCTTGATCTCACAAACTGCAAGATAATGACCTGAGGTGAGATCAAGAGTCTGATGCTTAACTGACTGAGCCACCCAGGCACCCCAAGAATAAGATTTTAAAATTCACCTTCAAGCTTTTTAAAAAGTAGAGAGTCAAAGTTTTGGGGCACGGGGCCATACGTCTTTTTAAGTTTTATGGTCTTTCACCAACATAGCTCATAGAATGAGTACAACAGACAACTAATGACTGAATTCAGGTACACGCATGCACATGCAACCAAGCCTGACCTAGGGTTATGGGTCTTACAGGGTTTCATTTCTGCAGGAGCAGTTTCCAGATCAACCTCTATTGCCAGCAAATCAGGAGAGAGAGGGACAGATACACTCCTCCAACCATAGGATATTTAGGAAGTAGGCACTCCATTAAAAAAAAAAGGGCAGGGAGATACTTTATAAACAGGGAGTGATGTGGAATCAATAGGAAGGAGAAGGAAGGGGAGGGGAGGTCATAAGAGACAGGAAGGAAAGAGGGATGCAAGGAGACAGCAAGGGACAGAAGGAAAAGGGAAGCCAGTGAGAAAGTAAATACCTAGCTAAGAATAGAAGAATGGGAAACAAGAAGAAAGTTGTCAAAGTGTCAAAAAGAGGGAGGACAGTGCCACAAGAGTCAAAAGGTAAAATATTTTCAGAAGAGATGAGCGGATTCCAAAGATGGCACCCACCAATGAAGTCTTCCCTCCCAGGAACATGTACAAACAAATGAATTCAGCACCTGGGGCTCTGTTGGTAAAGGGTCACATTCTCAAAATGCCTTGGGTGATCAGAAAAATAATGTAAGCAGAAGATTATAGGTGAGGAGATGCTTGAGAATTAAGCATGGCAACTATTTAAGAGGGAAAACTGTGCAGATCAAACAGCTAAGCCCAGATTCTGTCCCTATAGCCTGGAGCTAGAAAATCGATTCAGGTATTTGTGAAACACCTATAATACAGTGTTAATCACAAAAGCTGCAGCCACTAGCCTCTCCATGCTTCTTCCCTCTTCACAGGGAGAGGAGCACAGACATTTCAACATTTGGTAAGAGGTGGAGAGGTTTTACATGAAGGAAACCAGCTCCTATTTATTTGTCCTGGGAAAGGAAAACCAACTCTGAATGACCTGCCAGAGCTTCCCAACTTGGGCACTGGTGGTGGCCTGACGCCTCCAGGGCAGGAGCATAAACAGCCCCAGGATATGTGAGCAACTTCTTGGAAGGTAAGAGGGTGACTGTCACTATGTTTTTGAATAGTTCAGGTGTTTGTTTGTTACAGTTCATTACTCGTAGAGTGGTTCAAAAATCTAAATTCATCCACCACCCCCTGCCCCATAGTGTTCTCATTGTGTCCTGTACTTTTCCCCCACAATGCTTCTCATCATTTGTAATAACATATTCATTTGTCACACTTGTTGTCCATTTCCTCTACTACACTGTCAACTCCCCGAGGTAAAGAACAGAGGCTAGATTCTTCAAAACTGAATCTCCTGCATCTGTCATACACTCAATGTGAGATACGTATTTTCCTTGTTGGTCCTTTGCCTGGCAAACAGCAGGAGCCCAATGCATGTTACCTCCTGCTGCTCTTCTGTTATCTGAACACACATCCATAGGTGCAAGGCAGGAGGAGGACAGAGAGGCTGGTAACTGGAGAGCCCAACATCAAGGGTATTTCCAGAGCTGTCATGTCTTACATTTCCTGACTGCTACAGGTATACTAGCATTTTTCCTAGGAGAGTCAAAAACCCCATGTTCTTTATCATGCCCAAACCAAAACCAAAACCAAACCAAACAAACAAAAAACAAAAACAAAAAACAAAAAACATAGAAAAAGGTCTGTGGTATTAACCAAAATGATTTTTAATTTTAGATTTCAGAACCCCACTTCGCTACTACTGGAAGCCCATCTAACCCTGTGACTCACATATCATACAACTTAGGGCTGACCTTCCTCCCTTTTCTATCCCAAACCCGCCCAGAGGACTGTTTCATTAGTGCTGAGCAACTATCCAGTTTCTACCCTTAGAGAAGGTTTGGTTTCAGAGTATGTTCACATGTTCCAAATGACAAACAAGGGCAGGGATTATGTTTCTGATAACTCACACATAACTTTGAATATCGTTATTACCCACATGTCAACGTGGAGTTGTGCAGAACAATATACCGACCAATACACCTTAAGGTGGGGTTCTGTCTCCCCAGGAAGGGTGCCTTTTTCTATGGTGCACAAACATACTCCATGGGCTACTAACAGTCTTGATACCAGAAAAGGGCAAAACTCTATAGGATACGGCAAATTAAACCTAATGACTTGGTAAGATGTATTATATCACCTCTGGTTTAATATTTCATTGTTCCAATTAGAAAAGAAATATTCAGTAGAAACTATTTTAAATATAGTATCCATTTAGGAGTAGATGAATACCTCCAGGAAGCTGAATTATTCAAATGATTTTCTATTTGAAAATATACAGGTAGTGAGAAGCAACAAATTATTACATTTCCATTAAATGCACAGAAACAACAAAGTTAATTAAAAAACACAGAAGCAGCTTTCCCAAATGGTAATCGGCCTCCCCAGGGCAGAATAGTTTCCTTTTAAGGAATTCCCACCTGATGCCAGGGCTACCTTGTATCGGTAATTAATGACATTTTAAAAACTGAACTCACTTCTTATTTCTTCTCATGATGCAAACTGAAGTTGACAAGGGGCAAGAGTCCCCTTGGAACTGAAAATGCATTTTCACAAAAGCTTACACCTGTAATTCTTACTCTGGAAGGGATACAATTAGCTAGCAAACTGTCAGTCACTTTTGTCTCAGCAATCACGTGACTAGGAAAGGAGGGCTGATGTCATGGTTCAAATGGAGCTCCATCGGGGTAATGATACTGATGGAGACAAAGCTAGGAGTAGGTTGCAGAGGTGACTCATGTGCCAAGTAGGAATATAAATTTTATCTTTGTCAGGCATGATCTCCTTGTAACCAGCAATATCTAAAACTCCTTCAGGAAATCTGACATCTCTGGATCTGTATGTAAAGGAAAGAAGCTAGAGACTAGAGTCACGTAGTTATATCATTTCAGACAAGTCAGTCATACTGAGTCAACATCTTTATCTGTAAAAAGGGGACAGGAATATATACCTAATAAGTGTGTTGTACAGATTATAATGTACATATGTATAATGTACATAAAGGTATAGCCAATGTCTGCACATGTGAGACCCTGAATAAATTTCAATGGAAATAAAAGTAACGGCTATATGTTTATCATATCTTGTGACCCACTGACCTAGTCAAACATGATCTTGACCATCCCTGCCTCTACCTCATTATTAATTATGTGGGGCTTTCCAATTGTGTAGCTTTCCAATTGTGGCTTTTTTTTTTTTTTTCCCAATTGTGGCTTTCCAATTGTGTAGCTCGAGGCTCCTAACTTTGTGAGGCAGCATGATTATATCCGTTTTAAAGATAAGAAGACAGAAACTCAGTTCACATTCTTAGTGACTGAGATCAAAGGTCTTTCACTGTAAAAACCACTTTCTGGCTTAATTACTCCACAATGGTACAGAGGTTTTTTACTCTATGTATATTCTACTCTTACAATGTTGCAAAGGAAGTCAAAAGTTATAGTTACCTTATTTAGAGTTTTGCACCATGAAAAGTGATTGATGCATTTGTATACAATGTGAACCAATACTATTAAGGGACTAGAGCCCAGAGAAGGAGAGTTCCACATTATCTGGTCGTGGCTCAGAAAGGGTAGGCTATATGGATTCCAAGTAACAACAAAACATAGTAAAAAGCCATCTTCTCTCAGGAGATGAGGGAAAACATTTTTCTTGAGTTCAACAATGTTTCTCATTGTTGAAAGAAATTTTCTTGTCTAATAGACAAAACTAGCAAGTTCGAACTAGTTGACAACACCTTGCCCAAGGGCGCCATTCACTGGGCAACTTTAACGTGCTTTCAATGATGTACGCTCCCAGCATGCCTCTGCTCGCAGCATCTTCATGACAACCTTAAAAGTGTTAGGGTCTACTATATCCAAGTTTTAAGTAGATACTGAGGCTCAGAGGAAATGAATAGTTATATCAGCCAGAGTTGAGCTACGTAAAATCGAGGTAAAACAAGTGGATGGGATACATCCAAGTTGGGGGGATGGGCTCCAGAATGACCCATGAGAAATGCTGCTACTTCTGCCATTAATAGGGAGGCAGAATCTCGGGAAGTCACTGACAGAACCATTCATATCAGAAATATATTGATGAAATGATGAACACGAATCAGAAAGCTACAGTCACAGACACCTCTGGCTTTTATGTGAGCCACACTAGCAAAAAATATAGATCTTCCATGCTTGCTTTTCAATAGCACTGAAGTTAGAGGCTGGCTGCTATAACACTGATGTTGAAAAACAAAATGTTTCCTCCAATATTCTAGCCAGAAGAAACTGTGGAGAATAGAAAAAAAATGGCCTCATTATACAACTCATAGCAAAAAAAACCAAACAACCCAATATAAAAATGGGCAAAGGACCTGACAGACATTTTTTCAAAAAAGACATACACATGGCCAACAAGTACACAAAAAGATATTCAGCATCACTAATCATCAAAGAAGCACAAGTCAAAACCACAGTGAGCTATCACCTGACATATATTAGGATGGCTAGTATCAAAAGGCAAGAGATAAATGTTGGTGAGGATGTGAAGAAAAGGGAACCCTCATGCACTGTTGGTGGGAATGCAAACTGGTACAACCACTATGGAAAACAGTATGGAGGTCCCTCAAGAAATTAAAGATAGAACCACCTTATACCTCTAGCTATCCCACTTGTGGATATGTATCCAAAGGAAATAAAAACATTATCTTGAATGGTTCTCGTATCCCAACATTCCCTGAAGGATTATTCACAATAACCAGTATCTGAAAACAACCTAAGTGTCTGTGAACAGTTTAATGGATCAAGAAAAATATGGTGTGAAATAATGGGGCATATATATGTATAGCTGAACATTATTCAGCCCTTAAAATAACTCCCTCCTGGTGCAAAGGGCCCCTCCCAAAGCGGATCTCCAAAGGAAAAGGGAGCTGAGCCTGCCCCTCCCGCCCCTTTGCATCTTGCCGATCCACCCCAGCTAATACGCCAGATCTCCAGCACCACAAGCCTGGCAGTGTGCAAGTAGCCCAGACGGGCCACGCCCCCCCACAGTGAATCCCGCCCCTAGGAGAGGGGAAGAGAAGGCACACACCAGTCTGACTGTGGCCCCAGTGGTGGGCTGGGGGCAGACACCAGGTCTGACTGCAACCCCGCCCACCAACGCAAGTTATTCAAGACAGCACAGTGGAAGTGCCCCGCAGTCCCGTACCACTCCAGGGACTACACAAAATGACGAAATGGAAGAATTCCCCTCAGAAAAACATCCAGGAAATAACAACAGCTAACGAACTGATCAAAAACGATTTAAACAATGTAACAGAAAGTGAATTTAGAATAACAGTCATAAAATTAATCGCTGGGCTTGAAAACAGTATAAAGGACAGCAGAGAATCTCTTGCTACAGAGATCAAGGGACTAAGGAACAGCCAGGAGGAGCTAAAAAATGCTATCAACGAGTTGCAAAATCAAATGGAGACAACTATGGCTCGGATTGAAGAGGTAGAGGAGAGAATAGGTGAACTAGAAGATAAAATTATGGAAAAAGAAGAAGCTGAGAAAGAGAGAGATAAAAAAATCCAGGAGTATGAGGGGAAAATTAGAGAACTAAGTGATGCACTAAAGAGAAATAATATACGCATAATTGGTATTCCAGAGGAGGAAGAGAGAGGGAAAGGTGCTGAAGGTGTACTTGAAGAAATAATAGCTGAGAACTTCCCGGATCTGGGGAAGGAAAAAGGCATTGAAATCCAAGAGGCACAGAGAACTCCCTTCAGACGTAACTTGAATCGATCTTCTGCATGACATATCATAGTGAAACTGGCAAAATACAAGGATAAAGAGAAAATTCTGAAAGTAGCTAGAGATAAACGTGCTCTAACATATAAAGGGAGGCCTATAAGACTCGTGACTGATCTCTCTACTGAAACTTGGCAGGCCAGAAAGGAATGGCAGGAGATCTTCAATGTGATGAACAGAAAAAAATATGCAGCCGAGAATCCTTTATCCAGCAAGTCTGTCATTTAGAATAGAAGGAGAGATAAAGGTCTTCCCAAACAAACAAAAACTGAAGGAATTCGTCACTACTAAACCAGCCCTACAAGAGATCCTAAGGGGGATCCTGTGAGACAAAGTACCAGAGACATTGCTACAAACATGAAACCTACGGACATCACAATGACTCTAAACTCATATCTTTCTATAATAACACTGAATGTAAATGGACTAAATGCGCCAACCAAAAGACGTAGGGTATCAGAATGGATAAAAAACAAGACCCATCTATTTGCTGTCTACAAGAGGCTCATTTTAGACCTGAGGACACCTTCAGATTGAGAGTGAGGGGATGGAGAACTATTTATCATGCACTGGAAGTCAAAAGAAAGCTGGAGAAGCCATACTTATATCAGACAAACTAGACTTTAAAATAAAGGGTGTAACAAGCGATGAAGAAGGGCATTATATAACAATCACAGGGTCTATCCATCAGGAAGAGCTAACAATTATAAATGTCTATGTGCCGAATACAGGAGCCCCCAAATATATAAAACAATTACTCACAAATATAAGCAACCTTATTGATAAGAATGTGGTAATTGCAGGGGACTTTAACACTCCACTTACAGAAATGGATAGATCATCTAGACACACGGTCAATAAAGAAACAAGGGCCCTGAATGGTACATTGGATCAGATGGACTTGACAGATATATTTAGAACTCTGCATCCTAAAGCAACAGAATATACTTTCTTCTCGAGTGCACATGGGACATTCTCCAAGATAGAACACATAATGGGTCACAAAACAGCCCTTCATAAGTATACAAGAATTGAAATCATACCATGCATACTTTCAGACCACAATGCTATGAAGCTTGAAATCAACCACAGGAAAAAGTCTGGAAAAGCTCCAAAAGCATGGAGGTTAAAGAATACCCTACTAAAGAATGAATGGGTCAACCAGACAATTAGAGAAGAAATTAAAAAATATATGGAAACAAATGAAAATGAAAATACAACAATCCAAACGCTTTGGGATGCAGCGAAGGCAGTCCTGAGAGGAAAATACATTGCAATCCAGGCCTATCTCAAGAAACAAGAAAAATCCCAAATACAAAATCTAACAGCACACCTAAAGGAAATAGAAGCAGAACAGCAAAGACAGCCTAAATACAGCAGAAGAAGAGAAATAATAAAGATCAGAGCAGAAATAAACGATATAGAATCTAAAAAAACTGTAGAGCAGATCAACGAAACCAAGAGTTGGTTTTTTGAAAAATAAACAAAATTGACAAACCTCTAGCCAGGCTTTTCAAAAAGAAAAGGGAGATGACCCATATAGATAAAATCATGAATGAAAATGGAATTATTACAACCAATCACTCAGAAATACAAGCAATTATCAGGGAATACTATGAAAAATTATATGCCAACAAACTGGACAACCTGGAAGAAATGGACAAATTCCTAAGCACCCACACGCTTCCAAAACTCAATCAGGAGGAAATAGAAAATTTGAACAGACCCATAATCAGCAAAGAAATTGAGTCAGTCAACAAAAATCTCCCAACAAATAGGAGCCCAGGACTAGATGGCTTCCTAGGGGAGTTCTACCAGACGTTTAAAGCAGAGATAATACCTATCCTTCTCAAGCTATTACAAAAAATAGAAAGGGAAGGAAAACTTCCAGACTCATTCTATGAAGCCAGTATTACTTTGATTCCTAAACCAGACAGAGACCCAGTAAAAAAAAGAGAACTACAGGCCAATATCCCTGATGAATATGGATGCAAAAATTCTCAACAAGATACTAGCAAATCAAATTCAACAGCATATAAAAAGAATTATTCACCATGATCAAGTGGGATTCATTCCTGGGATGCAGGGCTGGTTCAACATTCACAAATTAATCAACATGATACATCACATTAATACAAGAAAAGATAAGAACCATATGATCCTGTCAATTGATGCAGAAAAGGCCTTTGACAAAATTCAGCCACCTTTATTAATAAAAACCCTCAAGAAAGTCGGGATAGAAGGAACATACTGAAAGATCATAAAAGCCATTTATGAAAAGCCCACAGCTAACATCAACCTCAATGGGGAAAAACTGAGAGCTTTCCCCCTGAGATCAGGAACACGACAGGGATGTCCACTCTCACCGCTGTTGTTTAACATAGTGTTGGAAGTGCTAGGGTCAGCAATCAGACAACAAAAGGAAATCAAAGGCATCAAAATCGGCAAAGATGAAGTCAAGCTTTCACTTTTTGCAGATGACATGATATTATACATGGAAAATCCGATAGACTCCACCAGAAGTCTGCTAGAACTGATACATGAATTTAGCAAAGTTGCAGGATACAAAATCAATGTACAGAAATCAGTTGCATTCTTATACACTAATAATGAAGCAACAGAAAGACAAATAAAGAAACTGATCCCATTCACAATTGCTCCAAGTAGCATAAAATACCTACGAATAAATCTAACCAAAGTTGTAAAAGATCTGTATGCTGAAAACTATAGAAAGCTTATGAAAGAAATTGAAGATATAAAGAAATGGAAAAACATTCCATGCTCATGGATTGGAAGAATAAATATTGTCAAAATGTCCATACTACCCAAAGCTATCTACACATTCAATGCAATCCCAATCAAAATTGCACCAGCGTTCTTCTCAAAACTAGAACAAGCAATCCTAAAATTCACATGGAACCACAAAAGGCCCCGAATAGCCAAAGTAATTTTGAAGAAGAAGACCAAAGCAGGAGGCATCACAATCCCAGACTTTAGCCTCTACTACAAAGCTGTAATCCTCAAGACAGCATGGTATTGGCACAAAAACAGACACATAGACCAATGGAATAGAATAGAAACCCCAGAACTAGACCCACAAACGTATGGCCAACTAATCTTTGACAAAGCAGGAAAGAATATCCAATGGAAAAATGACAATCTCTTTCACAAATGGTGCTGGGAGAACTGGAGAGCAACATGCAGAAGATTGAAACTAGACCACTTTCTCACACCATTCACAAAAATAAACTCAAAATGGATAAAGGACCTGAATGTGAGACAGGAAACCATCAAAACCCTAGAGGAGAAAGCAGGAAAAGACCTCTCTGACCTCAGCCGTAGCAATTTCTTACTTGACACATCCCCAAAGGCAAGGGAATTAAAAGCAAAAATGAACTACTGGGACCTTATGAAGCTAAAAAGCTTCTGCACAGCAAAGGAAACAACCAACAAAACTAAAAGGCAACCAACGGAATGGGAAAAGGTATTTGCAAATGACATATCGGACAAAGGGCTAATATCCAAAATCTATAAAGAGCTCACCAAACTCCACACCCGAAAAACAAATAACCCAGTGAAGAAATGGGCAGAAAACATGAATAGACACTTCTCTAAAGAAGACATCCAGATGGCCAACAGGCACATGAAAAGATGCTCAACGTCGCTCCTCATCAGGGAAATACAAATCCAAACCACACTCAGATATCACCTCACGCCAGTCAGAGTGGCCAAAATTAACAAATCAGGAGACTATAGATGCTGGAGAGGATGTGGAGAAACAGGAACCCTCTTGCACTGTTGGTGGGAATGCAAATTGGTGCAGCCGCTCTGGAAAACAGTGTGGAGGTTCCTCAGAAAATTAAAAATAGACCTACCCTATGACCCAGCAATAGCACTGCTAGGAATTTACCCAAGGGATACAGGAGTACTGATGCATAGGGGCACTTGGACCCCAATGTTTATAGCAGCACTCTCAACAATAGCCAAATTATGGAAAGAGCCTAAATGTCCATCAACTGATGAATGGATAAAGAAATTGTGGTTTATATACCCAATGGAATACTACGTGGCAATGAGAAAGAATGAAATATGGCCCTTTGTAACAACATGGATGGAACTGGAGAGTGTGATGCTAAGTGAAATAAACCATACAGAGAAAGACAGATACCATATGGTTTCACTCTTATGTGGATCCTGAGAAACTTAACAGAAACCCATGGGGGAGGGGAAGGAAAAAAAAAAAAAAAGAGGTTAGAGTGGAAGAGAGCCAAAGCATAAGAGACTCTTAAAAACTGAGAACAAACTGAGGATTGATGGGGGGTGGGAGGGAGGGGAGGGTGGGTGATGGGTATTGAGGAGGGCACCTTTTGGGATGACCACTGGGTGTTGTATGGAAACCAATTTGACAATAAACTTCATATATTGAAAAAAATAATAAATAAATAAATAACTTTTAATGAAAAAAATGAATAAAACATTTAGAAAAATTTTTAAAAAGAGAAAATCTGTCATTTGCAATGCCAGAGATGAATATGGAGGGCATTATGATGCTAACAAACAAGTCAAACTCATAAAAACAGTGTAGAAAAATAGTTGCCAAAGGCAAGAGGTGGGGGAATAGGGAGAGGTTGGCAAAGTGATATGAATTTTTGGTTATAAGATGAATAAGGTCTGAGGATCTAGGGTATAACATGATGACTATAGTTGATAACACTGTATTATATAATTAAAATTTTCTAAGAGAATGGAACTTAATATTCTCATCAAGAAAAGAAAGAAAAAAAAAGCAGGGAAATCAAAAAAGATAAAGAAAAAATATGGCCTCAGAATATTGCTTTCCAAAACTCAAATACCTCTAACTGGCAAAAAATTAATAATAATAATTAAAATATACATACACACACACACACACACACACACACACAGACATGAGATGCCTGGGTGGCTCAGTCGGTTGAGCATCTGACTTAGGTTCAGGTCATGATCTCATAGATCATAAGTTCGATCTCTGCATCAGGCTCTGTGATGACAGAGCTATCAGCACAGAGCCTGGAGCCTGCTTCAGATTCTGAGTTTCCCTCACTCTCTGTCCCTTCCCTGTTCATTCTCTCTCTCTCAACAATAAACATTAACAATTTTTTAATAAGAATAATTAAAAACATAAATCACATCCAGACCCCTAGCTGTAAGGGAGTCTGGAAATGTAGCTTTTGGCTTTCCCACTTTTTGGTAGAGGAAAGCACAGGAGAATGGGATTAGAAAGTCTCCTCAGAGTCCCATCACCATGTCTACACTGGCAGGTATGCTATCCAAGAGGCAGCTCTGAATTAAAGGGTATAGGAACCAAAGAACAGGCAAGACCAAATGCAGAGACATGACAGACAAGGGGTCAAATAGAGAACCAAGAATAATTTAGTACAATGAAAGTGAAGGGAATATTCAGGATCAAGAGAAGGGATGAAGTTGGGGAGGCATGAAAAGGGCCAAAGAAAGTGTCTATCACCTCAGCTTAGAAGTATTCTCAGCCTAAACTAGATATCCTTCTTGAGCTTCCAAGAAAGCCTTGAACAACTCTCAACTACTGTGTTTATTACACAGAACTGTAACCATTCGTTTTCTTGGATGCTATACTGCTCCCCTCAAGAATGAGAATGGGAGGTCAAGTTACATCCTAAAGAACTTCATTCAAGAATGAACATCCTAGTGATTAAAAAACAATCAATAACCTTCCTAACAAGGAAAAACACAAGGATTTTCCTACCTGAAGTATCTTTCATTATAAAAACTGGTTGATAACAGATTACAGATTGGTTAGACAATTAAGAATATATCCCTACACATTATTGCTATGCATTTATACATAGATGGGCAACTGTTTTTAACTGAGTGATCATCCTTGCATTTTGATTATAGCACCTAATTTTCCTGTAAAGAAGCACAGCACCACCCACCGCAAGAGGGGAGTCATGTGAAGTACTTGACCTCAGCACTGGAGTTTTAGGTGGGCACATGATCTGGATAGGCCAGTGGGAGTTCTCGGTGGGACTCTTGCTATGAGATACTGGGAAAAAATTCTTCTGCTGGGCATGCTGCTACTGGTAAGATGTAGTAGCCTCATGTTGCCAATGACTACCACAAGGTACTAGGTAACCAAAATAGAAGCCAACATAGCAGTAGAGCCCAAACATACAGAGCTAAGAGATTCTTAACATCATTTTGGGTACCTGGATCAAGGTACCCAAACCTACCACGGGCCAATACATATATGTGTATATATTACATATCATATATATATTCACACACACACACACATACACACACACGCAGAATCCAACCTGCAGTGATTAGAATACCAAGTGTCACACAGTTTAACTGGTATTTTCAAACCATTAGCAAGTGACATTTTAATTATGTATATTTTATTAACAGGTCACATATGATTTCTGTCCTGTGCTACCAAAAGAAACTCTTGTTTTTCTATTTACCATAGCTATACTACTGATTGAAGAAATGGCAAGGACTAAAAGCAATGGAAGAATGGAATTCAGTTTGAGAGACATCAGTCTGTCAGTGATCCGCCATGCAGCCATTAGAAGGGCAGACAATGGGGGAGACACAGGAATCACCTGACCCTTACTTAAGAGAATTGAAGAAAAATACAAGCCCTTTACTTGTCTGTAGGCACAGAGAATTGATTAATAGTAAATTATCGTTACTAAAATGGCTTCAGAGTCCTTCAAGGTTGTGGGAATTACAAACGTTTTGAAGGAAAAGAGATTACTTCAATTTTTCCTCAAAGATATTAGTTGCATAGAAATCATTGACACTGAAACAGCCTAATTCCCCTTAAAAAATCATTGAAGATTTCCCAAATGATCAAGCCAAGTGAGGTACTGAACGATCACAGCAAGAAGGCCTCATCACTAAAAGTACATAAATACCAGAGGATCAGCCAGTAAAACACAGAAAGAGCTGCTCTCATCTAGAATGGCCTTTGCTTGTCATTCAAATTCATAAAAAATGCCTAAAATCTGTCAGTACAGTAGCTTCTAAGTGATATGTCAACAAATATATTCACTGAGAATACTTATTCTGCCTAGAGCCAATGTTTTTATAAAAACACCCTAAAGAGTCAACTGTTAAATCAATAAAATGAATGTTTTGAGCAGGTGTTTGGAATCGTGCTGATTTATCCATATTTTCCAGTTTAATTTCCACATTTACCATCAAACTTCTGCAAGAAAACATAAAATATACCTGGAAGTATTATGCTTCTCATAAATACGAAGACAGTTGTACTAAACATATCTGTACCGGTAAGGGGGATTCATAAATCACTTTCATTTGCTTAAATCCTTAAAGTTTTCTGTTAAACCCATAGTGGTTGGAATGCCAAGTGTCACCCAGTTTAAATGGTATTTTCAAGCCATTAGCAGGTGACATTTTAATTAGGTATATTTATGAGAAACACAAGAAGAAGTAGAAGATGAGTAAGGAATGAAAACTGAACCAGACTCATGAAAAAAGAAAAGAACTACTATCCATTCCTTTTAAACTTTTAGCATACACAACAGTGTAACTTAGCAGTCAAGAATATAAGACCGAGGGGCACCTGGGTGGCTGAGTTGGTTAAGCATCTGACTCTTGGTTTTGGCTCAGGTCATGATCTCACGGTTCATGAGTTCGAGCCCCATATTGGGCTCTGTGCTAACAGCATGGAGCCTGCTTCAGATCCTCCCTTTCCCTTTCTGTCTGCCCCTGCCCTGCTTACTCATTCTCTCATTCTCTCTCTCTCTCCCTCTCTCTATGCATAAATAAACTTAAAAAAAAAAGGAATATAAGATCGAAAGCCAGTCTCTACCAGCTCAAATTATAGTGGTGGCATGTACCACCGGCAAGACACTGAACAAGTTATATAGACTACATCTGTTTCCATAGGGATAATACCAGTACCTATCGCGTGAGGCTATTGTAGAAACAGAATTGGTATTGCTTAACCACCATTTTGCATAGGGCCCAAGAAGAAAGAAGTGTTCAATAAGCACTAGCTATTACTACATTATTTGTAACCTTGCTACTGAGTAAAAGGCAAACAGTGGTAGGAAATTGTTTCAAATTTTATTTATATATTTATATTTCTGCTTGCATCAGACATGATGCAAGACATTCAAAAATATATGCACAAGAAATAAAATTGTCCAACTTAAGACCACAGATTAAACAAATAAAACAAAGATAGACAAAAACAGGAGCAGAAATGAAATGAAGAATAAGAATTATAGACATGGTTGCCATCATCAAAATCAACTACAAACTTTTCTTAGGCTTTTTGGCAACCAACACAAGGAATAAAACTAAGTTTGTAGCATAATTTTCAGTATGCATGAGATCAGAATCCACTAAAGGTCTAGGAAGAGTACAATGACTGTGTGAGAGACAGCAAACATACAGAACTAATGCCTACAAATGAAAAGTATGTCTGGAGAAGCACAGAATAACCACGTAGTAGCACAGTTGGCCTCAATTCTTTACCCCTCCCTGCATCCATACCTGTGCCAGGGTCCCTGGGTCCATACGTGTTTCCCTGACCCTTAACTTTGAACCTGGTCTTAGGATTTTCTTTGGCCTTGATATATGGGAAGGAATGATAATGTGTTCTAAGTTCCAGTACTCGGTCTTAAAAGGCCTTAAGGATTTCTGCTTGCCTTACTCCATCTCTGCCTCAGCATAAGGAAATCAGATGGCTAGTCTTGTTGCTAGTTTAAAAAGTATGAAAGACAGGAAACAGAATTGGACCCTGCAGTCCGAAGAAGAGCCACCCTCTTGAGCCCAGCCTAGATCAGCCAAGCCCCAGATGACTCACAAAGACATAAGCAGTAATAAATAATAGTTGGCTTAAGCCTCTTGAGTTTTGGGGGTGATTTGCTTTGCAGCAATGGCAAACTAATACAACAACCAAATGACAATTCTTGAAGCAGTTTATGCATTGGCAACTAAAAGTCAAAAATAGGTATCGTAAATGGATTACCATGACCCATATTTAAAAAAAAGCAGCATATAGAGTATTGGTACATACCATTGAGTCTGTAGTTGATTTTGATGATGAAAGCCATGTCTATGATTCTAATTGAAGCTCACAGCTTCAATTTATAACCTTAAGTAACCTCGCTATCACTATTGTAACTTCTGAAGCCCATAATAATTAAGTAAAATCAAATGGCTGTTGTTGCTCACCATACTAAATGAAAGTGCCCCAATAGTCACCAAAACTGAATAATAGGTTTGAGTTAATCGTTGTCCAAATTCATAAGCAAAATAACTGGAGGATGAGATGTGAAGGGGGAAGGTGGTTATAACTTAAAGAGACCAACAAGTTCCAGAGTAGCACAGGGCATGACAAGCGGCCCATATGTCTGGTGCCCAAGAGAGGGGTCATATGTATGAAGATGTAATGGTTACAGAAATCATTATCTTCAAGTGTGCACATAACTTGAAAGTCACAAGGGCATATGCTCCAAATGGTTGTGATGATCCAAAATCAGGTTGCTTCTCACATAGGCAACTCTATCCAGTGTGCATAGAACAGAGAAATAGTAGGGATTTAAGTATTTAAACATGGTAATTCTTACTCATGAGCAAGGCTAATAACTATAATAACAATAGTAATAGCTAACACCTACTCATCAGTATGGATGAACAAGGCTCTATGCTAAGCACTAGCCATGAATTATTCCATTCATTTCATGTAATATTCATGATACGGACTTGGTAAGCCAAGAAGGTGGGTACTTTTATTTCCTTCTCCAATCCCCTGTGCCCTTTGATCTCACACTTTTTATGGACAAATACTCTGTAGCTTGAAGAGGTAAATGACTTGCCTGTGGTCATACAAATACTCCTCTTTTTTTTTTTTTAACGTTTATTTATTTTTGAGACAGAGAGAGACAGAGCATGAACGGGGGAGGGGCAGAGAGAGAGGGAGACACAGAATCGGAAGCAGGCTCCAGGCTCTGAGCCATCAGCCCAGAGCCCGACGCGGGGCTCGAACTCACGGACCGTGAGATCGTGACGTGAGCTGGAGTCGGACGCTCAACCGACTGGGCCACCCAGGTGCCCCCAAATACTCCTCTTTTAAGAGGAGACAGTGGACAAAATTAGAATAGATATGCTCGATTACTATTTGTTTTACATAAGTCTTCAACATTTTCTGGGTTGATTGACATTTTAATTTTTTCCTTAAATATCACGCTTCCTTAATTTCAACTGGTCTGTGAAAATAGCTTGCCAAATAGAAAGTACTTTGTAAGTGGAAAGAAGTGTGATACACTCTGAATATCTCCCAGCTGGTTTAGAGAGAAAACATAAATTCCAATAATATTGTTTTAGAATATCCTACCGGTCCAGATTTATTCAAAGGACTTCGGCCTAATACCCCAACATTACCCTTTAGCTAGCTCTGACCCATGTGAAATCCTCTTTCTGTGTTCTCACTGTCATATGGACAACCTACAATATATTTCTCCTTTGAATTACTTTATACTGAAAATAATACACAGATCTCAGTGTTGTTATAGGAAATTGCAGTGTTGAACACACAAGGCTTCTTGCCTAATTTCTCTCGAATCTTGTTTCTGTCTTGTCACCTCAAACAGAGGACATATGTTGCACTCATATTATATGTAAATTATGTACAAGTTTTATCACTTGGACTTGCATATTATCCAATGATTTCAAACAATGGCATGTGAGGCATATGATAATAGCCATAAACCTTATTAGAAATTAAATGAAAACCTAGAGAACATTGGATAGAAACATTTCTAAAGTATTTTTCTTCAAATTTAACTCCTATGACTCAAATCAGACCTGCTGTTTAAACACAATGAACCCACTGAGGATTGATGGGGGGTGGGGGGAAGGGGAAAGTGGGTGATGGGCATTGAGGAAGGCACCTGTTGGGATGAGCACCAGGTGTTATATGGAAACCAATTTGACACTAAATTTCATATAAAATAAAATAAAATAAAATAAAATAAAATAAAATAAACACAATGAACCCTGCAAAATCATGCAGTTCTACGAGATAGGCATTCTGGTCCACAATGTTCATTAATTATCAGAAACTAAAGCAAACAGAATTCACACATGCAAAGTGATAGCAGAGATGGGTCTACTTGATATAACACCTTGACTGAAGTGATGATCACTGGCACAAAGAGTAGCTTCTTAGCTATTTCAGAAACAAAATAATCCCCACTAGTATCTCAAAATGCTAGGTTGTCCAGTTTTCTCTCTCAAAAGTTATGAATCCTACACTGTAACCACTGATTCACAAAGTAAAATTTTGTTGTTCCTTCCCTTTACGACTTAAACGCTCCCCAAGAACAGTGAATAAACTGTGAGCTATGATGAACCATCAAAAAGTTCTAGAAATTAAAAAAAAAAAAAGTTCTAGAAATTTCATATTACCTCCCTTCAGATATTTTGGAAAACCCAACAGGAGCATGCAACTTTTTAAACCAAAAGGTGTATTAGTTCCCACATTTTATCTACTATATGATATAAAATAACTATGTTATCATAATGTCAAAATAAATAACTTAGCCAAGCCATAACTTCGCTGGCTACAGGTTACATGTGCTGGCAAACCAACTCAAGCTAACTTAAGTAAAATAAAGGCAGGGGGTGGGGGTAGGCAGTTAATTAACACACATGACAAGAGGTGAGGAAACAAAATTTAGAACGGGCCCAGGCAGTGGTGGTTTGGAAATGTCTAACAATATATTCAATTTTTTTAATGGAGGGGGGCTGATTTGTGGCAATTGTCAATTTAAAGCACCAACATGTCATGAACCAGCTCACAAAATTCCTGAAAATGTAACAAAAGGTTCATGTGATGCTGAGTTAGCTCCATACCAAAACATCCAGGTACTCAAATGATATCATAATTAGCCCTATCTTCACTCCATCTAATTTCATTCTCAGACAGCTTCATTCTACATGGTGGCAAAGACAACAGTGAGGGAACTGCTCAGAAGGGCTGGAAATAGTTTGGCTTCCTATCTTCCCTGTTAGAACCAAACACTATGTCAAAGGAATAAAATATTCTGATCATCCAGTCTGTGAGCTAAAGAGAATGGGGGCAGCTACCTTCAAATCATTTGGATTAAGCAGGAATCATCCTTATGGGGAAAGATTAGTTCTCCTAAGAAACTCTGTGCAGATGAACACCATGAAGAGCAACTAAGATTCAATAGGTCTAAGATTAAGTCTACAGTAAAAGTTTACTCTATTTCTGGGGATGTAAAACAGCTATAACTCCCTGCCACGTGTCCACTTCCAATGAAAATCAAGGAAAAAGCTTAAAATACAAAATAATAAAAATGTGTCTTGAAGAAAAATATGCTCTTGCGACATAAAGAAGCTATCCTCAGTCATGGATAGATACAAAATGTGAAGATATATAATTGCTGCATAAATGTATTAATGGAAGTGCTAATGCCATAAATCGTACATCTCTATTTGACACACAATCTTTTATTTTCCTTTCAATGAGAAAGAAAAAAATAAAGGAGCGGAACTGGTAATATTGCTTGCAACTAAATTAGATTTTCCACCAGAGAAAGCTGTTTAGAAAAAGCTATTTGAAAAAGCAAAATAGTACTCACAAAAGGGTATTAATGAGCCCAACCAGGAAGAAAAAGCCTCCAACAATACAAACAAATGTTTGCAAAATATCTTTTGGGACTAAAAGCCAAAGGGATGCTTTGAACTTTCTATCTTTGAAGAAACTATTTCACCTTCCAGCTGACTATGAGAGCCAGTTGAATTTTTAGAGTAAGAACCCTTAACTTATACTCCAAGTCTTACTGAGGATTCAAGAGAAAAGACCTCACGAGCTCTGGGTTTAGAAGAAAACTGATATATCCTGCCCTCAAACTGTGAGGCATTATAAGAACAAGATGTGGACTATGCTTGGGTTTGGCTCTCACCCTGACTGCTGAGAATGTTGTAATATAGAGTTAAAAGCCAATTCTGAGACAAGGAAGGATCAGGTTAACTCTGAACCTTTACTCTGGATGCTCTTTCACTGCTTGTCCACAGAGTTCTTTTTTATTTTCTTAAATCTTATTTATTCTTATTTATTAACAAAAGAACAAGAAAATGGCAGGAAAACAGCAAAGAAAAACTGAGATTTTCTCCCCAAGAACAAGGAGGAGTCAGGCCACCTTTCCGCGGTTTCTCCGTACCACTAAATTAAGTCGGTTATAAGAATACGCCTGTTATGGCTTAGTGTGCCACATGAGGGACATAGCAGTTGGTAAATGACATTCAGAATTCTCTTTATCAATTAAAAAAATCCAAACCCATTTATGCATTTTATTTTAGGACTATTCCCATGCTGCCCAAGTGCTTAGCCAGCTCACCAGAGGACAATGGAAAACCGGGGCGGGGGGTGGGGGGGGAGAAGGTTCTGATTGAGTCAACTGTCACCAAACTATTTTCACTGAAGAAGGGGTTTCCTTGTAGGGATTTAATACTAAAACTATCCCTTCTACATGGTGTACCAGAATAATGAAGGAAGCAAAAGGGACAGTCTTAAAATATAAACATTTCACTTCTAGTGATGAGATGGTCATGTTCAATGGCACACTGGAAGAAATGCTAAATGCCAGTTCTCTCAGCAACATGCCATTATATTATCATGTGTATTAATAAACCCAAGGTACCATACTATGCATGCCATATGGATAAATAAATGGCGTATGTGGTGAGTAGTATTTTATATAGGATAATCATTTCAACAGGTCAGGGAAGAGGCAATTCTTCAAAGGTGGGGAAAAAATAAACATTTTCCAGCATTTTCTAGTGAAAAATAAATACTGTATTTGGAACAGTTGCAAAGGATCTGCAGTGTATTTAATATATATCATCTTCAATGACACTTGGCTTTTCTGTTAGAATTTCACCTTTGTACAGTTTGCTCATGTCACACATAGTCTCAGTAGCATCTTTTACTTAAAACCACAAATATTAGGTGAAAAAATGTGTTGAGGGAGGTTTACTGGACTATTTTCATGAGGAAGGTAATCAGAGATGCCGTCTGAATTGTTTGACAAGCCATACCACACGGAAAGTAATGACCACATACTTGCCAGGGGCCCCAGTGAGATAAGTGAGATTAAGGGTTACCTTTTGAGAATTAAGACCCCATGATTTTTTAGAGGCCAAGTTTACATCCCTTGTACAACAGAGACATATTTATTGAATATGCCATATTTTTATTTATTCTTGGAGATGAACTGTTTTAATACAGTTGGAAACAGTTTCTTAAAAATAAATGTATCCTTAACAAAGTAAGTGTAAACATGACCCTTATTTTCCTTCTGCTATTCTCTTCTTCCTCACTGCATTCATTTGCTGCTGTTCTTTGACCTTGGACAAGTAATAGTAATCCTTAGAGCAAGCTTTCTTTTACCACCAAGAAGAGGTTCTTTCCACTCTGATAACATTTTTGTTGTAGTTGTTGTCATGCCAGGTAAAATAATTCTCTTTGGATGCTAAAACCCCTCTCAGAATCAATTCCTTCAAATAACTCACTTAAGATCTTAAATGTATTAAACCACTACTGTGAGAGGTTTTTTTTTTTTATTTTTTTAACGTTTATTTATTTTTGAGACAGAGAGACAGAGCGTGAACAGGGGAGGGGCAGAGAGAGAGGGAGACACAGAATCTGAATCAGGCTCCAGGCTCTGAGCGGTCAGCACAGAGCCTGACGCGGGGCTCGAACTCACGGACTGCGAGATCATGACCTGAGCTGAAGTCGGCCGCTTAACCGACCAAGCCACCCAGGCGCCCGCTGTGAGAGTTTAAATATGCTTATTCTGCTGCTTCCTTGTCTTCTTCAGCATTTCTCTTATCCATCTTCTCTCAATCTATGCATTAGGTTTAGAATGGATAGCTATGAAAACAGGTGCCAATGACTCTAAATTCCAAGAGGGAATTCTGTATGTGGCTCATAATAAACCACTGGAGATAGAGTAGCATTGGAGTTACTTTTCAATATGTCTTTTCAGGGTCAACATCGATGAGCTCTGCTGAAGACAAAAAAGCACTTCTTCTACTGAGCTGTCCTGAGAATTCCCATCTCAGAGGACCATGTCCTTTTATTCCTTACAAGGACAAAGCATATTAAAATAATAATGCATGGTACTTTAATCATAGTATATCTGTCACTCCAGCCAGGAACTCCATGATATCTGTAGGAAGTTCATAAATGACAGGTATTCTGAGAGCGGCTGTGGTGCCATCAGAGGCCAGTGAACATCCGCTGTTCTCGTAATCTTCTGCCACTTCCTCCAGCAATGACCCTGGCATCATCTGAGGACTCAGTCCTGCTCTACATCCATAAGCAAGGCTCCATATTCAGAGTTAATGAATGTGCTTGAGGCCCAGCCAATAGACACATCATATTCCCTTGGCCACTGGATTTGTTGAGTGGTAGACACATGACCTAACCCATTCCAATCAGAGTGATGTAAGAACATCTACAGGAGCTATCATAAAAGAGGTATATTCTTCTCTGCTAGAGTTTCTACAGCCATAATGTCACCACTGGTTAGGCCAAACAAAGTTTGGGGGTCTTCCATTACTTAATGGGACTTGGGGAATACATCCTGGAATCTCTCCTTGAGGATAACATATATAATTATGGATTATATAATATGGTCCAAATATCTTCAAAATATATTAAGATTCCAATCATTTCTCACCATCTCCACCAGTACCACCACATCCAAGCCACCATCACCTTTTTTCCGAATTATTCCCCAAACCATCCAAGGAAGTTTCTCCTTCCAAACTTATTCCCAGATAATCTATTATCCACAGAGCACCCGAAAATTCTTTTTTTAAAAAAAATTTTAACGTTTATTTATCTTTGAGAGGTAGAGACAGAGCACAAGTGGGGGAGGGGCAGAGAGAGAGGGAGACACAGAATCCGAAGCAGGCTCCAGGCTCTGAGCTGTCAGCACAGAGCCTGGTGTGGGACTTGAACCCACGAACCATGAGACACTTAACCAACTGAGCCACCCAGGCACCCACAGAAAATTATTTTTAAAAAATAAATCAGATCACACTCCCCACTACGTTCCCATTGCAAACTCCTTATCATAGCCTATAAGGTCCTCTTGACTCAATTCAGCCATACCTACCCATCCAACCTCAATGCCTTATCACTCTCATGAAGCTCCCTCTCAACTGCTGCCTTGCTCTTCCCTCAACATTCCACTCTTGGTGACTCCTCCAGGCCTTTATTCTGTCTATAATACTGGTCTTCTTCACCTTTCCACATCCCACCACCCCACCCCCACCATTTGCTTCATTCCAGTCACAGCTCAAATGCCCTATCTTCAGAAAGTCTTCCCTGGATGCCCAATCAAATATATCATCCCTTCGCAATACTCACTACCCTCTTGTTTTTATTTTCTTCAAAGCCCAAATCACTACCTGCAACTACATTATTTCTTTGTTGACTTGTTACTTATCAGTCTACTCCACTGAAATAAAACCTCCATGAGCATAAGATGTCTGTTTGTCTTACTTGCTGCTGAATCACAGCACAGGGAGCATAGCCTGGCATGTACAAGTTGCTTTAAAAGTATTTGGTGAATGAATGAAGGGATCAATGAATAAATTCTGCCACAACGTGTTCCACAGGTAAATCAGTGTTCAGATACTACAAAATCTAATGACATGGTTTAACAGGCAACCATTCTTGGTTCTGCTTGGTGAACATCCAATCATCAGAGAAAGGCAAACATATTTGCATATTTAAAAGTTTGTAAGCAAGGTGATTTTATTTTGAGGCTGTTTAACAGGAAGAAAGCATCTCTTGATTGGACACACACATACACACATACACACAAAAACTACACTGGTTTCTGATGTCTTAAATAATCTGAGCACATTTTTACCTGAAAAGACTCTCTGGGGAATTAGCAATGCTGTGCCTCACCCAGAGGGGAAAAAAACATGCTGAGCCTTGTCTAGGAGAGAAAGCAGGTCACAGTGTCTTCCAAAGGGTCAAAAGATCAGGGGATGTATATATAAGACATATATGTGGATTTTTCTGCCCACAGGCATTTTTCACACAATACACAGAGAATAAACTAACATGTCCCCAATCAAGAGAAGAAGAACCAACAAGTTTTCAATAACACTTTGAACCTAAATGTAACAGAGAAGATTGACAAAGCTACAAAAGGCTGTTCTCTTAAAAATCTGTCACAACTCTCTACCAAAATGGTCTTTTACAACTGTTTTGCCTACAATCTCTACTGCATGGGTTTTCCATGTGCCATCAGCAGGGTGTGACAATGCCCATTAATTTTCACTCTCTCCTATATGAGGCGTTAGGATTTTAAAAACTTGTATCCAAATGGGTAGTTGGAAACACTGTATTTCACTGCTTTAATATGGATGTCTCTGCGCTGATTAAAGCACAACCCCAATATTCACTCATGTTCACCTTTGAGTTCCAAAGTGGAGGGGGAACTTTTTAAAGCCCCACAGGGAGCCAGGTGAAACCTTGGATATCTAGCAAAATGAAGAAATAAGAGCTACTAATTCTATTTAACTAGGAGTCAACCCAGGTGGCCTCTGTGAAATTCTCTCTTACTGCCTCTGTTTATTTTCCTCCTCAGCCAACCAGCGAATAATAGCAATATTTTCCATTTGCCTTACAATTTGCCAAGTACATTTATTTGTCTTCCTCAACTATCTTTATAAAAATTTGGTAAGCTGTACAAGGCAAATGTCTCTATTTTCCAGATAAGATTCAGGAAATGGACTTTCCCTTGGTCTCTCAGTTATTGGGTGGTCAAGTCTGGACCAGGATCCGTGTTTCCTGATGGTTTGTTGAAAGCTCTTTCCACCACACTGTGCTCCCTTTAAAATACATCAAGTGAAAAGACACAGTTCATAAGTTGGAAGGAAGGAAGGAAGGAAGGAAGGAAGGAAGGAAGGAAGGGAGGGAGGAAGGAAAAGGAAGGGAAGGGAGGAAAAGAAGGAAAGGAAGGGAGGAAGGGAAGAAAGGAGGGAGGGAGGAAAGAAGGGAGGGAGGGAGGAAGGAAGAAAAGAAGATGCAGTTCTCCAAGTGCTAAATCTCTATCCTCATCCTTGTGGACTCTAAACTCCCAACAAAAATTACTTTGTTGTAACCTCAATGCTACACCCACCTGAGCCTGCACGTTGGTTTCTATGAGCTTTAACAAAAGTGTCAATTATTATATTGAAATTCTATTTGAAGGTTTATCACGAATGTTGCTTTCTACAAAATCCTTAATTAAGAAGTGTTAGAAAACACAGCTCTCAATCAATTGCCATGGGACATAATAACAAGGGAGTGTTACTATTCCTCATTTTTTTTCCAGTCTCAGGGACACCAATCCAGATTGAATTAAGTTCAGTGGTATTCTAAGGCCATGTTTCTGGAAGAGAAATACCAAGGGTATAGAATGAATTTAGGGAATATTTTAAATTTGGCATTTTATCATTTTGTCCCAGACCCAGGGTTTAAACTCTGCATAGGAAGATTACCATAGCTTTCAACGGTGAGTCACTCACTCCCCCTACGTTCTTCCAGCTCAAGCCAGGATCCATTCATTCATTCAACAACTATATATTGCCCATCTACATCGTGCCAGGTGCTAGAGATATGATGAACAAAAGAGACATTGCTCCTGTCCTGTAGAGATGTATACTGGTGAGACAGATGGACAAAAGACAAACATAGTTACGACTGATCATAAGTGCTATAAAGGAAGTAAAAAGGGGCACTAAAGGGACTTAACAAAGTTACCTGCTTTGGTTAGGGTGGCCAGGCAAGGGCTCCCTGGGGAGGTGAGTCAGGGACAGAACTGCCAATGATGAGCATTTCTTCCCTGACTCACACTTGCCTCATTCCATATTCTTTCCTGAAGTAGTTGGCTGATGAACAGGTCAAACACCAAACGTGTTGTGACAGGAATGGTACCAGACATACCAGAAAGATCTGCTTTTGAAATCAGTCATGAAAATGAAATCAACATATAAGAGCCAGAAATGCCAACTGGTGCAAAAATAGCCTCTTTATATCCCAAAAAGGAATCATTTCTCTATAATGACAAGAGGTATATTGCCAATAAATTCACAATTCTGTTTCCAATTAATGCAAACTTATACTATTCCAAACTGTTATTAGATTTCAATTAATAACCTGTGATGCCTCATTAATGCAAATATGCTCCTAGTGGTGCTAAACCTTCATTAGTGAAATGGGTCCAATGACATGACTGTTTCATACAATAATGGAATGATGATTAAGAGGTACAATTAATCATTTTCTGCTTCTAAATGAT
Organism: Panthera tigris; assembly: GCF_018350195.1. Taxonomy (NCBI): domain Eukaryota; kingdom Metazoa; phylum Chordata; class Mammalia; order Carnivora; family Felidae; genus Panthera; species Panthera tigris. Next base: position 27,781,440 of record NC_056661.1, read on the forward strand.
CTCTATGACAGTTTACTTATGCCTATATGAAACATGGGCTTCTTGCAAAAAGCCAATTTATATTTAAACTTTTCAATGGCAAAAGGAAAAGCAGAAATATCACACTGAAGTGTCTCTAATAGTGGCAGAGAATCCAGGAGCACATTGGGTTCTTCAAGAATAAGAAAGGCCATGGAGCTGGTACCATTCTCCATTTCATGCAGTACACTGTGTTCAAGTATGAAGTGTAAGGCTGCGTATCTTGGCTGTACGGCTGAGTGACAGAGCTTTTAGGTTCTCGCCCAGGGACTCTCCCATTACTTAAACCCTGAACTGCTCCACATGCAAGTTCACACCAACCACTGATCCTGAGCCAAACATGGCAAAAACAGGATACCATTCCCACCATGCCTTGCTCCCCCACCACTCCATGCAGTGAAGTTAGCCATGAAACCAAACTACCTAAAACACTCTCCATTACTGCTTCCTGCCCAGCATCCACTGCCAATTCTGCCCATTGCACTGTTTTCCCTATTCAGAACCATCCCTCCCTTGTACTTGTATGGTCTTGGTCAGGTGGTCCAATAGAAGCCTTCCCCTCAAGCAGGCAGAGAGGAGGGTCATGAGCCACGCTGGACCATCGACATACTCCAGTGCTCAGCAAGGTCATGGATCCAGTGACTCTTGAACTCAGCAGCATCTCTTGGGTCTTTCCTGTGATTCCTTCACATCTGTCAAAGAGTACCCTTTTAACTTCATGCTTTGGATTTAATTTGCTATTTGTGATTTTTTATAGAACACCAGAACTGAAAAGGAAGCCATTTAAAAGGACCACTTGTCCTTCCCAACCACCACCCAGGCCAAGTACAACCCACTCTTATTGTCCCTCATTGTCAGCCCCCAGTGACACTTGCCAGGAGATATAAGCTGTGCAAAAGCCACACATTTCTCTGTCTTAAGTAAATAGTAGCTTTCAAAATCTACTGAGATTTCTTCTTAATTGTTGCTTAGTAACCATCACAAGATTAGAAGTATTTTCTAGCTTAAAAAATAACACTCTCAAAAACATCACTTAGATATTTAAAATTAAGAAACTGTTCTTAAAATGGAGTTGTTTAAAAACTCAGTTATTATTGTAGCCTAACATCAGACACACAATCCTAAAAATTTAAAAGAAAACAAAAGCTTTAAAAGTTCTATTCTAAAAGTGCAAGTCAATCAGTTGCTCTTTAATATTTCGTCGGACAATGCACACATCATGCCTCTATTCGCCTTGACAATAGAAGTAATACTGGGTCTTAACACATATATACTAATATGTTAGCAAAATTACACTTCTTCCATATATAGTTATATATTAGATGAATAAGACATAAGCATTAGATGTGGCACCTTGGCTTAGAATGTACCTCTGTATTTAGACAGCTATCCCCTATTAAGAAACAAATATTAACTTATAACATGCACATGGCATAGTGACAGTTTCAGTGCATTTGCCCACAGTGATTGAGGGGTATGTATTGATGGTTACAAGACGGCCCTGGACACTTGGTAGAAAGGAGAGCAGTGACTGATTAGTGATGGCTGCCAAAGGTGTAGGACTCAGCAAGGCAGTAGGCACACCAAGAGTCTGTTCACTCCCTCGCAGCATGAAAAAATCCACTTTTTTCTGCCAGTGGTTGCCTGACCTTTAAGAAGCTGCATTTCCCTGGGTCTCGGTCTACTCATCTTTAAAATGAAGGTTGTGATGAGATGACCTCTAAGGTCCCTTCCAGTTTGAACATTCTGTGATATTCTCAGGGAAGAATAATAATAGCCCTTGTGATTAGCAGTCATAGCAGTATGGTGTGTGGCCAGCAAAAGGCAGGAGGAAAAGTGAGCCTATATGTGAAAGCTCTGAAGGCAAGGGAGAGCAAAGGAGGGGACCCTCTCTGAGCTGTTCCACAGTAAACCTGGCTTGGAGGATAATGCCTCAGGAGCAAATTAACATCCCATGAATAAACAGTCCATCATCTTCCCACTGAAATATTTTCAAAAGTTCTTCATAGAATTATTTTGCAAAAAAAGTGACATGTTCATAATTTTAAAAAATACAGATGATTTTCTTTACATATAACCTTTCAGACATGTCTGCACCTCACAGATGGAAATGTGCAGGAGCGTTGGTCAAAATGTTTTCAGCTACAGAACCGTGAAGGTCACCATCTCACAGAGAAGTGCAGAGATCAGGCAGGCTCTGTGACTGGCAGTGTCATGGGGCAGGGGGTGGTGGGCAGGTAGATCTTCTGAGCTCTCTGCTCTAAGAACCTTGTGAAGGCTCTGTCCTAAGGCTAGTTCCCCACATGGTGATTAGATGGTTGCCAGGAGCAATTGGTGTTCTGTGCTTCTTGTTCAATTCCTGAAAAAGACTGCCTTTCTTTCTCAGAAGTGTGAGCAACCTTCCCCTTGCTGCTCTGTGGCCCAAATTGGTTCAGATCAACTCATCTTTGAATCAGTATCTGGCAAGGTTGATGGAATTACTGTGAATAGGGAGAGAGAAAGGAAGGGAGAGAGCAGGGAGTGAGCAAAGTAGGGAAGATGGAGGGGTGTAGAAAGGGCCCCAGACAACTGAACACTGGTCTGACACTTACATCTAGGGCTCAGTGTTAGAAGCTGGCCTGGCACTCACAGCTAGGCCACAGTGTTCTCCTGCTGGACATAAACAACCTTGCAGAACACCAACAACTCACGAAAGGTCACTCTGAGATTAAGATAAAGTGAGACAAGACAAGGCCACTTGACAAAACGTCTGAGCACCTGACAAAGACAAGGTTACAATATAACACACAAAATACCACACATCCTCCTCCTTTGGCTAATATGAGCGACTGCTGCTTCTTCATGAATTATAGCTTTAGCCTCACTCCATCCTGCCTTCCCCACAGAGATTTATTGAGATACCCAATTACAGAATTGGCCCCCACTTTATGACAGTACTCTGTCCAGAATGAACCTCACTTCCATGGGCCCTCTCCCAACCACCCAAACAGGGCCAAATCCTTTCTAACATATTCTTACTAAGAGGTCCCATGGTTTTCCATGAGTGTATTTTCCCTCCTGTAATAAATAATAAGTCCAACTTAATCAACTCCAAGTGTGTTCCTAGTGGCCTATACTGGTTTTAGACCAATGTTTGCCAATATTTTTCCCCATTTTTGCCCCTCACCAAGAAGCCTCTTTAGATATATATATTTTTTCCTATTCATCCCTAACCCATGAAACGTTATAGCACAGATACACTGAACATCTACTTATTTACTGTACACAAATAAGCGCCTTACATATATAAAGAGTAAGGTCTCGGGGTGCCCGGGTGGCTCGGTGGGTTAAGCGTCCGACTTCGGCTCAGGTCATGATCTCACGGTCCGTGAGTTCGAGCCCCGCGTCAGGCTCTGTGCTGACAGCTCAGAGCCTGGAGCCTGTTTCAGATTCTGTATCTCCCTCTCTCTCTGCCCCTCCCCTGTTCATGCTCTGTCTCTCTGCCTCAAAAATAAATAAACGTTAAAAAAAAATTAAAAAAGAACTAATAAAAAAAAAACCTTTAAAAAAAAAAGAGTAAGGTCTCCTCAACACACATATACATACACACTCATGAATCAGTTTTCATATTGTTGAGAATAAATTATGTGAGAGTAGAATAAATGTTGGGGAGTCTACCACAATATGTTAAGAAGCACATAGCTTCTTAAAAAATATATTTTTAGGGGAGTATTAACAATAACAGCTAACATTTTAGTGCCTTGTATTACTTTTTAATTATAAACATGAATTATAAGAATTAATATTTTCACACATCTATTACTTTCTACATATGTTAACTCATTTTATCCAACCAAAAACCTTTGTGATTGGTACTAGAATTATCCCCATTTTGTTTTCTTATTTTTGAGAGAGACAGAGACAGAGACAGAGAGACACAGCATGAGCAAGGGGAGGGGTAGAGAGGGAGACACAGAATCTGAAGCAGGCTCCAGGTTCTGAGCTGTCAGCACAGAGCCCGATGCGAGGCTTAAACTCCTAAACCATGTGGACATGACCTGAGCCGAGTCTAATGTTCAACTAAATGAACCACCGAGGTGCCTCATTATCCCCATTTTAAAGCTGAAGAAACTGAAGCACAAAGCAGCTGAGTATCAGCCCCAAGTCACACATCAACAGTGCATCAACGGTGGAGACAGCACCATGTGACTGGCCTTGTAACCTTGGGGACATGCTCTTAATCTGGAGGATACACTGCCCTATACTCAACATCCATTCTATAAATACCTGCTAAATGCATACACAAACAAATGAGCAAATATGCATCATGATTTTTAAGACTGTACTTCCCAAGACTTATGAACAAGGCAGTAAAAATTTACAAACATAGGGATAAAGCCTAAAAATAAGATGTCCATTACATAGAAAACCATTTTGGCAGGTATCTTTCAGGGGAATTTAAACACTGTGTTGCCAAACTGTCAAATATTTCAGAGAACTAATCCTGTTCTGTGTGTGTGCATGTGTTTGTCTAACTAGAAAACGGCTTGGTTAAGAAAAGGAGGGAGACAGGGACAGTGGGTCGACAGGACTTTTTTTTCTTCTCCCTAAAAATTAGCAATTAAAAACTGATGATCACATCATGCAACTAACAGAGCCGGCCAAGCTCTGGGTCACCACTGGCCACAGTGGCTCATGTGTGCTCAGTTTTGCTGCTGTACAGCAAAGCCAAGACTCCCTGTCCTCAAGACCACATTTTCTACCTCTTCAGAGCATTCTTCTCACAGAAGAAACCGGATTTGGCACTTCTCATTTTTGTAAGTATCTTTTTGTTTCCAGCACTTCCAGGGAACTTAAGATCCTTAAAAAGCACACCCTCTTCAGAGGTCAAGCGATCTACTCTCAGGACCTCTGCTCAAGTCAGGGCCTTTCATGAAGCTGATTTTACACCATCAGATAGAGGAGGAAAATGGCGTTCGCGGGGAGCATCTGCTGTTTTGTTAAAAATGTGGTTAAAGACATTAACAAAAGTGACATTACCAGCTGTTGTAATGTCAAGCAGCTTAGCTAAACAGTTTTTTATCAAATGACAACATATGACACCCAAATCAATTCCAAACCAATAACACATTGTTACTTGTAACACAGAGCAGAGGGAGAGAGAGAGCAGGAGAGCGAGAGAAGTTAATTAAAATACAAATTCAAATTTCTCCTGAAGCAGGAACCACAGACAACACGATACTGATAATTTTCACAAAAATTTTTTACCTATGCTTCTAACAAAGCAAAAGAGGACCATTCTCCATCCCCGATTTTGACACAGAAACAATGTGATGTCCCTTGTAATATCCTTGTCATGGCAAAAAGAAAGGATACTGAATTTCTGGCCCTTAAAATCTGCCTTGTCTTCTGCCCTTGAGCCAAATACCTCCTGAGGAATGTGACGATCGGGAGAAAAGAACGGTCTTGTTCAGCTCCTCTATTTTTATCTGCCCATCATTTTTAATTACCAGGCCATTAAAAGGTGGCAGATCAGTAGCATTGCCAACTGTGTTGTCCTTATGGCTGGAAAGTCTGTGGCAGTCGATACAACGAACACCCTTCTGTATTCATCACAGAGCTTATAAAGGCAAAACTGCCTGCCACAGTCACGGCCACTCCTGAATCAATGTTTGATTTCCCTGAATGTGACCAGGGTAGGGCCTCAACTACGTCTAGTGCTTAGGAATCTGTGGGCACTTCATATTTACAATCATTAATAATGCAATTCACAAATGCCAGGTCCAGTGCCGAGGCCTGAGCTGAGCCTTGCTTCCCTAAGAGTCGACGTGGCACAGTGAACAGGTAAGAAGACACTTCCAAGGGCATCCTTGCTCCTGAAAGAAAAACACAGGGGGATGCTTTGGGGAAAGGATGTTTGCCAGGAACAGAAGGTACACTGCACGTGGAGAGAGTTTCAAGATAAGTAACTCAGGAGGGACCTCCATTTGAGGGAAGAAGCACACTAGAACCAACAGAAGAGATGGAAATAAGCAAGCAGCTGTGTGGCCCTATTTCTATTAAATCAAAGGCAGGGCTGAAAGTCACAGTCAGCATATGCGGACACACACAGAGGGGGCACCTGGGAAAATCAATGTGTATCAGGCTTGCTTGCACCTGCTTCCTCAGGGATCTCAGTGTGTTAGCGCAGGATGGATAAACTCACCCTTATCGGCACAAGTGGGTTGTGCGTCTCTGCTGAGAATGGAATAGAGGCCAAGCGGATGATAACAGCAAGAAGAACGTAAGCCTGATGTTGGAAAGAACTTCCGACAGCAAAGCCGCAGCCAGAACAGGTTGCCAAGAGAAGCATATTAGGGAGAATAGGAGGAAAGGAGAATGTGAAATGTCAGGAGTCCAGCTGTCTGAAGAGACAGGAAAGGGCAGAATGACCTCTTCAAGGTCATTCAAACCCTGTTACCATAGGAAAGAAAAGCTCCCTGGAAAGCATTGGATTTCAGATGTTTAACAGAAGAAAGACCATTTGTACTTTTAAAGATTGGTTTGTCATTTTCTAATAGCTTCCAAGGCAGACCTTTTACTTTCGAAACTAATTTTTACATTTTCTATAGTCACTTGTCTAATTAAATCCTCCATGAACGAAGGGCTAGAATTTGGACCAGACACCAGCAGTGTCAGTTACACATTCAGTACTTGCAGGTGAGACTCCGTTTCCGTAAGTATTTAGAACACAGAATGATGATGGGATTCATGGTAGGGAGGAATCCAGTGTTCTCCTCTATGATAGCATTACTTGTTGAGTGATCTGTATTTGTCAGATGCCCTCCTACAACGTGATATACAGGATTTCATTTAATCCTAACACTAACTTTTTGAGCTGTGTTTCATTTTTACCCCTTGTGCAGATGGGAAACTATCTAGAATAGAAATACCAATTAAAAACAGAAGTCAGGATTGGAACCCAGAATTCATTCTGGAGTATATACTATTAGCACTATACTGTATTCTTTCATATAGATTTCTAAAAACAGGGGCACTTGGGTGGCTCAGTAGGTTAAGCATCTGACTCTTGATTTCAGCTCAGGTCATGATGTCATGGTTCCTGAGATGGAGCCCCTCAATGGGTTCCTCGCTCACAGCAGGAAGCCTGCTTGGGATTCTCTCTCTCCCTCTCTCTCTACCCTTTCCCCACGTACTTGCACTTTCTCTTTCTCTCTCTCCCTCTCTCTCTCTCTCTCAAAATAAATAAATAAACTTAAAAAAAACATTTGCAAGTCATGTTCACAAGTAAATCCTTAATTCTTGTGTGGTTTCCCTGGATATCAGGAAACCTGAATTATAAATGGAATTATCCATTCAGGTAAGTATCTCAACCACAAGACCCACTAGGATCTTTCCTATGAAGAAAGGACTCAGGCTCACAGCTACCTGTCTTTATGGAAGGGTCTAGATATTTTAAAGAAAATTTTAATAAGGAGAATCTACAGAATTCCTGTAGCCTGGGTCACGACTGAAACCAAGAAGGGAAATTTCTGCAGAACTTTCTGCAGAAGACACAGCATGTGCATTATCTCTTTTACTTTCCACGTTGGCCCTACGAGGTGAGCATTATTGTCCCACATGGAAATGCGGGACTAGGAAGGTCAGGCAACATGACCAACTTAACCCAGGTCATAAGAAACAGAGCTAGGATTCCAGCCCAGCTATATTAGGCTCCAAAAGTTGTGTTCTTTTGTGACAACACATACATCAAAGTCACCTCCAAAGGTAGGTACCTGCCTTTCCCACACAAGAGTTCCTGAACCTAGATCTCACCCCATGTGAGATGTCTTCATGGCTGCCTGGGACTCACAAAGCTCTGGAGAGACCACGGCCTGATTCCCTCATGCACATGTCATTCCCACTCTCCATGTTCACTGTTCTCCTGCCGCAGTGGCCTCTTTCAGTTCCCCCCAAGACCCTGTGCCCCTTCCTTTGTACATGTGTCTTCCTGTCCAGGATTCATCTCCACCTAACTCTACCACCTTGCTGACTCCTGTCCTCCTTCAGAACTCCCTCAAGGATTTCCCTATTGTCCCAAGCCAGGCCAGACCCCCATGCTCCAGAGCAGAGCTTCTCAACCTAGGCACTACTGCTATTTGGGGCCGGGTAATTCTTTGGTGTGAGGTCTATCCTATGCGTTGTGGAAAGCTAGCAACATTCACTAGATGCTCAAACCATCTACCTCTCAGTTGTGAAAGCCAAGGAAGTCTCCAGGCATTGCCAAATTACCTTGGAAGGTAAAGTCACTCCTGGCTGAAAATCACTGGTCTACAGCCTTTTGGAACCACTTTCTTTACCTTTAGAGAATCGCCCCAGTGTGTCAATATGTGCTTGTTTGTGTCAGTATTTGACCATTTCCTCTACTTGACAACGAGTCCCATGAAGGCAGGAATAGTGTTAGCTTCTTCTCATCCCTATATACCTGGTATTCAGAGGTGCATGGCTCAAAGCAGGATTCCAAGAAAAACACACACTTTCTGAACTTGTGCCCAATAAGGGTTTGGTCAGATATCACATACTGAAATCAATAATTGATGGAAGACTGCTGACGCTTTTTTGAACACAAAAATTATGCCACCATAGTTAAGATCTGGGAAGATAAATCCCTGGGCAGGATGACACTGACCAAACAACCAGAACATCAGGAGAACTTCCTGCCAAAGGAGGAGGTAAGGGGTTGTTAGCAGTGCCCCTGCCAGCACAAGGATTTCCAAATGACATCCCAACGTCAGTGAGGCCCTAATTAAAAGAATCTGTTCTTCGGCAAGCGTCGCTGCACAGGCCAGGAACTGCTGGGATGCAGCACATCACATGGACCCGAAAACACATCCCACGACCTGGTGTCTTTGCCCAGCTGTGCTATCCCATGTTTCCCTGATGGAAATGAGAAAACAACGTAACCTCAGCTGACAGGTTTATTAAGACACAGAAGACATGACAGAGGCCCTTTGACATTATAATCTCTAACACAGTCAGGGGGAGATGCTGACTTGCCATCATTATTGAAAGTAATTGGTCAAAAAAAAATATGAGGGAGAAAGAGAATATTCCTATAAAGCTGCCAAGTTAATTATTTGGCCTACAGGTGTGCGCAGACTCTTGACTCGCTGCCTATGCGGGGCTTGCCAGCGCTGGGTGCCTCTTCCCCTGCTGCCCCACCCCCACCCTTGCCCTGGGCAGTTGCATCTACAGCAACTAGAGTACACTTAAGGCAGAACTCTACTTTTGCCAAGCTTTCCCTTTGCCCAATTATATTTTCATGCTGGTCCAACTCTTGATGCATCCCTACCACTGTGGTATTTCGGCAAGCCACACTCCAATTTTCCAGGACAGAGAGCCCAGATAAAGACCACTAGCCAGTGTGGCATGAGGCACAGTGTGACAAGGCAAAAGCAAGTTTTCTTCTTCAGACAGGATTTAAGTTCTTAGGAAGGTTAGACCAGCGATCAGAAACCCAAATATTCTATCAAGTCAGGCAGACCATCTAAATGAGTCAAGTAAGACAGATGGGAGTAGAAAGGCAGTGATGAGGACTCTGAAAATCAGGAATGGCATGCTGGGAGCCCAGTGTCACTAGAGGAATCCAAGGAGCTGGTGACACCTGCAACCAGGACCGCAGCCCGCCACACACGCACTGAACACTCAAGTTGGATTTATGGGATGGATGAATTCCTATCCAAGAGTCCCCCCCTGTTATTTCCAGGTCCTGGGCTCCAGCTCCAGAACACTTTTTAGGCGTTCACTGACTCACTGAGAGCCTTGAATCTCTTGTGCTTTCAGCACAACTGCCATTTGGAAAGTGATAAACTTATTCAGGAATTTAAAAATGGCAACAAACAGTGACTTGGAACCAATGATGCATGTAGGGAACAGCACAAATATCACTTCTGGAAATGCAGAATCCACAGAACTCATTGCCATAAATGATTTTATTTCTGACTTGTTAGAGGTGGGCAGTACTTAAAGTCACTTGAGAGACCATAACATTTTACAAGAGGCTTGGTAGCCCATCGGGTCTACAAAACGAAGACTAAGAATATCGAAGAAGATTATAATGATTTTCTTCCATTTTCCAAAATAAGAGAAGGCAAAAAGCACTGCCCACACCATTTCTCCTCCAAGAAATGCATTTTCTCCATAACTTAGTACTCACAGAATATATAAATACAATCATACACATATGTATACTCTCAGAAACCATAGAATGTATGTTGTTGGTAGAAAACACAAGCAGTTCAGAAGTGTATAATATGAAAAGTACTGATCTCAGTACTCAGAGATACCCTCAGTGAACAATTTCAGGGAGAGAGGGAGGCAGGTGTAGGAGTGTGTGTGTGTGTGTGTGTGTGTGTGTGTGTGTGTGTAACAGATGGGATTATACTACCACAGAGCACCTATTTTTTCTCTCAACATCTTGGGCATCTTTTTATGTCCACGAATGTATGTTTGCTTTGTTCTTTTTATCCACTGCTCAGTAAATACCCACCGTAAAATACAGAAGGCTGACGTATCTCAATGCTCGTGATAGATAAGTTTCTATAATGTGGGCTCTTTTTTAGCTCTCCAATATTATTAGGCTTAAACGAATTATCAGAATCAACACACGTGACTGACACGGGCTTCTGTTTTATCAATTTAGTTTTATTTAACCTGGACTGGTCTAAAAAGTTATTTAGAAATGCCTGAGTATGAAGGAATGAGGATAAAAGCATCTCAGAGGAGTGTAAGGAATGGAAAGTGTGTTTTTGAGGAAGGATTGAGGAGACTAGTTATAAATCCTAAGGATTCAGACTTACAGGCCAATTATTCATAGGTACAGTTGAATACATTATACATACTACCTAAGAATTGGAAAGTAGACTCATCTTGGGTTGCTATTTCCAGTCTTCAGAGATACTTGTCCTAAGTGTAAACATACATCAAATGCATGTTCAGTGCATACAACATATGAGACAGCGTGTTGAGCAATGCCAAGGACCTAGCTCATTTAATCCTCATACTTTCCCGGAGAATAATGGACTATAATTACCCAAGCAATCAGCCTCCAGAACCTGGACTCTGTGACCATCACATTCTATCTTTAAAAATGTCAGAGATTTAAGAACAGAAAAAAATTGTGTTGCCTCCTTTTTGTCCTGGGGTTTTCCTCCAAAGGGAAAACAACAACAAATGTTTGCTTTCTCTTTGCCTAGTTAGCTTTCCATTATATTTAGGAAGACTTGAGGCAGCACCCTGCCAACTTGAACTAACAAAGATTTCAGGGTGAGAAGCAGAGAAGAGCAGGAAGGAAGGACCTTTAGAAACCATTTGTACCCATCTCCCAGAGAGGAGAGGTTAACTTCCTTGGTGTGGCTGGGAGTCCACTTACTCGGCTGCCCCTTTGAGACCATTCATCACTCTTCAAATATGCCAAAAACGCCCCATGCTTTGGTACTTTGTTTGAGCTAGTTCTGCCTGGGAAGCTTCCTCCTTCCCCAGTTTCTCACTTGGGGGAGCCCTCACTTCCACCAGATACCTGTTCAAATTATGTCTCTTCCCCCAACACTCTCTTAGCCCAGGACATGCTTCTGTGTTATTTTCAGCACTTATGAATACAAAGTAACATATATAGTCAAGTGTTTTGTGACTGCCATTGTCACTATAAACCCTGTATGTATCCTCAGTCCCTGAGACAACATCATTACAGGTTTCACAAGCATTTGTCCAATGAGAGATGCATGAAAAGTAGGCAATCTTAAATCAGAATGTCTGTGTATCTGTGTGTGCACACAAATATATATGTGTGTATATGGATACACGTACATATACATTTGCATTTTGTCCTTTAAACTCTTAGATCTTGGATCATCAGGAATTGCGGAGATCCAGTAATAGCACATCAGTGATCCTACCAATATAAGCCAATTGAATTACTAGCACAGGACTCATAGGGTGCTTGGACATTGCAATAATTGCAAAGGAGGACAGTGAGTGAGTGATGAACGAGTAACACTGTTGTGTTATTTGTGGATGAACCTTGAAATCTTTATGAACTTCACGGAAAATCCATTTTTTCTCCTGTTGCGTGTTACAGGGGAAAAAAATGGAGAGGACCCTGCTCAGAGTCCTACTGTAGCTATTAACCTTTATAGAAATTTAAATGTATCAAGTCCCTACAGTTAGCTAGGAATTTATTTCTCATTTTGGTGATGGTGGTCACAGAGGCTCCAAAGATTACGGTTGGTACTCACTGGCATTCAGGTGGGGGGGCTGGTGGTAAACACTTGAAAGAATCCCCTGTTAGAAGACAAAAGACTGACAGGCTTCAACCTCCAGAGAGTTATCTTCCTCCCCTTCCCCATGACTGTTAGGCTGGTGGAATTAATCTAACACAGACAGCATATTTTATCCTTCATTTTCAATTATGTTGTCTATTAACAGTTTCCATGAGTACTCTGATTATGAAAGGTTCTCGTTAATGGATCCCTGCCAATACCAACCATCAAGCTAATGACCTGTGCTTGCCAGCTTCAAGGTGAAGGACCACTCTTGGGCATATTTCCCCAGGAGTCAAAGAAGAATCCCCTCTGCAAATGATCTTGGAGTAGCAGGTGTGCTCCACACCCCGCCAAAGGATTTCCCAGCTCAGAGTGAGGGCATTAAGAGAGGACGAAAGGAAATCTACTAAGTCATATTGGTGCAGATTATTGACTTCACTCTTAAGGAAGATAAAATAAAAGGAAGAGACTTGCCTTTAAAGGTGAGATCGGGATGTTTATCCTGCATTTCATCAATGTCAGCTTTTATGTGTTGGGTGACAGTCTATATCCTGTGTCTTGTCAATGGCACCATACGGTGCAGATAAAAGGTTGAAGGTTATTTCTGTAACGATTGATACTCTTTCTGCCACAGCAGTTAAGCCTTGGCAGATTCTTCCTTTTTCCTCCGCTCTGGTGAATCCTGTTTAAAGCTTTTGAGTGAAAGAGCTGCAGACCCAGCAGACATCAAACCTTAAACACTGACTTGACATATTGGGATGCGTGATGCGATTCACCACCCAGCTTTGAGCCCCTTCAGGAGCACCTGAAACACAGTTGGAGGATTGTGTGAACACAGGGTAAAAGTTCATGGATGACCTACATTGTCACTGGCTTCTCTTCAGTCAAATCAGAAAAATGCTTTGGGTCAGCACACTTCTTCCGCTAATGGAAAGATTGGACTTGGGTCATGGAAAAATGTGCAGGTAAGTTAGTCCACAACTAACCCCATCCTTCCTACTTTACAAACCTCAATCAAATGACGCACAGGAATTCTAATGAAACAAACTGGATATTTGAAGACTCTCAGTGAACTCTCTTTGGGGTAGTGAAATACCCTTGAAAACTGTGGAACACAGCAACACAAATAAACACAAACAAGGCAGAAATAAATACGCATCACTGCCAGGGTAGGAGATAAGGAAACAGCTGCAAAAAATGTTTGCTGTTTTGTAAGTTTTATATAGGAAACTTTTTTGTAAGTTTTATAGGTGTGTGGGGAGAATAAGCATGACAAAAACCTTAAAAACTCTTTTTTTGTAGAAACCACTATTTTAAATTGACACATTATAAACCAAAGTGAGACCATTTTGCAACTCCACCGACAAACAGAAAATATTAAGTCCCTTAAAAATGTCATTGTCTATGTTGTCACATCAAAGGTGAGGATGCACTTCAGCATATTCCAGGAAAGTTCACAGTGGGCCAGTGGCCGTGAGGGTTCTCACACATCTTCAGGAGACAAAAGCTCCCCAGGGAAGGGAAACCAGGCTGCCTGGTGACATTCAGCAGAAACCTCTAGACTATTAGGAGAACTTGGATCCACATGGCCACACAAACTTCAACAGAAGCATTCCACAAAGGGGAAAAAAAAAAAAAACAATTCTCAGAGGGAAGCTGTAGAATAAAAATGTGAACACAGAAAACCTATAGCACTAATCTGTAATGTGCTTCAACAGGCCAGAAAACAAACAAACAAACAAACAAAAAAAGTATAGTAGTAGACATGCCAGAAATTATAACGCTATATGGAAGAGATGTCTGCTGTTTCTGATTACCCAACACCCACTACTCCTATCTAATTTTCCTTCGGAAGAATCATTTTCACCTACTTTTAGTCCACAGATTTGCAGAGCGGGCCCCTCGGGAACAAGCATGTGACCAAAATGAACATTCCATCCCCTGACTTCATCCTACTTATAAGAGTTGGTCTAAGGATTTTGTTGAAACTACTGGACAGTGGTTTAATAAGATTGTCCGAGGCAGGTGGGGTCATATGTAGGCTAGTGACCATCTTTGTCATGATATAAGAAAAACCTTCAAGAGAATAAAGGTATCATAAAAGAAAGTAGAGTGAAGAGACTAATAGATATGCCTAAAAATATAGGAATCTCTACAGGCAGTCATGAATGAAGCTAGGCATTCTTGTTATTCGAGTCAATAACTTCTCTGGTTTGCTTAAGTTACTTTGATACATCTCTATCACTTGCAATTGATAATCCATTCCAGGTATAATGTAAATGTGGCACGATCTTTACAAGTACAAACTGCCTTAGCAAAAAGACCATGTCTTGATCACCAGTGTAACATCAGCCCTTAGAACAACAATTGATGTGAGAAGACTTTGGATAGTTGTTCCATGAATAGACAAAATTTTTTAAAATGGATCTTTGTTGACCCCAGAATTATCTCCAAAATTCACAGCTTTTAAAAATGAAAGATAATCAAATCAGGTTTATCCTTTTCATCAAAATCCCAGCAAGAACAAACAGTGGGAAAAACTCATGTTCTCCTATATCTATCTGACCCCAAACAAATTAATATTTCCACACAATATTCAGTTTTTGGCAGATGTTTATGACTAGATAACCTACATACCATATTTTCAGTGAATAAGCCTATTTAATTATCCACTTACAAACAGTAGCACCAGTGCAAAAGTATTAAGCTATTTTCCCAAGAAGGTGGCATGTGACCCCAAATCCATGGTTTCTAGAGGTGGCCAGAGAAGCACAAACAAGGACCCAACTTCCTGGGGAGAGCTAAAAACTTACTTAGAAGGAAAATACCCAATTTCCTATCCCTAGCTGATACCAGGGTCCAGGTAAAATTAAACATTTTTCCAAGACCCTTCTTTTTCTATTTTTAAAAATATTTTTATATAGTTTTAATTTTTAAATATAATTTATTGTCAAATTGGCTAACATACAGTGTGTACAGTGTGCTCTTGGTTTTGGGGGTAGATTCTCATGATTCATCGCTTACATCCAGTGCTCATCCCAACAAGTGCCCTCCTCAATGCCCATCACCCATTTTCCCCTTTCCCCTACCCCCCACCAACTCTCAGTTTGTTCTCTGTATTTAAGAGTCTCTTATGGTTTGCCTCCCTCAATCTTTGTTTGTAACCATTTTTTTTCCTCTTCCCTTCCCCCATGGTCTTTCTATTTCTGTTAGAAATGTAAAACGTTTCTATCTTTTAATGTAACTTCACTACTACATTTTTCTTTCCTAATTGTTAATACGGTATTTTTAAGGGACACATTTTTTTAAGTACCTTTTCTCTTTGTGCTAATGCAAGACAAACTGTTGTGTATTTTTTTCCCTAAAAATGACTTCAAACTGTTGTTTCCTATGCTATATTTTGCAGCAAATAAAATGTCTCTTCCTCTTTTACAAAAAAAACCCTCAGATCTCAGATCACTATCAATGAGAGGAAAATTTTAAGCACTTGGAACTCTCTGGGCTACGTCTTATTTGGCCATATGATATGGTATCCCAATTATACCTTGCCATCTAATGAGAGTTTATTGTCACAAAGCAAACTTCTCACAGTGTAGAGAAATTCCAGAGAAGACAATCAATTGTAGATGCCAACTAGAGGTTGAATAGCTGAATGACTTCCATTCATGTTCCAACGCAAATGTACAATTCCAGAGTAAAAGTGCTACTTTCAGCTTTTGTTAGGATCTAGTACTTGTTGACTTTTTAAGTTACAACCTCTCATTCTTGAGGTCATATTTTTATTTCAAATTGATCCTTCCTTCTTTTCTTCATTCAATATTTATTAAACACCTTTGATGGGTTAGGTAGGAAGCCAGTGCTAGGAACATAATGATGTGCAAAGGTCTACATAGTCCAAGCTTTTCTGCAAAGTTCAGGCTCATAGGGGAGACAGATATGATTTAAATCATCATATAAGTAAACATGTATAGGAGAATCAAACTGAGATTGGAGAGTCCAAAGAGGCCTACTGAGGGAGTGGAGATGTAAGCTGAGGGCAGGTATTCAATAGACCTAGAAGTTGTGCGTGTTGCAGGGGACAGAGGAAGATGGGTAGGGCATAAAAATATGGGAAAACAAAACACAACAGGAACAGACACTCTGCAGTGGGAAAAAATGACCAGTGACTGGACACCAGCACAAAACTGGTATATTTAGGACAAGACGGCAGGGGAGAGGCCACACCAACAAGGACTTTCTAGGATGCTTCAGGCTGGAGGTCATTATCCTACCAGTAACAGGAATGACCCAACTTATTTCATTAATAAAACAAAACTCGTTTACATTCAACACATTTCAGTAGAACTGATAGAGAAAATCCCACTGCATATTCTCCTTGTTTTACCTAAATATTACCTAATGAAACATATTTCTCCTACCTTCATTTTTCATGTGTATACCATGTCTAAGGGTCCTGCAACATTGTTTTCTTTGCTCTTCTGATAATCACAATAACAATAATTTAAAATAGTAATGACTAGGGACATCTGGATGGCTCAGCCGGTTAAGTGTCAGACTTTGGCTCAGGTCATGACCTCATCATTTGTGGGCTGGAGCCCCACGCTGAGCTCTGTGCTGACACCTCAGAGCCTGGAACCTGCTTCGAATTCTGTGTCTCCTTCTCACTCTGCCCCTCACCTGCTTGTACTCTATTTCCCTCTGTCTCTCAAAAATAAATGAATGTTAAAATTTTTTAAATAGTAATGGTTATAAATCATAGTGAAAGCAGCCAAAATTTGCGGAAGACTCATTATGGGCAACACCTTAAACCAATAGCTTTCTATGCAAGTCCACACCGAAGTTGGCTTTAACCTTAAAAATTCTTTATTATCATCACATCATAAGTTGAGACTCAGAAAATACCATTTGACCAAAATTGCACACTAATGAGTAGCCAAATTGGTACATGACTACAAGTCTATTTGAATTTAAGGTCTACACTTTTTTTTTTTAAGTTGATTCCTTTATTTTGAGAGGGAGCAAGACAGAGAGAGAACAAGTATACGTGAGGGAAAAGCAAAGACAGAGTGGAGACAGAAAATCCCAAGCAGGCTCCACGCTGCCAGTGTGGAGCCCAACTCGGGGCTCAGTTCCACAAACTGTGAGATCATGACCTAAGCCAAAATTAAGAGTCAGACACTCAACTGACTGAGCCACCCAGGTGCCCCAGTAAAGGTGATCTTTTAAAAATGAAAATGAAGGGTGCCAGGGTGGCTCAACCAGTTAAGTGCCCGACTTCACCTCAGGTCATGATCTCACAACTTGTGGGTTGGAGCCCCGGGTTGGGCTCTGCTGACAGCTCAGAACCGGGAGCCTGTTTCAGATTCTGTGTCTCCCTCTATCTCTCTATGCCCCTCTCCTGCCCTTCCCCTGCTCATGATCTGTCTCTCTCTCCTTCAAAAATAAGTAAACAATTGGGATGAGCACTGGGTGTTGTATGGAAACCAATCTGACAATAAATCTCATATTTAAGAAAAGAAAATCTCAAAAAAATAAGCAAACAAATTTTTTTTAATTTAAAAAGAAAATGAGAAAAATGAAACCATCCCATTAGAGAAGTAATCTACATTTGCAGACAAGTAGGAGGAACATTCTAGTTTCTCTTGGAAGGAAGTTCAGGACTTACATACCAGTGATGAGGTTACATGTAGCCAAAAGAACTGCTTCATTTGGCCAATCATATGTGTAAATGTTTTATGTCATTTGCTAATATAAAATGAAGAACTGTTACATAAAGATCCAGACTTCCCACTCTTTTTAGAAATATTGGATATTTTGGCCACAGTTTTCTAGAGCTCAGGAGACACAGGGTGTTGAACCCTTGAAGAAACAAAGTCTCTCCAGTTTGACCCAAATCTCAGCAGGCCCATCTAATTAATTTCCATTACCCGATAGGCTGTTGTCAACACCTGGGCTGTTGCCTATGAAGCAACTTCTGCCTATGAAGAAAGTCAGATGCCATAGCCTGATTAATCTTACACATCCCTATCTAAGAAAGGAAGTCCTATGAAGAAAAAGCAAAAAAGCAAAAACCGACTGTCTCTAAGGCGTGTGACACAGGTAAATTTCAAAGGTGAAGACAGAGGCTTGATGGCCTGGGGACACCTACCCCTGGGATTATTGCCCTGCCTGCCCACCTAAGGCTTCTAATGAGGTTTCTCAGCCACGCGCCTTTGTTTGACCCATTACTCCTCCTTCACATCTTAATGTATATTTCAATTCCTCCAGGATGCCTTCCCAAATCCTCCACATCTAGATTAAATAACCCTCCCGTGTCTCAGTATAACATTGTTCCAGAAGCACCTACATAATTTGCAGTGCCTGATACAAAATGGCAATCAATGTAGGGTCCCCTGCTCAAAGTTATGAAGAATCTCAACACAGTGACAGCAGGGGATTAAGCTAAGTTGGTGGAGGGGCATGGGAGAGGGTGGCCTTCTGATGCTGGAGCCCTGAGCAGCTACACAGGACACAGGTCCACGGAGAAGATGCTGCGATTTTCTCCTCCATTGTACATGCTTCCCTTCACTGCCATTGCGTCTTCTTGCCTTTGAATCACCCCAGCAGAAAGTGCAATACCTGGCATGTAGTAAACTTTAAGAAATATGAGTTGACTGACTCAATGAAAGGATGGGGGTGGATAATGATTAAACTACCATAAAATCCTGAGCTATTGTTCTAATATCCATTGTTAGCTGCTCCACAAATGCTCCTTCAAATTTTATCTTCTGTAACGATGACACTATGTCAACCTATCCACAGAGCCTGGCGATGTTAATGCTGCATGTTAATAAAACCCCTGTCTTTCCCCACAGAGCTAGATATTTATTAACACAAAACTTTAGAATCTAGATAATCAGGGCACAGTACGCTGAATGCCTACATACCAAAGCCGTGCAAAGCTTGAGTGAGACATGTTGCTACATTAAACATATAACTAATGTTACCTAAAGAGGAGAAGGTAGAATTGTGAGTAGGGTGAGGCCCCCCATTATTAGCTTGGAAATGATCACTTGCTTATGAGTCTGTGTTATGGGGCATGTCTCAGGGTCTGAGATAATGGCATTACCACACATTAGCTCCTTCTAGTTAGTCATAATATCTTAGAAGTGAGAAGTTGGGGGAAGGAGAGGAGAAAAGGTAAAAGCCAAACAAAAAGATTAAACTATTTGTACTCAGTATAATGGCTCTTTGCAAGGTCTAAATGGCAACATTAGCAAAATTATAAAGTACACCTCAGAAGACAGAGGCCAGAGAGCAGACAAAAACTTTGTAGTGTATTTCATATATTCACAAGAGACAGTAAAGATGAGAAATGCAGAGTTTTTCAGAGCAGCAGTAGGGTAAAAACCTCTACCTCCTTTAAAAATTAGGGCACTACTAAATGCTGAAAGCAGCTCTTCAAGTTGGAATAAAAGGGCATTCATTAATTGCATAAAAATATATTACACACCGATAAAGGTAAGTATATAGTGAAAATCAAAACACTCTAATACTATAATATGGTGATGTGTTAACCACTTTAATGAGAATATTAGATGACAGAACTATTAATAGTAACTACAACTATATCAATGTGTTAATGAAGGCACAATATAAAAATAGGTAAAGGGTGACATCAAAACATAAAAAGGGGAGATTAAAGAACAGAGTTTTTGTATGCAATCAAAGTTAAGCTGTTATCAGCATAAAATAGACCATTAGATCTAGAAGATGTTTTATGTAAGTCTCATGGTAACCACAAAGCAAAAACCTACAGTAGATATACAAAAGACAAGGAGAAGGGAATCAAGACATAGCACCATAGAAAATCATCAACTCACAAAGGAAGACAGAAAGAGAGGAAGAAAGGAATAAGAGAAAAGCATAAGATGGCATTAATATAAAACAATTTTCAGGAAATTTAAGAAGGTTGAAATCATACCAAGGATTTGTTTTCCCCACCAGATGGAGTGAAATCAGAAATCAAGAGGAAAGCTGGAACATCTACAAGCTTCTGGAAACTAAACAACACCATGCTGAACAAACAACAGGCCAAAGAGGAAGTTGAAAAAACATCTGAAAACAAATAAAAATGGAAACACAACACAGTCACACCTATGGGATGCTGTAAAAACAATTCTTAGAGGGAAGTTTATAGTGATAAATACATATAGGAAGATCACAAATAAATATCCTGGCTTTACACCTGAAGGAACTAGCAAAAGAAGTCCAAAGATAGCAAAACGAAGGAAATAACAAAGATGAGAGCAGAAATCAATGAGGTAGAAATCAGAAACACAATAGAAAAGATCAATACAACTAAGAGCTGATTTTTTTGAAAGATAAAACAGACAAACTGTTAGCTAGACTAAGGAAAAAAATACCAAAAATCATAAATTAAAAATATATTACAAATGATTCTACAGAAATACATAGGATCATAACAGACTACTATGAACAATTATATGCCAATAAACCAGATAATCTGGAAGAAATGAACAAATACTTCTGTAGAAACACATAACGTACCAAAGAATGAATCACAAAGGAATAGAAAATCTGAAGACACTAATAATGAGTAAGGAGATTTTATCACTAATCAAAATCTTCCCAACACAGAAAAGCCCAGGACCAAATGGCTTCACTGGTGAATTCTACAAAACTTTTGGAGAATAATTAACACCAATGCTTCGTAAACTATTTCAAAATACTGAACAGGGAACACTGCCAAAACCATTTTACAAAGCCAGCATAACCCTGATATCAAAACCAGCTAAGGATACTGCAAGGGAACAGACCAATATCCCTGATGAATATAGATGCAAAAATTCTTGACAAAGTAATAGAAAGACAAATTCAACAATACATTATCAATAACACATTAAAAGGATCATACACCATAACTATGTGGGATTTATTATTGGGATTCAAGAATGTTTCAACACAGACTAATCAAGAAATATGATACATCACATTAAATACAATGAAAGACAAAAATCATATGATCATTTCAACAGGAAAAGTATTTGACAAAATACAACATCATTTCATATGAAAAACTGTCAACAAATTGGGTACAGAAGAAACATACCTCGACATAATAAAGGCAGTATATGGTAAACCCACAGATAACATGATACTCAATAATGAAAGATTGAAACTTTTCCTCTAAGCCCAGGAACAGGACAGTGGGGCCCACTCTTATCACTCCTGATCAACATAGTACTAGAAGTCCCAAGCAGAGCAAGTAGGCAGGTCAAGGAAATAAAAAGCATCCAACCTGAGCAGGAATTAACCTGTTGTTAATTACAGGTGATATGTTCTTATATATAAAAATTCCAAAAGACTCAACCAAAATATCCTTTAAACTAATCAGCAAGTTCAGTAAAGTTGTAGGACATAAAATCAACATACAAGCGGTTGTGTTTCTATACAGTAACAACTAAATATCTGAAAGAGAAAATTAAAAAAAAAAACGATCCCATTTTCAATGGCATGAAAACCAATAAAATGCTTAGGAATAAACATAACTGAGAAGGTAAAAAAAATTCACTCAAAAAATTAAAAATAGAACTACCATATGATTCAACACATTAATGGGTATATACCCAAAAGAAATGAAATGAGAATCTCAGAGGTATCTACATTCTAATTTTCAATATAGCATTACTCACAACAGCCATAATATGTAAACTGCCTAAGTGTCTATGGAAGAATGGATAAAGA
Source organism: Panthera tigris (assembly GCF_018350195.1). Lineage (NCBI taxonomy): Eukaryota > Metazoa > Chordata > Mammalia > Carnivora > Felidae > Panthera > Panthera tigris. The sequence goes on from NC_056661.1 coordinate 27,803,483, forward strand.
AGATATGGTGTGTGTGTGTGTGTGTGTGTGTGTGTGTGTGTGTGTAAATATTCAGGCATAAGAAGAAAATCCTGCCATTTGGGACAACATAGACTTCAAGGGCACCATGCTAAGTGAAGTCAGAGAAAGACAAATACTGTAAGAGAGTACTTATATGTGGAGTCTAAAAAGGCTGACGTCACAGAAACAGAGTTTAGAATAGTGGTCACCAGGAGCTTGGGGGTAGAGGAAGGAGGGAGATGATCAGCAAAGGGTAAAAACTTCCATTATAGTTAACAGTACTGTACTGTACACAGGTAAGTTGCTAAGAGAGTGTATCTTAAATGTTCTCACCACACACACCTGCACATACACACACACACACACACACACACACACAGGTAATTATGTGAGATGATGGAGGTATTCACTACTCTTTTAATTATTCTACAGTATATACATATATCAAATCAACACATTGTATACCTTAAGCTTACACAATGCTATATGTCAATTATATATTGCTAAAGCTGGCGAAATATAATTAGGGAAACACCAACAAATCTTTCACCAACTGGAAGTCAAAGGAATACAGGACTCAAAGCCATTAACAATGCCACACTTTAAACTAGCAGAAGCCAGTGGATTTAATAAATGTTAATTACTTGGTTCAACCCAGATAAATCAGGAGACAGTTTTTAGTTCCAACAGAAATTTCTGTGATAATAGACACATTCTGTATTTATTCTGTCCAAAAGAGTATCCACTAGCCACATATATCTCTTGAGAATTGGAAATGGGGCTAGCATAACTAGAAAAAAAATTCTTAAATACTATTTAATAGCAATTAACTTAGGTTTCTATTTAAATAGCCACAGAGTCTAGGAGCAACTATATAGGACAGAGAAGTTCTAGAGTAACAGTGACCCAGCAAAACCCAAGAGAAGATGTTTGCAGATTAGTCAGATATTAATAAGAATATGGAAATACTCTCAAGTAGAATTTACCTGCATTTTATGAAGTAATCAAAATGGCCTTGTGCAAGGTGCTGAAATTAAAATTCCTCAGGTTTTGAGGCTGTATGGTATAGAAACAAACATCTGACAACTGTCATATGGAAATGGACAATTCCCTGGCTAGTCAAGGTAAGGAAAGAGTAGGGAGTAATGCACGTTGAATAAATCAGAGCTCATGGTGGGGCTGGAGTATCCCAAGGACTTGCAAACATTTGGAGAGTCAGGTTCCCCCACAGGCTGCCATCTTACAAACATGAGTACAGGGAAAGACTAACAGGAGGGAGAAGAGATTTCACTTGTACAGGAAGCTTGTTTACAGAAAAGCGCTGTATCAATCATGCGTCACTGGAAGTCCTGCTGTGGCTTTCAATGCCAAGCCATAAAATCTGTTCCCTGGAAATGGGAACCCCTCTTGGCTACTGAGTGCTTTCTCTCCTTTGGGTGAAAGAAGTCATGGAAAGAAACCGAGAAGGGCAAAGCAAGGAAAAATGCAGGGAATTGAAAGAAGATCAGAAACAGGGAAAAGAAACAGAGGTAAAGTAGTAGAAGGACATGAAGTGCTCTTAAGGAGATGCAATGCTCCCAGGGAGAAAATAACGAAGAATCAGAGGGGAGCAAGCGAGAGCATGCCCGAGCAGCTAGCAAGGACCTTTGGGAACATATGTACAAAATCACAAATTACACACATGCTCCCTAGGGATGAAAAATGCTAGACATAAAACTAAGTACCTATTATTAAATAGAAAGAAGGGAGAGAAAAAGGAGTCAGGAAAACGATACAGTAAGCCAAGGCCAACACGAAACAAAACAAAGCTAAAGCAACTTGACCTAGAATCTAACAGGAGTGAGTCACTCAGTTCAGAAAAAAATGAAAATGCCAGACAAACGTACTAGCACAATCAGCTGAGACAAAACTGAATGCATTAGTACAGATATTGGTAGCTCAGAGGAATTTCTTATAATCAATTTGTCTCTAACACTGTAGTTTCAAATTAAAAAACAAAACAAAGCAAAACCTTAAGTACAAGCTATGCTTCTAAATGCATTCCCTTCACATAGCAATAGGTCAAAACAAACAGGCTTACCAGGGCTAGAAAACAGACAAATTCCATCTTGTAACACACCATGGAGTAAGGTGTTTATTGAAAGTACCAGCTTTAGCACCGTTGTTTTGCACTTTGAGGTTAGGGATTTCTCAATCAGTTCCTAAGGTATTACTACTACCCGTGCTTTCAACAATGTCACCCCAGATATAACTAGGCCAAACCAAGTGACACCCTCATGTCTGTCTCAGGTACAGATAAAGAATTCTCTCCCTATCAAGATCTCTCTCTCCCGCTGTCTAAAAAGGATTCCCACAAAAATGCTGTCATTTCCTTTGCTTTATCACAATTACATTTTGGTCTAAGACTGGGTCAGAGCAGTGAATCTGAGGGGAGGCCAGAAATTAACCACCCCCCCCCCCCGAGTATCTTTAGGTGCTGGTACATTACACAAGATTAATATCACAAAGGGAAGTTCCTAGTGTCCTTCGATGCCAACAGTTCTGACCATGGAAATGGATACTTACAACTGCTTTCATTTCCACTGCAGCCTTGGGTACCAGCCTTATACTCAACATGAAGGGCCCTCAATTACCTATTTCATAAACAATATAAGATGAAATTTCAGCTAAGGAAGAATTTAAGTGAAGAAAGACACGGGACTAATTAGTGCCTGAGACACAAATGGAATTTCTAATTCCCACACCTGATTCTTCAGCGTATACCACCTGTAATAAAGCCCATCTTTTTTTCATTTAAGAATTGTTAAACTTACCCAATGGGTCCTCAAGGAAAACCATCACTAGTGTAAGGAAGCACAGATTTAACAAGTCAGATTTACTTCTTCAACCCTAAGTTTTAAATAACACTTTATTCACTATTTCAGGCTTCCCACCTCACTCCACCTCCCTCCCCCAAAATCTCTTCCTCAGGACTCTAGACCCACATGATGTACCCTGAAGAAAGTCTTTCACAGAGCAAACAAAGCAAGAAAATTTCAAGTACTAAATTATCTTCCTGGACATTTGCCATGGAAGGAACATATTAAAGGTTCTGAGAAGTTCTGCAGTAAAGAAAGAAGATTTTTCCCCTAGCCTTCTCCCAAATGGTTTGGGCTTGGAATTGCTTTTCCTTTGTTCTCTCTATAAAACCTTAGCTATCATCATCATATATCTAGACAGACTCCCATAAAATACACTTCAGGAAACACAGGCACACCTGTAAGCTAATCATACTATAAGACTCTTAATACACAGTAGGTATAACACAGAGTAGGCAAAAAGAAGAAAACAAAAGATTCTGCTCCTCAGAATTAGTTCTTCATGAGCAGGAAAACAAGAAAGAACTAGCATGTATTGTCATCTGCTGTGGGGTGACATTCCACGTGAAGTTTTTCAAACTCAGTGAATCATCACAATCCTATGGTGGTTATCAACATTCTGTTTCATGCAGAAGAGGACACTGAAGAGCAGGAATGTCTTAGGTCCCTCCCAGGGTCACAAGACCAAGAAATGGCAGGGCAGGGACATTAAAGCCCTGTGCTGTATACCCTCAGCAACAAAGAAGTCATCTTTTCACACTACGCAGATCTCTGAGAAACTAACCCATTTTGAAATATTTGTCCTGTGTGACATCACAATATTGTTAATGGTTCCCCTCTCTTTCCAACTGTCTGCTTAGTATAATGAAATGAAACCATTAAAATGGAAATTCAACTTGTTCTGTGACTTTGTCTTTGTCAGAATATGCCAAAGTAAATCAATGTGAGATTTTTGGAGGGCATGCCATTTTTTTTTTAAGGAACAGGGTCTTTCTGCCAGGATAGAAGGCCCTACAGAAATTAAAATATATAGCTACAGGGGCACCTGGGTGGCTCAGTCTGTGAAGCGTCCGACTTCAGCTCAGGTCATGATCTCACCATTCGTGAGAGGCTTGTGTTGAGCTCTGTGCTGACAGCTCAGAGCCTGAAGCCTGCTTCGGATTCTGTGTCTCCCTCTCTCTCTGCCCCACCCCAACTCCTACTCTGCCTCTCTCAAAAATAAATAAACATTAAAAAATGTTTTTTAAATATACATATAGCTATAGAACCTCAGATATCAGGCTGTGATACAGGTTTCTTTGGGTTACAAGAAACATGCAACAGGTTGTTTTGTTTTGTTTTTTAAGTTTAAGAAACCCAGTGACAGGTAAACAGGCAAGCCTGTGTGCCAAACTACAACCAACGTCTCCAACACTAAAGAAACCCCAAGCTTCCTTTCATCTCTCCCTGACATCTTGGTCATTCTACCTTGGTTTCCTTGGTTTTCCTTGCTACGTGAGAGGAGAGAGCTATGAATAATTCTCCAGTAAATCTCTCTTTCTTGACGGCTGAGACCAAGTAGATTCAAGGTGAAATCTGAGCCACAATTCTAAATGTTCTGAGGAACAGGCCTTGACCTTTGGTGCAGCTGTCCATGATGGGTGCTCTAGCACATACACATGGCCAGTGGAAATCTCCTAACAGTTAACCACAGAGATTGGGGAAGAGCCATGTCCAGACATCATGATAGGTGATGCCATCCAGGTGACAAAAAGAATCTACGAGGACTTGAACAAAAGCACACAAGCCCTTCAATTAAAAAAAAAAAAAATCACAATATCCAAATGGTGTCTTCTGTTTTGTTTTTTGTTTTTTTTTAAGTGAGAGATAGAGGCCATGGAGGGGTCCGGGGAGGGGGTGAGGGAGAGAGAAAATCCCAAACAGTCTCCATGCTCAGCACAGAGCTGGAAATGGGGTTTGATCCCAGGACCCTGGGACCATGACCTGAGCAGAAACCAAGAGTTGGATGCTCAACCGACTGAGCCACTCAGGCGCCCCTTCAAGTGGTTTTTAACTAGGAAGATCAAAGGCGAGGGTGAACAGTGAGTCAAGTTTTAAATGAAAAGTAGAGAAATCTACCATGCTGTTATAATAAAAAGACCCCAACTCGTGCTTATACTGAAGACATCAAAAGGATAGAGGGGAAAAAACCTTTCATACCTGCCAGAAAATCATGAAAACATGACAGGGTGGTTTGGGTTTGCCAGAATTAAGGGCCGCCTGTGGTTCCACATGTCGCCCCATCCCAATCCCAGTCCTTGAAAGAAACAAAAAGGAAGCTGAAGGAATTTTCACTGAGACAAAAGGAATCAAAAATGGAATCTGCCAATGAATTTTTCTGTTCTGCAAGAAACATCCTGAAGTACTGTTGCTAACAACTTCTTTATGATTTTTTAACTCCTTTTTTCTTTTTTGTCTTAGGCGTTCAGGATGATGTTTTATTTTTTTAATCCTAATTTTAATTAGAAAAACAGGGCATATGTTGTAAAAATGAAGAGAGGTCATTTCTGACTTGGTGTTGATTCTCCTCCAGAAAAAGTAATGAGCGTTCTTTTCAGAACCTAAATAAAAGACCAAATATAAATTCTAGAATTCAAATCTGTAGCCAGGTGGACCAAGCACAATTTTCATAATTTCTCTTTAAATGACTAGATTATAAAATTAAATAGAGAGAACTAAGTATCCTGATATGACCTCATATTGCATGTATAACATTAAAATAGTCTATATATTTTAATCAAACTAACCATGCTGTGTTTGGTAATCTTGAAATTTAATTTCCTATTTTAGTTTGTTTTTTAATTTTTTTTAAAGTTTATTTTGAGAGAGAGACAGACAGATAGATAGACAGACAGAAAGCAGGGGAGAGGCAGAAAGAGGGAAAGAGAGAGAATCCCAAGCAGGCTCCACATGACTGGCACAAAGCGTGATGTGGGGCTCAAACTCAGAAGCCAAGAGATCATGACCTGAGTTGAAACCAGGAGTCGGACACTTAATTGACTGAGCCACCCAGGTGCCCCTAATTTCCTATTTTAAAATATGATTCAGGAAGAAAAGTTACAGTTCTTTGATACTGCCATGAATTAAACTGTTACACTGATGGGGGCTTCTAACCAAACACCTATGTGAAATCACAAAGAAGTCTGAATGTTATAAAGAATTTCTACAATGATTCTACAGACTACAGATTGTCACATTCATTTGAAAGATGGGGCCACCTAGATTCAGAAAGGTACGGTATCTTCTCAAGAACATACAGATAAAGGTTTAGGGATCCCAACCCCATTATAAAGTCAGGACCATCCCTGTTACCAGTAGCATTTAGAAAAAAGAGGAGCAGAGTTTAGGTTATCGGTAAAGACATCTTCATAAGTACAAAACCCCCTTGTAATAATGAAAAGTAAAACTTGGTACTGTTGTGATTTGGTCTCATATTGTCAAGTTGAAACAGTTCAAAGCTCTTCAGCATTTACTGACTTTAATTTCTATTCCCATAGCTCTTTATAGCCTACATGAATGATCACATTATCTTATTATGACACTATTATGCCCTTCGTTTTTAATAGGTATTTATTAATTTATTCTATATCTCACTTCAAATGAAACTTGAGGTGTTTTCTATCTTTGACACACAGCCCTCCAATGATCCCTAATTGCTGTTACTGCCCTCATACAACTAGGTCTTAGCAACCCTACAGGTTCATGCAGCAACCCTTTCATATCTGCTTCTCTATAAACAAAAAATCAGGAATGTGGAAGGGCCCAGATGGATGGTAGCACAAAATTCCCATAAAAGAGACACGTGTCGTTGGGTTGGGTTCCTCCAGATTCTCTAGGCAACATCAACTGTTCATGCACCCAAAGACAATCCATGGTGCATCAGCTCTGTCAGAGCAGGGCCTAGCGCCTTTAAATAGCGTAAAGCATGTCAGCAGATTGTTTCTGTTCATATTTAGCTGCATCTAGTCACAGTAGGAAAAATCGTGGTTGGTTTTCTTTTTTAAAACTTGGTCCAAAGAGGGGTGCCTGGGTGGCTTAGTCAATTAAGCATCTGACTTTGGCTCAGGTCATGATCTCATGGCTCATGAGTTCGAGCCCGACACATCTGCTGTCAGTGCAGAACCCACTTCAGACTCTCTGTCCCCCTCTCTCTGCCCCTCCGTGTGCATTCTCTCTCTTTCAAAAATAAATAAACATTAAAAAAAAAAGAACTTGTTCAAAGAGTATTAGGTCCTTCCTTTTGTTCTCTATGAAAGTGAACATGGGATGGGGGATAACAAGCAGAAAATTAAAATCAAAGAAAATGTGAACAGAGTTTCTCTCCTTTAAAAGAGATCCTAGCAACAGTTTAAGGAAACTTTAAAGGAAAAAATGATGTAGTCCTCTATCTCTCTCAGCCTCTCATATGAAGTATCACTTTCAACAGAATGAGGTGAAATGGAAAATATCAAGAAAAACTGGAGTGGGAGTACTATTTTGTTTGGGGTCAACAACACCACTAACAAGTTAGACTGAAACAGGCTCCCCAATCCTACCAGGCAGACCTAGATGGTCCGCAGACTGGACCAGAGAGTCCACAGACCCCCAAGCGACTTACCAACGACTCTCTTACCAACAACTGGTCAAAGGTTCAAGTGCCTCATGTCACATTTATTCTTTTCAAAACCTTAAAGTGCCTGAGGTGCAAACATAACTGATAAAAGGATGTCAACACTCCTTTCCCTCCTAAGCGCCCCTTCGTATTCAAGCCCAACTTTGTTCAATCACTTTTACTCAGGAAAAAACTTTCCTTCTCAGCCCCAAAGATTTTGTTTTATTTTTGTTTGTTTTCAATAAACTTTTTTTTTGTAGAATAAACTTAAATCTACCAAAAACCCTACAAAAACAATAGAGTTTCCATATATCCCACATATAGTTTCTATTATTATTAACATCATCCATTTGTATGGTAGATTTATCACAATTATTAAACCACCACTGATACATTATTAACTGAAATCCATTCTTTATTCAGATTTCCTCAGTTTTTTTTTTTTTTTTTAACTTGATGTTCCTTTTCTGTTCCAGGATCCAGTGTAAGATACCATAGTTAACAATGACTCATCATGTCTCCCAAGGCTCCTATTGGCTATGATGGTTTATCAGACTTCCTTCCCTTGTTCTAGAGGCCTTGATAATTTTGAAGACTACTGGTCAGGTAGACTGTACAAAGTCCACCAATTGAGACTTGTCTGATAACTTTCTCATAATTAGATTGGGATTACAGTATTTGGGGAGGAACACCACAGAGGTGAAGCACTGTTCTTCTCACATCCTATCAAGGGTGCATATCATCAAGATGACCTAACACTACTGGTGTTAATGTTGATCATCTCACAGAGGAAGTCTTTTAAAGGTTTCTGGACTCTGAAGTTACTGCTTTACCCCCTTTCCACACTGTTCTCTTTAACAAACGCACTATGTGCAGCACACTCTGAAGGGGTGTGGAGTTATGTTCCACTTCCTTGAGGGCAGAATATCTTCATTAATTATCTGGAATTCTCCTGCACAGATTGTCCTTGTCTCCAATGTATTCATTTATTCAATCATTTATTTATATCCATACTACTGAAAGAATATTGTTTTATGCTTTGGGTTATAATCTGATACTATTTTATTTTTTTTCTCAGAGTGATCCCTCTGCTACTGGGAGCTCTTTCAGTCAGTTCCTGTGTCCCTTTGACAAATCCCCATTATCATGAATGTATTGTGTTTTGTTTGTTGAGCACTTTCCTACTTGTTGGCCCCACAAGCTGTTTCACATTAGGTTATGTATTTCTTGCCACCATCCTAGAATAAGCCATTGTTTTCAGGAGCTTTAGTTCCTTTCCTTGGAAAACGGTATTAGAAATCAGGCCATTGCTTCTACACCCCCTTAGCTGACAGAGTAAGGGAAAAATGGACCTGTTGTAACCGATGTATACATACATTTCGTAAAAAACTTCTGTATGTAATCATCAGTATCTATATTAAGCTAAATAGAGTTGGATATTTTCAATTCTAATTAATTATCACAGGGATCATTCCAGCCTTCTTCCTTGCTTATCTGTGACCTCCTACTCCAACAGTGAGAACCTGGCTCCCATCAACCACCACCCATTTACTTAATTGCTCAATTACAATATATATTGATAAAGTTTTCAGAATTGTTAACCTGTAACCCTGTGAAAAACAATTTTATCAACCGGAGTATAGTACTCATGTGCAGTTAATTTTGCCTTTACTCTTACAGACTCCATTCATTTCCAATATTAGTAAATATATTTCCTCTCATCTCCCTTTAGTAAGATTGTTTCATGCATTTATAATATATAAATTCTTTTGTGACATTCTGCATTCCATCCTAGTATCCCTCAGACCTCCTAGAGGATTTCTTTTTTTCAATTTAGATAGAGTAAGATTCACTCTTTGAGATGTAGAGTACTATGAGTTTTCATATAACCACCATTATTGCATCGTACAGAATAGCTGACATCCCTAAAAACAAACAAACAAACAAACAAACAAACAAACAAAATCCCTTTGTTTCACCTACCGTATCTCACCCTCAAACCTCTGGTTACCATGGATCTCTTTACCATCTCCACAGTTTTGTCTGTACCAGAATTTCTTATAAATGGATACATATACTATGTAGCCTTTTCAGCCTGGCTTCATTCCTTAGCATTTAACGCATTTAACATAGATCCATGCTTTTTTTTTACATATATAGTTAGCTCATTTCTTTGATTGCTGAGAAGTGTTCCATTGTACAGATGCACCACAATTTCTTTACTCATTCACCTGCTGAAGGGCATCTTGTTTGATTTCAGTTTGGGGCAATTATGAATACAACTGTTGTAAACACTACTGTACAGGTTTGTGGAGACAGAGAAATTTTCAGATCAGTTGGGTAAGTGCATAGAAGCACAATTGCTGAATTAGATGGTAAAAACTCTCTTTAGGTTTGTAATAAAGTGCAAAACTATCCTCCAAAGTGGCTGTAACATTCTATATTTTCATAAGCAATGAGTGAGAGATCTTGTGGCTTCACATCCTCTGTGGTAATGGTATTGTTAGTTTTTCAGGTTTTAGTTATTCTAATAGGTTTGTGGTGGTATCTCATCCTTGTTTTAATTTGTAATTCTATTGACATATGATATTGAGTATCTTTCCATGGGCACGTTTTCTATCTGTGTATCTTTAGTGAGGTATCTGCTCTGATCTTCTACTCACTTTTTAATTAACTTGTTTTTCTTACTGTTGAGTTGGAAGGATTTGTTCTGTATTCTTTTTTTTTTAAGTTTTTAAGTTTATTTATTATTTGAGAAAGAGTGCACAAGTGGGAGAAGGGAAGAGATATTGGGAGAAAGAGAATCCTAAGCAGGCTCCACACTGCGAGTGCAGAGCCCAACACAGGGCTTGAACCAATGAGATCATGACCTGAGCCAAAGTCAGATGTTTTACCAACTGATTCACCCAGCCGCCCTGAAAAGAAGACTATTACATCATCCTGCTGCTGGCGCCCTCAGAAGACTTCACAGGTTTCCTGTGAATCACTGCAAACTGAAACACTGAATGCAGAACATGACCCCACCTCCCTTCTAATCAGTCTTCCATCTAGAGAGTGTGTGTGAGTGGTTACAAAAATGGCAGGCATCCTGCTGAGTCACCAGCCCTGCCTATTACACTCACCCTGCTCCTGCACAAAGCCAGAAAGACCAACAAACAAGCAGGAAATAAATTTCAATCAACAGATTTATTGTCCTATTTCAATACAAATCACAGTCTATTAAGAATAATGCACTCTAGTCCAGGTTCTGACAGTCAAAAATGCTGATTTAAGAAGAGATTTGTGTTCCTAATTTAATTCATTCATTTGCATGTCTCTATTCTAAGTATGATATAATTCAGATTCACTGATCATAGCGGGTAATCACTCCTTTTCGTGGTTCAAACTGAGCTTTTTACATCACAATTCTACTTGTTTACTTAGGGATGTTTATATATTATGGCTCTTGGATGATTGATAATTAGATGATAATAAAAAGAGAGGTTATTCAAGGGACCTGTGAAATGTCCCATATACTTTCAAAACAATGTATCAGTATCACAGGGACCATGGCAGGATTCTCCGCAACTGACAGGACCACACCATTCGCACCTTTCGTCAGCACCATTTTCTGACTTCAACACAGTACAGCCCACCAAATGTGAGCTAGAACAGGCACCGATGAAGCTAAGGGGTCTTTTTAAAAAACCATTATTACCATAAAGGCAAACAAGACTCAGTTCCTTCAAATTTAGACATTTCCACCTTGTCTCCTATCTCTCTCTCCTTGTATCTCACTCTTTTACTTGCTAAAAAATGAACACATTTTACTGTAGATGCTGACAGGCTTCTATCACATATTACACTGGGAAGGGGTATTTTTTAATTGAATGATGGTACTTTGTAAAGTTAGATATGACAAGGAGTTTAAATTGGATTCAAAGTGTGTGAATTTTCTTCAGAATGATTCCTTTTATTATGCATCTCCCGTCAAACATAAAACTCTAATGAGCAGTGAAAATTTTGGACATACACACGGGTTTTGCAAAGTTTCACATGGTGAGTTTAGGGATGCCTTCATTATTCTTCAAGTTTTGACAGAAATCAATTTTTTATAAAGGAATCAATTCAGCAACTTCAAAATGTTTCTAAATTACATCCCAATATATACCATACTAAGATGAAAAACGCTGCGTATAATTCTGTTAAAGATAAACACACATTTTTCATCCTAAGTTAAATCTTGAAGAGAAATGCAAACTTCTCAGAAAAAGAAGTAATAATAAACCATTCTTAAGAATAAACCATTCTTAAGGATGCACAATTTCATGGGGCGCCTGGGTGGCTCAGTCGATTGGGGGGCCGACTTCAGCTCAGGTCATGATCTCACAGCTTGTGAGTTCAAGCCCTGCTTCCAGCTCTGTGCTGACAGCTCAGAGCCTAGAGCCTGCTTCGGATTCTGTGTGCGTCTCTCTCTGCCCCTTCCCTGCTCACACTCTGCTTCTCTCTGTCTCTCAAAAATAAATAAGCATTCAAAAAATTAAGAAAAAAGAATGCACAATTTCAAAACGAGACCTTTCCAGGCTATCTCTCACAAAGCAATTTCTTTTAGGCTTCAGGGCACCCCAGTAGATGTTAAAAATAGAATACATTCCTATTCGTTCAAAAGAAGGACACTAATGTGAGCTGTGTAGCTTTCTGTGTTTCGGTAAAAATCAGAAATGATCTGCGCGTGGTGAATGAAGGTGATTCACTTACAGAAGACCAGCATATCTCTCCCAGCCTAGCTTTTGAAAGCCACTCTGAAACAGCCCCTTCCCACAAAATTGCAGAGGAATTGCCTCTCAATTACAGCTTTCTGTCTGTTAAAAAGTAGAGTTGGTGATCACTTCTGACCTTTTCCCTCTGACAAGTCAAAGAAATAAAAGAGGGGAAAAAAATCTGACAGGTGTGCTATTTGGAAGCTGAGGATGGGGGAAAGAAGAGGAAAAGAGAAAGAAAAGCTTGCATTACCTAACTAAATCTCCAGGGGTTTTGGTTGGTTTGTGTTTTTTTTAAGGGGTTTCCTTTTTATTATTCAATCTTATTTTTATAATTCCTTTTCTGTGAATAAATTGCATGTTACAATATAATTTTGCTTAAAGTATCTCGCTCCCTATTTTAATTTAAGTATTATTTATTAAAGCCTTCCCACTATCAATCATTCAGGTTTCATACTTTGGGGCAATTTTGTGGAATGTTACAATTCTGCTCTTGCCTCTTCCTTTCCTTCTTGTAAGGAGGTTACAAATAATGACCCAAGAATGACCTTCCTAGATCCCTGCCATGTAATGGGCTGGTGCAAGACAGGGCCTGTAAACCCCAGCCTTTCCAATTTTACCTGTTTGTGCGGTCACTACAGAATGGACTAGGTTTTAGTTGAGACTGGGTTTAATTGAATAGGACTGTTTTAAAAATGACATGAATAGTTTTCCAGTTTTCGGACATTTACCTACAATTTTCCATTTCAAAAGAATAACTACTGTGTTAAGGACTGAAAACACTGCTCCGATGAAAATTAAGCCTGGAACATTCCATATTCTTGGCAGTTGGTGGGTTAAATTGTTGATAATCCGACATTTGTTCAGTAAAACTGCTCATTGGAGGTAGAAGCCATGCGTGATCAAACTGCCACCTCTCCAAACTTCAAAGAGAAAAAAGGGCCAAAGGGTATGTGCTCTTCTCTGAGGTCAGTTAATGGTGGCTCCCACTGGGCTTTCAAACATTTAAGTCAGCTGCTTTTCAGTGGGGAACACACCATTTTGAGAAGAATTAATGAATCTCAAACATTATGCAGAAGCCAGCCAGCCAAAATGCCACAATCCAAACAAAGCTGCAAACAGCACTTGGAAATTCAGATCCTGATTGACTGATGACATCACAGAACGAAAATAATGTCCCATATTCTCTTCTTGCTCTTCTATTTTTGTTGCCTTTACAACAGTCTGAGCTGCTTTTCTGAGACAGGAGCGATAGTTGCTCAGAAGTGACACATTAAAGTGGCTAATGGCCAGAAAGTGGGATTAAGTTAGAAAGAAAGGAAAAAAAAAAAAACCAAAAAACCAAAAAACAAAAAACAAAACAAAACAAAACAACCTTGAAAGAACACAAGTGGAAAGTGGTCAGAGATGATACACACATAACTCTAAAAGCAGGCATCAGTTACAGTAGTAGTTTCTCTACTAGAAATGGAAAGGGAAGTATTTCAAATCTACTGACCTGAAATGAATGTGCTATATGAACATAAGGACAATTTGTATGGCTCATGTCCAAAAACATAAAGCTATAAATGTTAAACTCACTTAGAAAAGGTGTATACGATAAAGATGGCATTTCAAATCTGTATGGGGAAACGGATTAATCAAGAAAGGGGTATTTGGGACCATGACGCCATTGGACAGAATAAATTTGATCAGTATCTCACAACTTATTCCAAATAAACAGAAGGTATATCCAAGACTTAAACATTACAAATGTTTTATTTGAAACCTAAAACATGAAAATGATAAAAGTACTAAAAAATAATTTTTTTCAAAATGTTTTTAATGTTTATTTGTGTGTGTGTGTGAGAGAGAGAGAGAGAGAGAGAGAGAGTGAGTGAGCAGGGGAGGGGCAGAGACAGAGGAAGTCACAGAATTCGAAGCAGGCTCTAGGCTCTGAGCTGTCAGCACAGAGGCCAATGTGGGACACGAACTCATGAACTGTGAGATCATGACCTGAGCTGAAGTCAGATGCTTAACTGACTGAGCCACCCAGGTGCCCCTAGAAAAATAATTTTTAAACATTCTACAGTGAAGAAGACCTAAAAGACCATCAAATCTAATTAACATAAAAAAAACAAAAGTTCAATATAACTTAAAACAAATAAATAGAAAATGAGCCAACCAGAAAACCTACTATGAGTAAATGTAAAGGACAAACAGGCAAAGGCCTGAAGGACAGATGTTCAGTAAACAGAGTCCCACAGAAAATCCCAAAGCAAGCAGACAAATGGAGAGGTGAGGTTGGGACTCTGCAGAGAGGCCAGAGCTACAGGCGAGAGGATGGGGCAGACGCTCTTCAGGAAGGCAGGGATCATGGCCGCCTACCTCCCAGATGTGTGTGGAGTCTGTGTTCTGTGATTCCACCTCTGTTCTGTGGGTGGAGAAGTGACCAGGCTGGATACCTCCCATGCATAATCAACACAGGCTAGGTTGGACCATGTCCTCTACCGGACATCTAGAAGCAGAAAAGAGGGGGATATGGTGCTATGAGCACTGAGTAAGCCTCTCTCTGTGTTCTCTCCTCCAAGCAGGAAAAGGCTGAGACATCCTGTCTACACATGGAGATAAAGAGAAACAAGAAATCATGAGGGAGGGAAGGTGAGAGACAGAAAGACAGCCAGACAGACAAGACAACCAACACTTGAGACCAAGCCTGTTTGGCATTAGTGCCCTCACCAGATTCTCATCCTTGCTACTCAAAGTGTGGTGCCCAAACCAATAGTGCTGATGTCACCTGGGAGCTGGTCAGAAATATAGTCTCTCAGGGCCTCTCAGGAACAGTGAATCACCATAGGCATCTCCACAGGTATCCCAGGAATTTTATGTAAGGTCAAGCTGGAGATGACCTTGTCTTTGAGCGTCTGAGATCCATTCATCCCTAATAAAGTGACCAGGCCTCTGACCGTATTGCTGATTTTGCCCACTAAGAGCTGTGCCCTCCTAATATTCACATACCTTCCTGCTTCTTGACCCTTTTAATTCAAGAGAAACCTGCCTTCCACTTGCGTGAGTGGTATTGCCCTGCCTCTATATTCTGTGTCTTCCTCTTATTCTTTCTTATACAAATGAACATATGAACAACAAAACAACAGCAGTTTTCAATTTAATGGCCAGCTCTGATCAATTTAGAGGATGTTTCTGTTGAGAGGATACGAGGGCCAAGTATGTCAGCTAAGTGAATGAGCTTTCCAAGTTCAATCAGCCACAGGTCGTGGTGCCCTGGGGCACACATTTGCCATCTTTATTCTGCATGCTACTTACCTACTCAGGACCTCAGTTTGGGCATATTTATTTCTATCTCCATGCTCTTCCTCTAAGTCCTTTCTCCCTACCCTTGCACATGATTCCACCACCATTCATGAAAGTAAAACATATAGAAACTATAAGAGGTCTGCTCATGCCTTGTCTTGAGTTCTCCTAAACACCATCAATGAGGAACTTTTTCAAATAACTGAATGACTGGTCCATCATTTCCAAGGCCAGTGAAAGAATTGTACATATGTGTTTTAAAATTATTCATTCTAATGACACTGGAGTAGGATAACCTCAAACTAAGCAAATGACATTTTGCTTAAAAGACAGAATTGTAGGGGCACCTCAGTGGCTCAGTTGGTTGAGCATCAGACTCTTGACTTCAGTTGAAGTCACGACCTCACAGTTCGTGGGATCAAGCCCTGTGTCAGGCTGTGCGCTGACAGCATGGAGCCAGCTTGGGATTCTCTCCCTCTCTCTCTGACCCTCCCCTGCTTGTACTCTCTCTCTCTCTCTCTCTCTCAAAATAAAAATAAAAAACAAACATTAAAAAAAAAGTAGAATTGTAAATACCAAACCACATTTAACAACAACCAGAGAAAGATTTTTCAAAGTTCAAAATCCTTCACCATGGGGAGTGTAATTAATAAAATACACTTGAAAAGTATGAATGCTTAGAATACACTTAGAGACTTGGCAAGAATTACCATAATCCTGTTCAAATCTACATGCAGGCATGACTACAATCGCTGATCAGGTAAGAAGAGATCACTGGTGTTGAGCACAGACCTGCCTTAGAGCACACAGTGTGGAACAAAGGTGATCTTGGTTCCTTAATGTCTCAATGAATCGTGAGACCCTGTGTTCATCCTCCCAAGGCCTCGGGCATATGTCTTTCCAGTTTGACAAAGGAGCAGACAATGAGACTCCAAATCACTTTCCTAATAATATTATGCAAAGTGACAACAAATTTCTAAAAGAAAACCAAATAAATTTAAAACATTCACATTATTTAGTTGACTAAAGAACCCTCTCAGATGTCAGTTCCCAAGAAGGCCTCAGGAAGTTTCAGAAAGTAAATGGACAACCTTCCACCACACCGATACAGCCAAGGTGGGAACACTGGAGCACACACACCCGTGACCGTGTGCTTGACAAGCCACTTTATGAAAGTGTAAGATCAAAGTCCTGAGGCACACACACAATACATCCAAGAGCTCCTGGGGGCTGAATAAGGGTAGGCTGTGGGGACATGCAATATCCTAGCCAAACAAAGTGTTTAGTGGCGAAACACGACTGCATCACAGTAAAGTCTACGAAATGTTGGAGGCCAACACCAAAACTAGCAGGGACAAAGAATGAAAGGATAGAGCCCTCCAAGGATCTTCACCAAGGTAGCTCAGGAAGGCCTCCCAGGGAAATATCTGCTTGACTTGGGTGCCAGACAACAGGCTCCTTTTCCTACCTAAAGTTGAAAGTGGTGAATTTTTAATCAACTTACTGCTCAGAGTGTGTATTTTAGTTTTCTACCACTGCTGTAACAAATTGCCACAAATTTAATGTCTTAAAACAACAAATTCATCTTATAGGTCTAGAGGTTAGAAGTCTGAAATGGATCTTAGTGGGCTAAGATCAAGATATCATTGTGTTTTGGGACGCCTGGGTGGCTCAGTCGGTTAAGTGACCAACTTCGGCTCAGGTCATGATCTCACAGTCCCTGAGTTCGAGCCTCGGGTCAGGTTCCGTGCTGACAGCTTAGAGCCTGGAGCCTGCTTCAGATTCTGTGTCTTGTCTCTCTCTGCCCCTCCCTTGCTTATGCTCTGTCTCTCTCTCTCTCTCAAAATTAAATAAAAATGTTTAAAAATTTAAATATTTTTTAATAAAAAGATATCACGGGCGCCTGGGTAGCTTAGTCGGTTGGGTGTCCGAGTTCGGCTCAGGTCATGATGTCACAGTTCGTGAGTTTGAGCCCCGGGTCAGGCTCTGTGCTGACAGCTCAGAGCCTGAAGCCTGCTTTGGATTCTGTGTCTCCCTCTCTCTCTGTCGCTCCCCTGCTCACACTCTAACTCTCTGTCTCTTAAAAATAAATAAACATTAAAAATAAAAAGATATCAATGTGCTCCTTCTGGAGGCTGTAAGGGAGAAGCATATTCTTGACTTGTCTAGCTTCTGCAGGACAACTGCATTCCTTGGCTTATGGCCTCATCTTTAAGCCAGCAATAGCATGCTGAGTCCCCCTATATCACATCACCCTAATCTCTGTTTCCATCACCACATCTCCCCCTTTTAGCTCTGACTCTTAGCTCTTGCCTCTCTCATTCATTATAAGGACTCTTGTGACTATATTGGGACTACCTGAGTAATCCAGGATAATCTTCCCATCTCAAAATCTGTAACTTCAATCACATCTGTAAAGTACCTTCTGGTACCTTTCATAAGTTCCGGGGTCTAGGACAGGCGTATCCTTAGGGTACCAGAATTGTGCCTATCACACTGGGTTAGACACCACACTACACTAAGTACAAAGGAAAAGACACAAGATGGGACCTCCAGGGCAGTCTCATTGCTTAGGCCAAGTGTTACAACTGTGCTCTTCTCAGCCATAAGGGGAATTATAAGGATTGTGATACCATTAATAGCTGTAGCATGGTATACCTAGTGTGTATGTGCATGAACATACATATTATGCATGGTATGTGCATATAAGTACAGGATATACATACCATATACAGTGAGCATTTTGTTTGTAAGAAATACATAAAGCAGGATTACACCAGTCTCATTCCTTTGAAGTCTGCCATGCTTTTGTGTAAGGAAAAATAATGTGTTTATGGCTTGTGTGCTGGGGACCACAGATAAGTACAGTCATGTGGAGCCCAATGCACATGAGAGACAGCTATCATGTGCATTACCACCAAATAAACACACAAGTTACTTATTATGTCAGGAATTTCTCAGAGTATGGTGCATATTCCATTTACTAAATTTAACTTTTTTAACTTGAAAATCAGTGAATTTATTTAGTGTGCATTTAAGAAAATACAACCAGCATATCAAAGTCATGATTCCATGAACGTCCTACCTTAACACTACTCTGCCCAATACAGTAACCATTAGCCACATAAAGCTCTTGAGCACTTGAAATGTGCCTGGTCCGAAATGAGATGTGCTGCATATATAAAATACAGGATTTCAAAGAGTAGTATGAACAAAAGAATGTAATAAATCTCATTTTAAAAGGTTCTATGTTGATTAGATCTTGAAATGATACCAGCTATGATATAGTGGGCTAAATATGATTAATTTCACCTGCTTATTTATCTTTACCTGCTTATTTATTAATTTTGCCTGCTTCTTTAATGTGGTTAGTAGAAAATTTTGTATTTGCCTCTTATTATATTTTCATTTAATAGTACTGGCTTAGAACAATGGCAAAGTCCTGCATTAGTTAAAACAAAGTAAGTTGAGATAAAGTAAATAACGGTAAAGTTAGCACAAAGACATCTCAAATATCTTAAAAGTTGAGTTAATAACTGATGTTTGGCAACACTACAACCAACCCTAGAAAATGGAACCCAGCTTTTGAATACTTTCTGGGAAAGAGATCTTAGTACTTCTGAGGTTGTTTAGTCCAATGCCAGGTGGGACCAAACAATGAAAAAATTTTCTTTGTATTGACTGGAAATCTGTAAATTCTTTGAAAATTTCTTTCTGCTGACCTTAGTTCTGGCCGATGAAGCAAAATACACACCTATTCTCTACTACCCATAATTACTTGGTCCTAGGCTGTTAAGGCAAAAGACTTTTGTAAAACTAACAGAGCAGCTTTGTAACTTGGTAAACTTGAAAGGCCACCTTGTTGGAGGAAGACTCTTACTGCAGGCACAGGTATTCCCCGTTGATGAGCTCAAGTCAGCTACTATAAGGTTCTGTACACACTTTCTGATGATGGATAAAACAAATGGGTACACCTCACAGGCACAGTACAAATTAAAAATACATTAGTTCACTGCAACCTCCGATCTGGGATTGAAAAATGCTTGGGTGATTTTTTTTTTCAAATAAAGTTTAGATGAGGCAGGAATTCAGCACAGAGTTCTGAGACTCCCTGGGTCCAGTTGAGTACTTGGAGGGAAATCAAATACATTTTATCTAAGGTATGGCACTAACTTTCATCAAAAAATTATCATATGCTCAGCCACAAATGGTTATTGTAAAATCTTTATTAACCTAAGTGCATATAAAAATTGTGAATTCCTAATACAAAGCAGTATTTGACTTTTAAATTTCATTTTAAGCTTGGCCTGTTCACTTGGAATGTGATTACAGAGTAAATTAAAAAGTAATCACATGTGAATTACATTTCCTCATGAATGTAATGACTTCAGGAGGCTGATTAATGTTAAGCAGTGCCTGTCCTACCACATGCATACCTTCCCAGGTGAGATATGCAAGATAGCTGTCGTGAGTTGATTTAATTTTCTTTCTCTGGTATTCCAGAGAGAATGCCCACACACATAACAGACACGGCATGTTCATTAGGACAGAGGATGTTCTCCCCTTTTGTCAATTCAAGAACCACCTGCAAAACACCATCCTTGTCAACTTATGGTTATGAGAAACACCCAGGGGAGGAAGTCCGACTCAGGTACCATTTCCTAATGAACCAAACCTAAATCTCAATCTCTCTTTCTATCTTCTTGGCAAATCTTCCTGTCTGGATGGAATAATTCAAGAGATTCAGGGGAAAATGCATTTGTATTGGTGTAAAGGTAACAAATGGTCTCACAAAGAATGAAAGCTTATTAATAATCTACAGCAGTATTACTGCAGAGAACAAAATTTAAACTATAAATTTAAACTATATGGAGCACAAGATCATTAAAATATTTCCCTCATGGGTAATGGAGAATGTAGAAGTCAAAAATATTTACTTTTTTTCAAGGGAAGGTATTGTTTTCTAAAGGCGTCATCAGAGGAATCATGCTACTGTTAGCTGGGGAAGGCTTGGTGCTTCATTATTTGTAGCTCAAAGAAAATAAATCATTATAGTGGCATTGGTAGTGAGCCAAATAAATCCAGATCCTGAGAGTTAACTTTTAGTTAAGAGTTTATGTTCATTCCTGTGACTCACTACTCCATCGGTGGAATGATGGATTAGTGTGGTAGCATTAGAAGGACATTTTATGGGGCATTTGGGCGGCTCAGTCGGTTAAGCACACGACTCGTGATGTTGGCTCAGGTCATGATCTCATAGTTTGTGGGTTCGAGCCCCACATCATGCTCTATGCTGACAATGTGGAGCCTGCTTGGGATTCTCTCTCTCTTCCTCTCTTTCTGCCCCTCCCCTGCTCACAGTCTGTCAAAATAAATAAATAAACTTAAAAAAATAATTTAATAATCTTGGACACTTGTAGAGAAGTAATGTCACAAAACTGTTGTAAAACAATACCTATTCTTACTGTGTGTTATGTTCTGTGACATCACCTAATCTGTAGTCTGTTTTTTTTTTTTTTCTTTTAAATTAGGTCAGACCCATTACATTAAATTTATATTCTGTGAATGAGTCAACCAACAAATGTAGACATTATGGACAAGGGAACCTTGGTAGTCACTAAAGTTGGAAGACCACATCTCATTGCCATGTAACTGTGTGCCCTCACAAGAAAGTGTTCCACATGTCAAGAGCTTCTAGCTTTGAACAGGAGGAAAGGGGTGGTAGGGAGCGAATTAATGTCAAGAGAATAAGATATAAAAGGCACACGGTTCTGTAGTTTCTCCTAAGACTGGCCTTTGGGACTCCTTTCAATTTTTGTTTATTTCTATGTTTTTGTTTTTGTCATGTTTTTAGCCTGAGGTATTTAAGTTTCTAAAACATTCCATGTAGTTTCAAGAATAGTAGAAAGACATTTAAGTATAAATTAAAAAAAAAAAATCAGGGATTAAGAAGAAATCCAAAACTATGAAGAGGTAATGCATGTTTTCCCAAATTAGGAAGACAGGAGAGATAATTCTTGTATTTTATTTTGGGGATAACATTCATAAGTGACTAAAAATGTAAAACACTATACTGATATACAATAATTCCATGCTTTAATTTATAGTAATACTCTCTTATTGTACTAAAGACTTTATTCCACATCCTATTGTTCCTAATCTAAACATTTTAAACTCTTTAGTAATACACTGTGTGATATCCAGAAGAGGGTAACCAAGATAGTGAGTGAAATAGAAAACACCTCACAGGATAATGAATGGAAGAAAAAAAAAAGACGCTACTTAACATAAACAAGCTAAGACTTGAATAAAATAGAAAGGTTTAGGAACATAGGGCCTCAATCCAGAGGAAAGTGCTGGGCCCAAGCTCTGAAGGCAGAGACAATGGATTTAGCGTGCTCCTGAGGTACCAGTGAGGGTTCTGTTGCCAACAGGACTGGATGAATCAACTCCCCTTGTGTGCATCCCCATCTGCAAAATGAGAAATGATAGCTAATTTCCTTCCCAATATTTCAGGGACTGATGTGTGAGAGTGGCCTAGTGACTTACATGAACTCTACAAATTCTGTTCTACCATGTTTGATTTTCTGTTGTGGATAATACTCAGCAGAACACAATATTCCCCAACATGTCAAAATGTACTTATATCCTCACCCTTTTCCAGGATCTATCATCAGAATTATACTACATGTTACTAAAATTACTTTTACAGAATGAAATTTTGTATGAAATGGGCCCAAGACAAGTAAATTTAATCATTAAAATGTCAAAATGATCTTCTTCTAACATACCAAGATCTTAACCTCTACCAGGCAACCATAATTTGAACTTCAAGAACAGCATTATACTGAACCACCAGTGTTTTTCTTCTAGAATCAAAATCTTTTTGTTGCTTTTAAAGAGACAGAGAGAGAGAGAGAGAGAGAGAGAGAGAGAGAGAGAGACTGTCACTGAACTTTTAATTAGGTTCCAAAAATGTGACCTGAGACAATAACAGAATGGCCTATTTTAATGCTACACTGTTCTTCATGGGCCAGGCTTTGAAACACTCTGACATCACACTCTGACATCTAAAATGTTGAGGCTACTGATTCAGTTTTATTTCAAAAGATGCCTTTCTTCACTCCTTTGTCCAACTACACATCCATCTATCCACCATCCTTTCAACAAACGTCAACATTCATAGCCAGGCATAAGACACAGACGACCAGCAAGAAGAACATGGTCCCTGTCTTCAGAAGAGTTCATTAAAGTCCAACTAGGAAAAGAAGCACTTACCTAACTTAAAACAGGTTGCACTGATGGTACTCAGCCAAGTCTGAAGAGATTACACTTTCTGTTTTGGTCTTTACTCTTTCTCAACTATGGTGTAGCCATTGATCCACTGTTACTTCCAATACTCCCTTGCTGTTTCACCAACCCAGAAGTGGCCCGCCTGCAAGGTGGAAAATATGACTCCCTCTACTGTCACCTGCAGATTCATAATCATTATCCTAAACTCCATATTGTGGATTTAACATTTCTATTTTTTTTAACATTTATTTATTTTTGAGAGACAGAGCATGAGTTGGGGAGGAGCAGGGAGAGAGGGAGACACAGGATCCGAAGCAGGCTCCAGGCCCTGAACTGTCAACACAGAGCCCAACATGGGGCTCAAACTCACCAACAGTGATATCATGACCTGAGCCAAAGTCGGATGCTTAACCAAGTGGGCCACCCAGATGCTTCTGTGGATTTACATTTCTAAGTGCTATCTCAACACTAATACCATTGTGCAGTACTATTGAAAGACACCAGAGAAAAGGAGATGCTACATCAGGCAGATGGCCAGATGGAAAGAACCATTTAACAATACTCCAGAACCTCTACCCCATGAAAGAATGGAATGGCCATGTGTAAGGAAACCGAATCATTTGTATGTACTCCTTCTTAAACCTACACTGATCACCTTTTGCAGTGCTGCATGCCATGGACTACATGGGAATTTATTATACTAGGCACGCTACTTTTGCATAGGTTTCAAATTTTTCATAATAATATGTTGTAATAGTCAATGTTAATGAATAACTGAGTTAGTGCATGGTACATATGTTCCGAAGACTACCCAAACCTCCATCAAAATCCCTAACTAGACCCCAATTAAACTTCTTTTGGATTCTTTGAGGGGGGGGGGAATGCTTCAGAATACTTTAAATTGTATTATGTTTGCCTAGCATGAGCATTAGAACCATCAAATTTACTCTTACCAGTCAGTTGTCCATTAAAAAAGATGGCTTCCTGCCATAGGATCTCCTATGTCCCCCTAGAATATTCCAGTAACAGAGGGAGAAAAATAATCTTGGAAGACTTTGTAGACTATTCATAGGATATTATAACATTGATTTAATTAATGTATAAAATGGGCTATAAAATGATTTAATGATCAGAGTACTACAGTGCTATAGTGGAAAGAACATCTTTCCAAAGAAAATTTCTGCATTTTAGTTAAGATTTTCTCACTAATTATCTTTGTGCCTTTAAGGGTATTACTTCACTTTTCTAGAATATGTTTACTTATTTTAAAAAAAGGAAATGGACCAATGAGCTATGATGGCAGATTTCTGTCTCTTACAGCCTGCAGTCCATGGATCCCATGCATATCACAGTATTTCAAGGCTACATTTCCAGGGGAGGATCAGCAAGACTCCCTTCACTTGGTCTGTTAAAGGACTAGAGATCCCCTAAGACAATTCATAAAAGAAAGGGAGGTGCTGCAGCCCAAGAACACATTCTTTGTCACAGTATGTGGTCAGATGCTAGTTGGCACTAATTTACTTATTCACAGTTGTACGTGCGACATTACTTGTGAAGAGTAGCTACAGTTGCCTGATTGCAGAGATGTGATTAATTTAGGAAAAGGCTGTCATGAAATTATAATCCAAACTATCTCAGCAGGTGTCCCTGTAACTCAGGAGAACATACCTTCCCACAAATACTCATTACTTACTTACTTACTTACTTATTTATTCTTGAGCAAGAGACAGTGCCCACTGGCCCAGTACAAAAGTGAACTCCATTTCTCATCAAAAGATGAAGGGGCAGGGGTGGTAACTGGGATTTTCAGAGAGCACTTTAAATATGTCCTGCCTTCATGCAGGTCTATGTGGAACCTTTCTTAATTCTGTTTAAAGTTACAGAAAGGCATTTCACAGGATCACTGAGAAAACAACTCCAATGACCCACTTTTCTCATGATCTCAATTCTATCTACTTTCTTTTATTGCTCTGGAACTTTACAATGTGAGGAATACATGAATTTGTTTCCTGTAGTAGAGTTAAAAAATAACCCAAACAGAACCCCCACACACACATACACATGCTTATTAAACTGATCAACTCTGAATAAATTTGTATTACACTGATGACAATTCTATCACGTGGTACCATACTATAATTATGCAACATCACAAGATGTATAAAGTGCACATGGCGCTGCCCCGTACTTTTTTTATTACTCTGTAAATCGACAATTATTTCAAAAGACAAAGTTAAAAAAATGATAACCACCAAAAGCAAAAGAAACACATCCACTTAAAAATGGGATTCAAGAAGTAACTGGAATAGTTCAGACAGTGAAGATGAAGCATCTCATCCTCACTGAATCCCTTTCCATAAGAAAAAAATATTTCTGTCGTAATACTATTAATATCTCTCAACAAAGGCAGAAAAGTCACCAATATGTGCCACCAGGAAATAAAGACGACCTCTGTTAGAAATATGGAAAGGACCTGGAATGAACTTCCTACCCCCAGATCACACCAAGAATTTTTATTAGTGAAAGCTCTTTCTTGAAACTAATAGTTCTGACAAATAAGATTTCAGTGATGTGCCTGTCTCCAGATGCACAGTCCTAGGCAACTATAAAATAACTTATTTTTCAGCATATGTCTGCCCATTTGAACTGACATGCAAAGAATATAAGAACGTGTGTGTGTGTGTGTGTGTGTGAGAGAGAGAGAGAGAGAGAGAGACAGAGAGAGAGAAGAAATGAATAACAAATCACACAACATTTGACTTAGACAAACAAAAACATCAACAGAAAGGACACAGTAAGATCATGAAAGGTAAAGTGATCTCACAAAGAGACAAGAAGGGGAACAAAAGCTAAAAATGGGTAAATGAAGAAGCATTTTAAAGAAAAACAATATGGGGCACCTGGGTGGCTCAGTCGGTTGAGCATCCGACTTTGGCTCAGGTCATGACTCACGGTTCGTGGGTCATGTGCTGACAGCTCAGAGCCTGGAGCCTACTTTGGATTCTGTGTCTCCCTCTCTCTCTGCCTCTCTCATGCTCATGCTCTGTCTCTCTCTGTCTCTCAATAATAAATAAACGTTGAAAAAATTTAAAGAAGGGTAATTATAAACTGCCAAAGAAATGAAATGATGCTCAAACTTTCTAGAATGTAGGAAATCTTAAATGGACACCACAATGAGATGTCATTATATTTACCAGGCTGATAAAAATGAAAATAAGTAAAAATATCTATTCCTGATAAGAATTTAGAGAAAGGGATATTGTAATACATTGTGGGTTAAAATGTGAATTTTAAAGGGTTTTTTTTTTTGAGATACAGTCTACATTAATATCAAAAATAGCACGTTTCTTTTTTTAATTTTTTTTTTCAACATTTTTTATTTATTTTTGGGACAGAGAGAGACAGAGCATGAACGGGGGAGGGGCAGAGAGAGAGGGAGACACAGAATCGGAAACAGGCTCCAGGCTCCGAGCCAACAGCCCAGAGCCTGACGCGGGGCTCGAACTCACGGACCGCAAGATCGTGACCTGGCTGAAGTCGGACGCTCAACCGACTGCGCCACCCAGGCTCCCCAAAAATAGCACGTTTCTTAAACCAAGCATTATAATGGGCGCCTGGGTGGCTCAGTCATTTAAGCATCTGACTCTTGATTTTGACTCAAGTCATGATCTCACAGTTCATAGAATCAAGCCCCATGTCAGGCTCTACACTAACAGCAAGAGCCTGCTTGGGATTCTCTTTCTCCCTCTGCCCTCTCCCTATTGTGTGTGCCTTTTCTCTCTAAATCAACAAACAAACAAATAAACAAAAAAAAAATCAAGTATTCTCATGCCTAAGTATCTAGCCCATAAAAATCATGTTACGTGCCAATTGTATTTTTTAAAGTTTGTTATTTTGAGAGAAATAGAGCATGAGCAAGGGAGGGGCAGAGAAAAACAAAGAGAGAGAGAAACCCAAACAGGCTCCCCACTGGCAGTGCAGAATCCGACATGGGGCTCGATCCCACAAACCGTGAGATCACGACCTGAGCCGAGACCAAGAGCCAGATGCTTCAACTTCACCAACTGAGCCACCCAGGTGTTCCATGTGTCAATTATAATCTTAACAAAAATATATGCAGTTTTCTTGTAGTGATGTTATAAAACAATACAGTGCCTGGACACAAATGAAATGCCATCAGCCAGAGAATAGCTGTACAATTATGCTACAGCCACTCAGAATAATGAATTAGAGTTTTTGCTGGCTTTAAAGACAAAAACAAACAATTATTGAAAGAAAAGAATAAAATTCCATTTCTGTAAAAAGAATGACAAAAATATCCTTCCAGATACGTATGTAGAAGGACACACACATGCACGTATGTGTGTTATTATATCGATACATCAGCATGCTGAAAAATACAGAAGCATAACCATAGGTCAGGATTTCCCAACTGTTTTCACATCTCTGCACAAATCTGCACAGACAACCTTTTTATGATACACCAGGGTAAACGGATTGAGACTGTGCCAGAAACGACCAGCCCAAGGATTCAGCCACCCAAGTAAGAATTAATACTTGAGCACAGGAGGTGGAAAGTTACAAAGGAGCTTGTTCCCTGGTGATAAACTGCATAGGGAGGAGGTGGGAGGAATAGTGGTGGATGTCAAGAGCTGGGGGAATAGGCAGAGACCAAAGATACAGACATACACACACATTTACATTTCTGTACATGTGTATTTACATATGTGCGTACCTGAATTGCATGATCATATTTATGCATTTTTGGAGAAAGTATGTTTTTAAATTTTAATTTAGGTCTTAAACATAATACTTAAAAAAGAGTACAAGTAGGGGTGCCTGGGAGGCTTAGTCCGTTGAGCGTTGACTCTTGATTTCAGGTCCGATCATGATCTCATGGTTGGTGAGTCTGAGCCCCGCATCAGGCTCTGCACTGACAGCATGGAGCCTGGTTGGGATTCTCTCTCCCTCTTCTCTCTGCCCTCCCCCTGCTCGTGTTCTCTCTCTCTCTCAAAATAAATAAACATTAAAAAAAAAAAAGAGTCCAAGTAGACGACTGCAAGAATTTCACTGCAAGAATGTCTCCCTTTGATGTCTTGTTCGTGCTGTTGTTAAAATCTAGAGGGCTCAGCAGTTCTCCTTTCCTGCTTCCAGGACCCAGTGTTTGTGATATAAAAATGATCCTCCAGCATGTCCTCACTACACGGCACAGTGTAAGTAAGATTAGGAGGGGAAAACGGCGCTTTCAAGTTCAAGAGTTACTGGAGTTTAGAGATGGCCACCTGGCACATCTGGGTAGGGGTTGATTTTCCCAGCAGGCCATTATTTACTGCCAAAAGCACAGTCTTTTTTCCTTTTGTTTTGACTTAACATGCCAGAAAAACAACACAAGACTGTAAGAATTAAACCGAATCCATTAGAGCTGAGTTCTCTAAGGCAGAAGGGAGGCAAGGCTGAACCAAAATGAATGTATCAATCATGCAATGCGGGGTCTCCTGTATGATTAGCAAAATTCTTTAAAGGAATGCAGAACAGGTAGGCAGTTCTGCCATCAAATTATCCTGTTTAAGGAAAATGCAGACTTGGTATGCATTTCTAAGTGGACAGTCTACGTTTCAATAAGGTGCTGTATTGTGTGTGTGTGTGTGTGTGTGTGTGTGTATAAATAATAATGAAAAGAAGCTGCTCTTCAAAAACCCCACAGGCCAGATACTTTTGTTATTTTAATTTGGAGTCAACTGCACCGATAATAGTTCACTTCTGTTGTAATTACTGTTGCACTTTAATTTCACATATATTTTCATCATCTCAGTGAAACTCTTAGCTCAATAAAGCAGCATAGATTCCCCCCACTATGCCCACCTCGAAAGAATACTTTTGTGTGCTTACATGCACGTCCACACACACACACACGTGCACATATACATGTTCACATAGCCACACCGTAAATGGGCTCAAAGTGAGCTCGAAGGATCCATCAAAAACATTTTTTTTAAACCTCAGCACACACCTAGGGAAGCCAGATTTACTTCATTGTTCAGCAAATTGCAATCTAAAATATGTTACTTAAGTAGGAAGCGTGCGTGTGAGTTTCTGTGTTTTCAGGTCAGGGGAGAGAGAGAACACCAGGAAATACATAGGGAAAAAAAAAGAGAGAGAGAGAAGTCAATCTAACTTTAGAAAACATCAAGAAGCTATGGAATGCATCCCTATGTATGTTCTACTCCTGGGCCTCTTAAAAAACAAAACTTTTTTGATATAATGTGGTTTGGCATTATGGTAAGAATGTGTGATAAAATGTTAGGCATGCAAAGTATGAAAACACAAGCACATGTTGACTGGTGTGAGTATGGTGGGGGTAATGTCTTAGAATAGAGGCTGCATTCCTTTTGCATATAAATTCAAATTTTTCCGTGCTCAATTCTGAACATACATTCCCAGAGTCAACTGCACACCTGGGGAAATCTAGAAGCTGGTAAGAACATTCTGCATGATACCAGAGTATAGATGCCCAATAAACACTCAGGCAAAGAACTCAGATCTGGCGAGTACTTGACAATAATGTTTTTATTAGAAACACTTTACCTGTGGCATTTACCAGCAGCTCCTTTAGTACTAGGCTACATTTAAGTCTCTCATTTTAAATGTGTTTACACTTAATCTGTGTATAAGAATTGCTGACAAAGCCAACCGTGACATGTCACACTGATGATGTGTTAAGCTGAGGAAATTCAAACTGCCACAGGCAAAACCCTAACCTTATGAAACAATTTAATCACATTTTTATTGGGGAAGCTTATTAGGAGTTCCAGGTTTTGGGAACTCAACAAATTTTCTTTATCCTTTGCCAGGTCTGAGAAGAGCAAAGTGTACTCTAAAATCACCTACCTCAAACTGTAAACTCATCTTCAGAAATTAGATACTGACATTTAAGGATCATATAAAAGTCAAACTTTTCCATAATGATTGAGAAGTTGAAAATCCTAAATGCCTACATTATGGGAAGAGAAGCTGAGATAGAGGCCAATATGGCAAATAGCTCTAAAATTAAGTTTAGTTACTTTTCTGTATTAGTCATGTGTTAAGAATAAACACCTTCTTTTATACAATATAGTTTCTTTTTTCAATCTCTGTTAAGAAAGAGCCTTCTATCTTTTCAAACCATTGGTTATTATTTTCCACAAAAGCTTGGCTTCTCAATAGTATGATTCCATGTTTGTGGGCTATAAAATCATAGCTCTGAGAATACAAAAGAATATAATCACTAAGGAAGCCAATGGAATTCTGTGCGTGCAAAAGTTTTAGACCTTTCTTTTAGCTGAATGATATGGGAGAGCAATTCGGCTCTAAGTTTCCATGGCTGGCTGTGAAAAGGAGATAGCATTCAGTCATTCATTCATTTGATAAATATTAAGAGAATGTCAGCAATATTTCAGGTGCAGAGCTGGGTGGTGTTGAGGTGGCAGAGAACACATTGATTCTGTCTTTAAGAAAATTTGCAACCTACTGCTTCCCATTCTACTTGAACCCAGAGACAAAGAATGTTTATAAAATATACTGACATTCTCCGAAAGAAAAAAAAAAGGTACTCTGTGGAGAGCATGCAAAATTCAAAAGAGGACTTAAAAAACAAATGCTAAATCATTTATCCAGCTGGGGCACCTGGGTGGCTCAGGCAGTTAAGCATCTGACTCCTGATCTCGGCTCAGGTTGTGATCTCACGGTTTTCTGAGTTCGAGCCCCACATTGGGTACTGTGCTGATGGTGTGGAGCCTGGCTGGGATTCTCGCTCTCTTCTCTCTCTGTCCCTCCCCCACTCACGCTGTGTCTCTCTCTCTCTCTCTCTCTCAAATAAACATTAAAAATATTTAAATCATTTATCCAGCTTATTCAGGCCTTATGAACCTAGTGATTAATATACTTTTTAATATCTTTATTTCAGCCATACTCTGGCTAGGTTATTTTTTAAAAGTTGCTTTATTATAAAACCACAGTTAGTAGAACTATCTCAACTCAGCACTCTTTAATAATCCTCTCCAAGCCTGTAATATATCTAGGCACTGCGCTAACGGCTAGGAACATGAAGACACATGAGAACTCTGTGACCTTGAGAAGCTTATAATACAGAAAGAAAACCTAATGCATTGCTATTTACCTGATCTCCATCCCCATCTCTCCCTCCTTCCATCTCTCTTACCTAACTACCTCTGATTTAGTCCAAGCATGCTCCCCCAGAAAGCCTTGGGCTTTGCTAAACCAAAAGGAGAAAGGCCACTCCTTTTGTAAGGGATTGCTTTAGGAAAGGCACATGATCTAGTTTTGGGCAATGAGGAAATTAAGGAGAAATCTGTGAAATGGGACTTTTGAGGAAGGTTTTTCACTTTTTAAAAAGAGGTAGATGATAAACCCAACTGAATATTTAGCACATGAGAAATATGGCATCCTCAAATTATTAGTGGGAAAATGGTGTTTCTAACAGGCACTGGTGGGATAAGCAGATAGTCCCATGAACGATAAAACCAGATCCGTTCCTTAGACTATACACAAGAATAAATTTCAAATGTATCAAATATTTAACTGTGAAAAAATGAAATTAAGTACTGGGAAAAACATCGGTGAAGTTCTCAATAACCTAGGAATGAGGAAAATGTGCTTAATTATGATTTAAAATCCAGAGGCAATAATGGAAAAGAAAGATCTGTAATGTGATTACATTAAACATTTGTATGGTAAAGATTTCAAAAGCAGACTGGGAAATGATATTTATAATTTACACTAGAGACAAGAGTCCCCAATGTGTACAGGGCTTCAAAAAACAAGGGGGAAAAAGGGATCAACAATCATATAGAAAAATGAGATTGAAACATGAACTAATCAGTCACATGAAAAACACAAATGGATATTAACGATTTAGAAAAAAAACATTCAACTTTGGTTTTAATAAGAGATAAGCAATGAATAGTACGCTTAGATACAGTTTCTTACCTATCATATAGGCCTATCTTTCAGTTTGACTACAGGTATGTTGGCCAAACTTGGGGAAATAGAAACTTTCATATAAATTTTGGTAGGAATGCAAACTGGCACATGCAAACCATATGGAAAGGAAAGTAGCAGTGCCTAGGAAAATTTCCTAGGCATTTATCCTTTGACACTGAAAGCACACTTCTGGGAATTTATCCAAAAGATGTGCTGACAAAGAGAAAAATGATATATGCACAAAGCTGTTCACTGCAGTGTTATTTATAGTAACAAAACACTGGAAACAACCAAAAGATCAATAAATAAGGGATGGACTGAATGAAATATGATATAATCCCACAATGGAATACTATGAGACTGTAAAAAAAAAAGAAATATCTCTAGCAAGTACAGCAAAGTGCTCTCCAGGGTATTTTGCTAAGGACAAAAGGTCAGAGACCAGGAGGAACGCAGATGTGTGTGTGCATATGTACACACGTGTGTGTATGCACATGCATACACACAAATGTATACATATATGTGACCCTATGTAAATCCATGTATTTATGTTTTTAAAACAGAATAAGGGGAGCCTGGGTGGCTTGGTCGGTTAAGCGTCCGACTTCGGCTTAGGTCATGATCTCATGGTCCGTGAGCTCGAGCCCCGCATCGGGTTCTGTGCTGACAGCTTGGAGCCTGGAGCCCGTTTCAGATTCTGTGTCTCCCTCTCTCTCTGCCCCTCCCCTGTTCATGCTCTGTCTCTCTCTGTCTCAAAAATAAATAAACATTAAAAAAATTTAAAACAGAATAAAAGACTATTACAAATCTATGAGAGGAACAGATAGGATACAAGGAAGAGAGAAAAGTTAGACTTCTTCAAATTTACCTTGGTTTACAGATTTGACTTTGAAATCATGTAAGTACTCTACCTACATAATTATAAAACAAAGTTAAATCCAAAACAAGAAATCTCTGTATACAGAGAGTAAAATAAAGCAAAGGAACACAATTTCAAGTCCAGACAGTATCATAAGTATTCACAGAGGAGCTATTACAAAAGACTATGTAAAATCACAGTAATTTGTAGAAAAAGTCTTAAACTGCTTATGGTAATTGTATTGTTCGTGGCAAAACTGGCATTCTTTTTCTGAGACTCTTACTCTGATTGGAGAAACCTACATTTCTAAAGACTCTTCTGTAGGTTGTCTTTGTTTCCACCATAGATATTTTGAACTCACATTATTGCCATGATATCCAACCTTTGCATATGATGAGGCCAACATATGTGTGTACTAATACAAAAGCATGTATAATATATACATACACACATACATACACAATTATGTTATTTAGATAACATGCTCTCATGAATTCATAACATTTTTGATTTGAGGAGAGATCACACTGATTCAGTTCTTCCAAACTCAGTGCTCAAGTCTGACCATGACCAACATCGGACCTCACATTCTTCTCCATCTATGTCCCCTAAGCTGCTATCTTCTTATAGTCACTAGGCAGAAAACCCTGCTCTTCAAGCATGCACTGTCCTTCTGGCTTGCATTCATCAACTTGGATTTTGAGGCTACCAATGGAAACCAATTTAAAACAAGCCTTACATCTAGCCACACTTTTGTGTTCGGAAAAGGACACGCTGAGGCACTCCCAACATAAGGACTTGTGGTCAAGAAGTCACATGGTATCCAGTAGTAAGAAGGACCAAAGGGAATTTACTGTGGAAACAATGTTTAGACAACTGTCTTGGGTTTAAAAGATTTAATTTGCGCCCACTGTAGCATAACTCTATCAGAAGACAGACTTTCAAGACCTCAGAGATAATAAAGTTTCAGACAGAAGACACCTCTTGAGATAAGATTAATATCTATTCCTACAATAGTACAGAACATTTTCTCAAAAAAATGCATCCTTTTATCATAATAAGGTTGTGTAAGTGGTCTCTGAAGCCAACTAAGAGTCTTTTTTAAGTCTTTTACTTTATTTTGAGAGAGAGCATGAGCAGGGGAGGGCAGAGAGAGAGAGAGAGAAAGAGAGAGAGAGAGAATCCCAAGCAGCCTCCTCACTCTGATGCAGGGCTCTAATTTGGGCTCCACAGGGTGTTGGAGGAGGGGCTCGAACTCACAAACTGTGAGATCATGACCTGAGCCTAAACCAAGAGTCCGTTGCTTAAACAACTGAGCAACCCAGGCACCCTGCCAACTAAGAGTCTTTTAAGAAGTAAAAGAATAATGAACTAGGAAGAAGAGGAGGGGGAAAAAATCTATATGGAGGGGAATTGTGATTATTAATTTTGGAAAAATACAGTCTACAACATATAGGAAAGGAAACAGTATTGGGGCAGGGGCTAATAATGATCACATAGGAGCAGCTAATTTGAAATAGAAGATGTGTAACTTTAAAAGGAAAAGGAAAGCAGTGGGACAATCCCAAGCACTAACAGTTTTCTAAGAGACCAGGAAATAGTGGTTTCCTGGCAACTCTTCAGAATGGGACAGCTGCCTATATAAGGTGCTCCTCTAACCGCATAAGCCCTTAGACTAGTGTTCAGGGAGTGCTTGAGATACTTCCACCAACCCAAAAGCAAAACAAAAGAGAGGGATCATGCTCTCTCTGAAAGTAAAGACTGCTCTAAGACACACCAGCTTTGTCAGGGGCGCCTGGGTGGCTCAGTTGGTTAAGCATCTGATTTCCACTCAGGTCATGGTCTCACAGCTCATGAGTGTGAGTCCTGCACAGGGCTCCGTGCTGATGGCACAGAGCCTGGAGCCTGCTTCAGATTCTGTGTCTCCCTCTCTCTTCTTCCCCTGCCCCACTCACAAAAAATTAAAAAGAGAAAGAGAGAGAGAGAGAGACACCAGCTTTCTGTTCTTCACTGGTTTCTTGTGTTTAGTATCCAAGACTCCTTGTTGCAGATGCCAAAAAAGCAAATCACACTAGTTTCAGCTAAAGAGAGGATTAATTTTATACAACTAGGCATTCTAAAGATAGAATATCAGGCAAATGTGAATCAAGGTACATACCCTTTCTTGTTGTCTCTCCTCTTTTTACCACCAAATTCTATTTATTTGCAATTACCTTTTATTTCCGGCCTCATGTTCTTTCACAAGCAGGCTCTGAAACCCAGATCAGGTTTCCATTTTAAGCCTTCTCTCTTATCAAATCTCATGGAACGGTTCTGATTGGCCCTGCTTAGGAAATGCATCAGCTCCATGGGTCAATCACTGGGGCGTCCACCTATGACATCAGCCATGTCCAAGGCAAGTGCCTACCCCAGTGTAGACAGAACACTAGGCCTGCCAATTCTACCAGGACTGCATGGGGTAGGGAAGGAACAGTTTTTTAATAGGTTCCAACGAAAACGTTTCTCACTATCTTTCCAAAAAGACTATTAGCCCTCTGAGGGCAGGGTTATCTCAAATACTTTTAGCTTAGTACAAAATACTTTTAGCTTTTGTACAAAGTACAAAATACTTGTACTCTGCCTTAGCAACTCCTTAAAACATGCCTTGTAAGGAAGTAAACTTGAACCAGAATTTTTACTTTATGCATCAAAGAATAATTCCTATTGACTGCAAACATATCCCTTCAAGATTCCATTAAATGACCATGATCACCTAACTAGCATAGGAAAACTGCTCAGAGTATTAAAAACATAAGAGAGACATGGGGCACCTGGGTGGTTCAGTCGGTTAAGATTCTGACTTTGGCTCAGGTCATGACCTCATGGTTGGTGGGTTCAAGCCCCACATCGGGCTCTGTGCTGACAGCTCGGAGCCTGGAGCCTGCTTCGGATTCTGTATCTCCCTCTCTCTCTACCCCTCCCCTCCTTGCACTGTCTCTCCCCCTCTCCGTAAAAAACAAAATAAAATAAAATAAAACAAAACATTAAAAAAATATATAAGAGAGACAAAGACATGTCAAATTGAAACATTTAAAATACCAAGATGTTCAGAGCTGGAAAATGGGATGATTCATGTAGTCCATGGATTTTACAACAGTAGTGTGAGGAACACAGGTGTTGTGCACCATTATCTCATGATGGAAGAGGTTTGGACAGCTGTCAGGGGTAGGGTAATGGGGGAGAGACTAAGTGGGTAAGATTGCAGGCCCTATCCTCACTACAAAGAGAGGGTCAAGGAGTGTATGTCTATCTCTCTCTTACTTGACAGGTCCACAGTAGGTTTGGTTTGAAAAAGATTGGACTAAAAATAATAATAATTGTAAGAAAATAACCAAAAATTATATTCGTCTAATCACCCAATTTTACTAAAGATAAAATAGCTTCTAAATTGCAGGTCTGTATTAAATTGGAAGTATCCAAATCTCTATCCAGCATTCCTTTGATTCTACCAAGCTATCTTTCCTAATTTGATTCTGCAAAGATTAAAAACAAACAAACAAAAAAAGGTATAGTATGCTATGCTTCATTTCTTAAACTACACAGAAATATTTAAGTTGTGCTTACCAGAATTTCAGGATTTTGAAGCAAGCCTGCCTGAACTCTCAAAGCTTCTAAAAGCAACGTCAACGTCAAATATGGACAAAGGAAGCAAGAAATATCTACCTATGCATCTAGTAGGGTAAAAATGGATCCATCTAGTAAATACCTGCAATAAGCTAATTAAAATAACAAGTTCTAGCAATCATTTTGGTTGGCAACATTTAGAGTCAGGAACAAAGAATATTCAAAGATTATACCACAATGCTTCTTTTCCATTTGCATACACATACAATGCCTGCACTAGGTAATATAAAATTTCCAATAATCATGAAGAGAACATTTATAAATTTTACAGTTAAAAAGAATAATTTTTGGAGTAATTGTGAATCTGTTTTCTAAAACTAATGACTTTTTAAAACTCTAATCAATTACCATGATAAAGACATACACTGCAAGTACTTGGCACATGTAATTATAGCAAAATGAACACACACCGTATCAAGCACAATCTATAGGTCAAATGGCAATAAGAAAATACTTTCCACAGTGGCCCACAGTGACTGAAGGGAGTCTAAGACTAAAATTATATTTCAGAATGCCAACTGAAAGCTTTGACAAGGAAAGGGAAGAAACACTGACCAGTTGCTCACGAGATAACCTGCTATATTGAGCTTTAATACATTTCAAAACAAAAGAGATTTTATATATAAACTGTGGAAAATTTGAAGAGGTTTTACAGTAATCTGAGAAGGTCATTCTAAAGGACCAAGACAGCTACTTGCAATTCTTTGTAACAGTCAAATCTGTTTGTTTGTTAGTCTTATAATTCAGAAATATTAAGAGTCAGACACTAACACAAGTAAGAGTTAACAGTAAAATACAAGTCCAATGAAAAGCTAAAACTCTGAAAACCTATTTAATCTTACCACATCTCAGGTTCTTTTTAATAGTGATAGGTCAGGTTCCATGCTCTCATTGAGGTAAGATACAATATTTCAGTGTCCCAGAAGGATCAGAGTCATAAGCAAAGACTTTCACAAACCATTTGTACAACTACTCAGTATACTGCCTGTCTATCTAATACCAGGCTGAAATATGGTGACTGATCAGTGCATTGCATGTCTACAATCTACTAATCCTATGGCTTGTATTTAAACAAGGCTGTTTGGATAGATAATCCAGACAAATGCAGTATTCCATAACACAAAGCATTTTTGGATGTCTTAGGCTATCACCTAAGCCATGAGCAAAATTGATTTTTCCAGACATGTTCCAGTGTCTGCTCGCCCTTTCCTGCTACCAACTGTCATCTCGCTCCCCTGATAAAACTCTTGACATGTTTTGCAGGATTCTCTACTCCTTTCCCATTCCAAACAGCTGTCTTCCTTTCCTGGCAGAAACTCCCTGACATCTGGATACTCAGGATGGCTACAGCTATGATGGACAGCTTCCATTTTATCCAACTACCCAGCTCTGAGAATATAAAATGAACAAAAGAGGGAAGAATATAAAGCCTTAGCCTGCTGAACAAATACCAAATCAAGTAATGGACGTATCAAAACCTTAAAATTCAGAGTATTTTAAAAGTAGTTTTGTGACATCTGGAAGATGGTACAGAATACACAAATGCCATGATTCTGAAAGAATAAATGATGACAAGCTTCTAAGGTTCTACCCAGGTGGTGATAACAGATCCAGACCCCCTAACTCAAACACAGAATTTCTGCTTCATGGCCTAATTTGATGTTTTTTCCCCACTATATTTAAGAACAAAAAACATGTGTTAGATGAAAATGGATGAGTTGAAGAAAAATAAGACATAAATCACTTTCCTTGAGCTCATTGCCCACGTCCAATCAATCACCAGTTCCACTTTGCACCACTTCCTAAATACACATCTCTTGCATAATTTGCTATAGTGTTTTTTTTTAAACTGTTTTGTCCTATGTGTTCCTCTCAATATTTCAGTCTAGTCTCCAAAAGCCACTAGAGTGATATTTTTAGAAAATGCAAATTGGGTCATGTCATCTCCATTATTCCCTTCCTAGTAGAATAAAACCCACACTTGCCCACATGAACCCCAAAGCCTTGCATGACCCTGGCCCCAACCCTTCTCTCCAGCCTCAGAATGAGTTTCTTGCCCTCTCACTCAACATATTCAAAACACACTGGCCTGCCTTCCATTAGCAGAGTAAGGCAACCTCCCCCTGATGGCTCCACTCTATTCTCTTTGCCTCATTCCCTCCAGCTCCTGTTCAGATCTCAATTTATGTGTCACTTCCTAAGACATTTACTCCTCAATCTACTAGAATATGTTAGGTATCCTTTTCTACCTCTTATGGGATCAAGTAATTTTTCTGTGTGGCAGTCTTTACAACTTATTTAATTAACATATTAAGTCAAACATTAAGGAGATTTACAAAACTATAAAACAATGGCATTCTCCTATTTGTTTTCAAAAATACAGGTTTATTTCATGTTATGCTAATGTATAATGGCTTCTCACTATTGTTTTAAATGAATATTTTAAAGATTTCTGGGTTTTAACTTCTATTATGATAAATATCAATAGATATAACCATATAAACAAAAATCCTTTGGGTCTTCAATAATTTTTAAGAGAATAAAGAGTCCTAAAGCCAAACAGTTTGAGAACCACTGCATAAGAAAAAAAGAATACTGTATTATACTTGATATTAAATCTTCTAAAAATACCTTAAATTTTATGTAAGTACACTTCATGGGAGAAAGAATGCTTTCATATAATATTGCTAACTCGGAAAGATTATGCTCAAGTCTTCTATACTTCTCCATGAATTGTAACAGAATTGGTCACAGGTAATATGTTCATTATAGCAGAGTTGACAAGAGATTTCAACTTCCTGTGGCAAACATAGTTTACGGTTTTAAATGAACCATTTTCTCCTCTAAAAGCATTCTAACAAATGTCACCTTTAATAACAAACACACATAGCTTCAGACTTTCAAGGCAAATGTACTTGAAAATCACAATTAAAACAAATCTTTTGATGCTGCAGAAAAGTTCTTAATGGAAGAAACAATTTTGTCATGACACGACAGAAAGTGGGTGTTCAAAAGTAACTACTGTATAACTACAATGACAAAAATCCATATATAGCACTGTTCGAAGAACTTTATGATTTTAACTTTTTAAATCCTGACAATCACCTTAGATACTATTTTCATTGGCTTCGGTGTATATAACTTGCCCAGTTTCCACAGCAGAGTAGGACAACTACCTAATCTTCTCATTACACCTGGTTTTCTTTTTTCAGCTTTTTACTGCTCCTGAGGATTTTCCTGGCAATGCGAGGTAATGCCCATTTCTGACCCTGTTCAGTGGGCATTCAGTATCAAACACTGATGTTTCTTGGCCTTCAGACTATTGGAAGCCTAATACTGTGAAATCTTTGCTTCCTTAATGGTCCGATTCTTTGTTCTACCTATTTCATCTGTTTGTGTAACAGATACTGTAAACAACCAGAGTTTGGAGTCTCTAGTAATTGAAAGAAAATTCTATCCAAGGTCAATGTATTTATGTTAAATGGAAGGCAGTTTGTATTCCTGAAATGAATTATTTGGCCTGACATCTTCCTGATTAAAACAGTAAACTGTGTATCAAGTAAGAAATCTTGAAAGTAGTCAAAATTTTAGGCAAAATACCACCTAAAAGTATATAAACGGAGGTCTTGAACATCATGTGACAGAAAAGTTTTGCTATCTCTGTTGAAATTTCAGTTTAAGTGATACCTCCCTTTACTGAACCTCCCTTACTGTCCCTTAATCAATCTCTGGAAAACAAACAATGTTTTTCTTCCTCGAGTGTTTTCCCTTCATTCGATTTCTTTTTGCCCTTACCCAGAGGCCAATGAAGCTGAGACTTCAGAGTCCCTCAGCTGAAGGCTCCTTGCTGGACTACGTACCTAATTAACCCTAAAGAAGCCTCAGAAAATTGCATAAGCTTCGGATCCTACCAAACCTGGATCTGCCTTATCTCAGTTCTAAATATTTCCGTGAATTTACAATTATTCAATTTATCTACTCCTATTTTTGTTTCACTATACTTGCACCCAGGGAAAATTCTTCAGAGTGGCTCATGGACATCAGCCCTTTGATGACAAAAGCATCTTTTCACCAAGAAAATGGCAAAGAATGACAAGTTATGATAAGTGAGGGACATGAATTTTAGACCTAATGTCTATCACTAGGTGATTAATTTCAAAATAAGGTAAATCTACATCAGAGATAAAGTGTATGCTTCTGGTCTCTGAATAATTTAAAAACATAATTTAAAAATTGGGGGATTTTGCATAAAAATCTAGATGTCAAATTTCTTTTGAAAAATCAGATGATCTGGCAAAACTGGGTATAAATGCTCTGGCCTGAACATATTTCCTACCTGTCACCCTTCACTCATCTGCATTGCCTGGCTATTCTCTAGTAAGCATTTGGATTTTCCAACCTCAAACTATAGGAATCATGTCCAAGAGATACTTAGTTTAAAAAAAAAAAAAAGGATTGGCAGGACAGCATTTATAGGATATTCCAACTTATATGTTAAATTGTATATACGATAAATTATAAGATAAATTAAATAGTACATAATTGTTTATGTGGTATGTATTTTTTTAATATTCAGAGGAAAAAGTAAAAATGCTAATTTCTTGACCAGTGTTAGATTACTAAAGAAAACCTTTCCCACCACATATAAACACAACTTCAGTAATAAATGTTATATGGACAGTGTGGTCAAATGGAGGACAAGGCGATAGGACTTGCTCAAATTCAGGGATTGTGGCATCGAAAATGTTCTTTCCCAGGCCAGAGCACAGACGGGAGAAACACAGATTAAACATTTAAAGCCAGCACTTCCTTCACAGCAGTATTAGAAAGGCAAAGCCACAGTGAATGCCATTTCTATCTGCCGCATCCAAGCCTTTCTGGATCTCAAGTAACATCCAATTACCCAACACGACTAGAGCAACTTGTGTGAATTGTTTTAATATATATTCACAGCATGCACTGTGACGGCTCCTGGCTGCTATTAAAAGGGTGGGCTAGCAACATGAATTAACAATAACACATGTGGTATATTATGGCTCCATAATGCCTAAAGCATTTAGCCAGTCTCCTTATTATTCTTAATGCACACTTAAAGCTCCTGAGAATCATGTAGCTGTGAATTCAACTGATCCCAAATGCCAAATGGAAAAAAATGCGTATCTCCTAAAAGTAGTTTAGAGGAACTGCTACATCTACCCTTCTTCCTTTTTCATCACTGGTGCCACGTTATGACCCACAGATTGTTCCGTTTGCAGAACATTTTTGTTTTGTTTTGGACAAGCAGAAAAATTCTTAAGGAAAGAGAAGACCGTGAGGATTCCCGGTGGGAAACAAACTTCAGGAGAACAGCATTTCAGCATTAAAGGGAAGCCAGAGGGTCTCCCCCAGCTATCACCTTCCAGGATGGCTGCTAGGGGAGCCTAACTGGCACACATGCTTCCACCTTGTATCCACTGTCTTCCCAGCAGCTACAAGCATCCATGTAAGTAGCACGTCTTATCACATCTCCTCGGCTTACAGTTTTCCAGTGGCTTCAACGTTTATTTAAAATAAAAGGCAAATGTCTGCTCTCTTCCAACAAGGCTTCTTCGTGATGTGGCTGCCTACTTATCCATCCCAGTACCTTCTTCTGCCATTTTCATGTCTCAACGTAAACATGCCCAAATCGTTGTTATTCCAAACTGTTAGTATTTGACGCTCCCTCAGACGGAATACCCTTCCCAAAGATCTTCTAAAGGCCAGTCCCTCTTCCTCTTCCAGATTTTAGCTCAAATGTCACCTCGTCAGCAACTATTCTGTCTAGCGCAGCACATCCACTTCCCCACTGTCACAAAGCCCCTGGTTAAGTTTCTTCTTTGCACTCAGTGTGTGAAATTACTTTCTTTTTTGTGTGCTTATTAACCATCTCTACACAAATGCATGCACATGCAGACACGTGTACATACACAGGAATCTGCATTCCATCCGGAGAGAGGATGTGTCTATCTTGCCAATTATTCCCTTCCCAGCACCCAGGATAGAATCCAATGTGTGGTAAGTGCTCAAAACATAATCCGGCAGGAAGAAAGGAACCCGCTAGATTTGCATTTCTGCCCAGAGGATCATCAAAGGACTTGATTCTGTGAATGTAGGAGATTCAGCTAGTTGAAATTTAACCTAACAACATGCAAAATGATAGTCTTCTTTTTCAGAAAATACCCAGTCCTGGCCCCTCTGACTAGGGTGGGAAAAACACAAGCTCTAGAAAAAAAAAATATTCCTCCACACTTCGCTGCATGTTCCCCCAACTTTAATCATTCACATACTCTCCTGCATGGTTTGTGTCATTTCTGAGTACCACACGTACCAAATATTTACTCAGGCTATTTTTTCACACATTTTTACTCTACGTGTCCTCACACTAAGTAGCAGGATTGGTGAAATGGATTGAGTAGACTGTTACAAGTCTATTTTTTTTCCAGATCACATTACAATCAATCCTTGGCTATTAGCGCACACGCACACATACACACATACACACACACTCATTTATATCTTTCCCGTATAAAATGATCTCTTCCCACATGTGGGGAAATAGTGCATTACAAATGAAGAGAGACATTTATCCAGGGTATAAGCTCCCCAAGGGCAAGCATAACACTGCAGGGCATGATGAAGAAAGCTGATATTCACTAAGTACTCACTCTCTGAAAGGCCCTGTGGAGGCATTTTATTTATTCTAAGACCCCATTTGAGGAGCTACTCATATGATCTGTTTTGCAAAGGGGACCTAGGTATGGAAAGCTTAAATATGTGCCCAAGGTCACTGCTAGGGACTGAATGTGTCCTTCCAAAATCCGTATGTTGAATGAACCCTTAGGCCCCTGGAAGATGATTTTTGGAGGCTGGGCCTTTAGGAGGTAACTGGGATTATATACAGTCACAAGGGCAGTGCCCTCATGACAGGATTAGTGTTCTTATAAAAAGAGAAGAAAGGAGATCCCCCTCTCTGCCATGTGAGGACACAACAGGAAGGTGGCCACCTATGAACCAGGAAGAGGGCTCTCACCAGAACCCAACTGTGCCGGACCTGCTCTTGAACTTCCCAGACTCGAATTATGAGAAAAAAATGTCTGCTGTTCCAGGCACCCAGGGCATAGAATTTTATCATAATGGCCCAAGCAAAGGCAACCACATAAGAGAAGTCCTAAGGAGCAGGGGTACTATTCAAATGCAGTTCTGTTTGCATTAGAGTCCTTTCTCTCTAACTCTGCTTTATACAGCACCTTTGCACTGCAGAATCAATCCGTGCTTTGTGTCCCAGTAAAAACCCACCTCTCCTAAGGTCCCAATAGCTTTTATTTGCCTCTTTTATTTACTAACAAGAAGTTTGCATGTGCACAGTTGACTTTCTTTGCTCTTCCCACGCAACAAGCTTGTGGAGAGAGTCACTGAGAACCGGCTCAGCCCGCTTTTCACTGTTCAGTGCTTTAAAGCGATGCTTATCTAATCACGGTCCTTGATACCATGAGACTTTTATTTTCATAATTATATGCTGCCAGGGGCTTCTTCCAAAGTCCCCTGCTATGTCTTCACCCCAGATCCAGTTGCAAATTGTTTTCTGAGCACCACTGGTATTCTTTGAAAGATGGCTGAACCTTTGGATCTCACTACCCAGGAGAGACCTGTGGGGTTTTTTTCCCCTTCGGCAGCCCTTAGCAGACAGAGCACCCCATGGGTGATTCGGGGCTGCTCCTCAAGACTCATCTCTTCACTCTCAAAGTGGAGTGAAGTCAGAGTTCTGCATCTGTGTCGCCACCCTTCTTTCTTGATGCTGTGTGGTAGTCACAACAATACCTTTAAGCTCAAACTTGTAGGAGTGTGTCTTCCCAGTTTACATAGCATGAACCGCATATTTTTTAAAAAAATTAGCAGCACAAAAAATTAACAATAGCAGCTAGTCTTTACAGCGTTGCTATCAAGTATCAAGGCAAAACTTTTAAAATATTTTTCTAAAGAAGTTTACTGATTTATTTTGAGAGAGAAAGAGTGCGAGTGGGGACAGAGAGAGAGAAAGAGGGACAGAGAGAATCCCAGTCAGGCTCCCTGCTGCCAGCACAGAGCTCGACTCGGGGCTTGAACCCACAAACCGTGCAATCATGACCTGAGCCAAAATCAAGAGCTGGAAGATTAAATGACTGAGCCACCCAGACGCCCCTTAAAATATTTATTTCTAAGAAAGAAAAGAAAAGAAATAAATCCCTGTGGAGTAACTACTTATTTTCTCCCCATCTTATAGACTAGGAAACTGAGGTTTATAGAGGTTGTAGAATTTGCTTAAAGTCAAGCTGGGAGAAAAATCTAGGCCTCCTTGTTCCAAAGCCCCTATTCTCAAGAACTACTATACTCTCATGTGTGTGTGTGTGTGTGTGTGT
This sequence comes from Panthera tigris, assembly GCF_018350195.1. Taxonomy (NCBI): domain Eukaryota; kingdom Metazoa; phylum Chordata; class Mammalia; order Carnivora; family Felidae; genus Panthera; species Panthera tigris. The sequence goes on from NC_056661.1 coordinate 27,848,209, forward strand.
GTGTGTGTGTGTGTGTGTGTGTGTGTACACACACATACTGCTCTAAATGTCCTGTCCTGACCTGACCCTTATGCAAAATTGTAGCAAATAACAAGAGGTAAATAAATTTCTGAGAAAAAAAAACAGGTTATTAACAATATTGAAAAGAATTTGTTTTTTAAAGAAAATGGATGCTTCCTTTTCTTTCAAGACCAATAATCCACTTCTCTCTTCATGCACTCTTCCAGGATCCTCTGAATGTTCCTGTCACAAAGTTTCTCCTTATATTTATGTCCCTACTAGGTTATCGTCAGGGTAAGCATGAACTCCCAGTTTGCTCATGGTGTTCTGACACACTATCACTCTCTGAAGTGTCCTCTTTTTTTGTTGTTTAATTGAAGTGTAGTTGACATTCAATGTTACATTAGTTTCAGGTGTACAACATTATACATTCAACAATTCTATACATTATGCCAGGCTCATCACAAACGTAGCTACCATCTGTCATCACATAGCCCTATTAAAATACCACCCACAGTATTCCCTGTGCTGTGCCTTTCATCTTTTGGAAGATGAATTACATGACTTCCATAACCACAAACTCCATAAAGGCAGGTTATGCTTATTTCTCTTTGTATGTTTCACCAGGATTTTCCTATTTCAAATAAATTCATGCTTGCTAAATAGTCGTCTCCCCTGGCTAGGTGCAGTATCTCCATTACGAGATCTTCCATAGCACTCTGTTTATGTCCCCCTTCCAGGAATTATTACACAGTGATTGAACAGTCTACAGGCCATGCTCCATTCCCATGGCCAGCCTGGGTCCCTACTCATCTTTTACCCCATGGGCACATGGTAAGATGCTTTTTCCATCAATGGGGTAAACAATACAGTGACAAGCTAAGCTTAGTATTCTTTCAATATTCATTCCTTCATGCAAACACTTACTAAGGACTTACCCTGTACAACCAGACACTAGGGAAGCAAGATGGAAAAGCATGTCCCCGCTCATAAATTATGCACAATGTAACGGGGAAACTGCAAATGGAATGGAAAATTAGGATACTGTGAGGTAAGCGGTGCCCAGAGGATTGGAAGAAAAAGTCAGAATCCCCAGATGTTTGCCTGGGGAGCGGGAGGAAGTTCATGAGGGTCAAGGACTACAAGGCACTCTTCAGGGAGAAATGTCCTGAAAGCAGGAGGCTGGGATTGGACAGGCGCAGGACAGAGTTGGGGCAGTGCTCTTAGGCAGAGAGAAAAGAAGGGATACATAGAAGAAAGCACGTAGCTTGGGGCCAGTAGGCCACCTAGCTCCCGATGGCTGGAGTTTAACATCCTAAGGGAAATGAGTTGAAGCATTTACACAGCCCACTTCCCAAAACACTGTTGCGTTAAAGACCAGAGAAATAATGAAAAAGCAATGCAAAATTTTTCCACCTTCAAGACAGTGATTTGGGGATCATCAAAATCGAATTGTAACTGGGGACAATTAGGAGACAGAAGGGGGCAGATGATGTCGTAATAGCTTATTCTGGACTAAAAGAGACCAAAATCTCTCTCTCCACTTTAGTACTTTCTTTAACAGGACTGGTTGAGGACAAAGCCCTACTTAGGAATTTGACCACGCTGAAGGAGAAATGGTCATTTCCAGCTCCTGCGGGGCCCCCGGGCTAAAGAGATCCAGACAGGTGCACTGTCTATAAGACCTAACACTATCTTGAGGTGGGACTGGCCAACACAGAGCAGATGTGATGACTCTGTAGGAAAACAGAGTCTGGGGGAGGCATTCACAGCTGGTCTCAGGGGAATACAACCCAGGATACCATCTGGGAAAAATGCCCCATGTTAGAGAATGACCTGTGGGCACCAGAGCTGACCTCTGTTCAATTAAAACTTACTGTCTGCATTGTACTAACATGTTCTGTGATCCCCATGTGAAGCCTGCCTGGGATTCTCTCTCTCCCCCCACCTCCCTCTGCCCTTCCCCACTCATGTTTTCTCTACCTCTCAAAATAAATTAATAAACTGTAAAAAAATAAAAATGGAAAACTACGTCCAGGGTCCAGTTGGAAGGAAGCAAGGAGCAAAGCAAGTTATCACCAGAGTCCAGCCACAGGGGAAGAAAGAGAAATCACAAAGAAGTCTTGAGGGAATGTTTGGGAGCGTGCATACATGTGTAGAGATCAGAAATGGGAACCAAGAATCATGCAAAAGCCCTTTTCCCTTGAGAAGTTCTGGTTTCAGAGCAAGCTTCCCTCTGTGGACACTCAGGTCCCACCTCTTATCTATTGCCATGCTTGTCCGCCATGCGACTATGGGCCTTTATCCTCTTCTCTGGCAAGACCATCTATCTATGTAATGTGGTAATTGAATCAGGTTTAATTTAAAGAAAAATCAAAAGCCCTTTCCATGGAGCCGCATAAGAAAGCACTTAATCTCAATAAACTAGCAGTTAGGATGATAAGAAAATCTACAAGAGCTGAGAGATACATAGCAAATCAAAATTCTCTCCATTTGGGTTAAGGAATAAAGCCAAAAAAAAGCTTTCTTTTTGACCTGAACCGCACAACATAACACATATTAGAAATATGGGTTGGGGCAATGAGCTGTGACCATCAGTGATTCAGAGGAATCCCCAAACACTCCCCACCAGTTTCAAAGAACTGCATTGGCTCCGAAAAATGACATTTACTGAGATTCTTAATAAAATGAACATATTTGGCTGTTTCATATGTTATTGGATTTTTTGGCATACATTTCAGAACTCCAATACTTTAACTCTGCCTATGAGCGAGATGTGGATCCCCACAGGACCACCTTCCCACCCCTGGAAATATTTTTATTACCCAAGTCAGGGGAAGTGAGGAAATGAAAATTTCATGACTCTTGCCATGTAGATAGCTTAATTCAAGTGTGCTATGTTTTCATTATTTGCATTTCCCTTGGAATATGAGGACTGTCTTCAAATCTTGTGGCACCTGTTTTTCAACTGCCTCTGCTCAGAGACTTTCTGGAATAAGGAAAAACATGGCTTTCACTGAACAAATCTTTGGATTCTGCTCTACCATATACCATACTTATCCCCAGTTAGGTTAACTATGGCTCACTGGTCAAAAATATGCATATAGAGCCATTGAATAAAATAAGCATCTAGTTCTCTGAGTTGGGACGAGCCACTTAGGGTCTCTGTGTTTAAATCATGTCATCTTCAGACTAAAGGAAGCGGACTTTCTACATGGCATCCAATGCCAAGAGTCCGTGGCATGGTGAATTAACATTCATATAGGGCTGTCTTTGTTTATTTTAGTCAGTGTTCTCTATTTTTGCCCCTTCTTGACAATTTTTTTTTTTTATCAAAACGGAAGCTGTTTTATAAATTAATTATCAGGGATTCCTGGGTGGCTCTGTCAGTTGAGCATTCAACTCCTGATTTCAGGTAAGGTCATGATCTCATGGTTCATGAGATCAAGCCCCTCGATGGGCTCCTTGCTGACAGCATGAAGTGTGCGTGGGATTCCCTCTCTCACCTGCTCAAAATAAATAACTGAACTTTTTAAAAAATCAATCAATTATTAAATGATTTTAAGAATTATAGAGAAGGTAGAGATGGATTGCAAGAGAGACCCATTTTTTTTTCTATCATGTTTTCAATGGTGGAAATTCACCCTCCATACCTCTTGCCTTAGAATAAACAAGAAACAGATGGCCATGCCACTCCAGATTGTGCTTCACAGTGGCCGTAACAGTAACACAATGCAAGCTTTTCATTTTCAAACTCCCACAGACCTTTATCCACAATATTGGAAGCAGTATAAAATAAGGCTTGAAACCTCTGTCCCTGACATATTATAGGATCCCATTTATGGAGAAAGTTTAGAATAGACAAATCCACAGAGACAGAAAGTACAGATGAGTGGTTGCCAGGGGACAACGGTAGAGAAGGGATGGGGGCAGGGGTGATTTCTAGTGGATTGGGTTGGGGGGGGGGGCAGTGATGTACATGTTCCGGAATTACATAGTAGCAGTGATGGCTGCACAATCCTACAAATTTACTAAAAATCACAGAATGGTGTACTCTTACAGGCCGGGGTGGGGGGGGAGGGTTGATACATGAATTACAGTTCTACTAAAAAAAACATGACAAATGAACCAATTTCCCTAGACATAGGCTTCCCAGGTTCAAATCCCAGCCCCAACACTTATCATCTTTTCCAAGCCCATCTGTAAAATGAGGAAACTACCCCATACGGTAACTGGAGGACTAAATAAGACTATGGATAATGATCCAATACCAATCTATATCATGGTGTGAACCCTCCATAAATTTTCCTTTTATTATTATTTAATCTTGACAATTACATAAGGTGAGCAGAACATTCTTGATTTTAGAGATGAAGGAACATCTGTAAAGGATGAGGACACCGACGTGGTTGCAAAGCCACTAAGTGACAGGATGGGATAGTAAGAATTGAAACTCATGCTCTTTAATGATACATCACCCTCTCAACGTACCTGTTAACAACCTAATGTGTACATGAACTGCTTACTGACTTCCTACTATGTGCAGATCTTGGGGATGTAACCCTCAAGACAGCCATTACCTACACTAGGAAAGAAAGGACAATGCCCAGAGATTAAGGAAATAAGGAACAGGTGAAATGGAAAAAGCATAAAAGTAAGTGTTCTTGCCATGAGATTCAGAACCTTGAGGCCTACTTCTACCTACAAGGGGACTTTCCCACCAAGAGTAGACTAGAGTAGGCTGAGAAAAACATGTACATACACTGTTAAGGGGTTGTATGAAAATACTTAAGTGCAATCAGCCACTAACCTCAGTCTGAATACCATTTTTTATTTAGATTTCCAAACTCATGGTCCAACACTACAGCCATTAGCCAGATGTGGCTATTTAAATTTAAATGAATTAAAATTAAATCCTATTAAAATTGTCATTCCTCAGTTTACTAGGCACACTTCAAGCGCAATATCCACATGTGTCTAATGGCTGCCCTACTGGAAAGCACAGAAAATGGAAAATGTCTACCACTGCAGAAAGTCTTCTTGGGCAGTGCCAATCTAAAACATAAAATCACATCATCAATAGTCATATGCTAAGGGGAAATATAACATTTTATTTAACATCTTAAAAATGGGCTTTGGTATCCAAGCAAATACCTAGAAATACAAATGTTTTCCTTGGTTGTAAAATGTTATTAAAATTCCTCATTTACATTTTTAAGATAATAGTTTCAGATCATATTACTCAGGTGCAGATGTAGGATTTTTTTTCAGGGAAAAAGAGTGCTTTCCTAGATTGTGTCTTATCATAAAAAAGAAAATGCAGGTAGCATAAGACAAACAGATAATGAGCATGCAAGCTCATTGCATCTCTGTTTTGAAAGAAATACAATTTACTGGACTTGCAAAGAAAAGTTTAGAATATACAAGGAAACTCAATTGCTCTGGTCCCTGAGTTAATAGCCTTGTGAGTAAAATTGCCTTTTTCTCCCAAAGAATTCTCCACATGCTTTCATAATCATTCCAGTGTTGATACAGATGGTCATGGCAACTGCCCAGAAATAAAGTAATATTATGAGAGAGGGTCAAATAAGCTAATGGAGACCCCTCCCATCTTCCCCCTAAGCCACTGTCCTATTTGTAGTATGGGATGAAAGATTTTCTATTCATTATCCTACTTTGGAGTAATATAACACACATACATACCACAAAACATACAAGATTATCCATCCATAATTTGATATCATCTGTATTTAAATTTTTAAGAATATAACCGACATATAACTTGAATTATTTTTGATAATCTGAACACTTCTGTGTAAACAGCACCGAGATTAAGAAACAGAATATTATCAGCATCTCACAGCCTGCCTCATACAGCCTTCCAGGGATCACTTCCTCAATGGTAATTACAATCCAGACTTTCAACACCACTGGTGAATTGGACTGTTTTCGCAGCTTATATGCATGATACTCTTTTGTGTCTAGCTTTGGTCCCTCATAACATACTATCTAGTTTTGACAGACTCTCTTTGCTGCCATATGGTAGCCATTAAAGGCTTTCCCACCACACCACATAGAACCAATGTTTAGGGAGCAGGTACTATGCATCAAGTACAGTTCTAAGTGCTTTATAAATTTAAACTCATTTAATTCCTTAAACAAGTTCATCAAGAACGTATTAGTAAATAGATGAGGACCCTAATATATTAATCTGGCTAGACCGCAGTCCCCAATTATTCAATTAAACACTAATCTAGGTGCTAAACACTAATCATAGGTGCTGCTATGAAGGGTTTTTATAGATGTAATTCAAATCCCTCCTCAACTGAGATTAGGGAGATTATCCTGGATGGGCCTGATTAGTCCACTGAAAGGCCTTAAAAAGAGCTCTGAGGCTTCCAAGAGACAAAGAAAGAAATAGGAGGAGGGAGGGACTTTTTCTGAAACAGATAATAATGAGCAAAGAATTTATGCATGCTAATAACAGATGGTGAACCAATTCAAAGACAAGTGTGGGCAGATCATTCTTGAATTAGAACTAATGGTAGAAATGGTAGGCATCATGTTTATAAAGGTTTCTAGGTTTTTTCCCAAACCAGCCCTGATATCATGTATTCTTGCATACTGTCCCTGGAGGTACACTTTGAATTTTCAAGTCTGTGATCAGATTTTAGGTTCAGAAAGTAAGGTCATTGAGTTTATGATAGACTGGTGGAAGGAAGTGTTTTTGGACAGTTAGACATCTTAAACTTGTTATTAATTTTCAAAGGAATCTCAGTGAAAGGTTTTCCCTGCGTGGACCTGAACAGATCACGGAAACTGTAAGTCTTTTAACAACAGAAACTACTTCTTCCATTATCATCTTCCCCTTGACACGCATCACTTAGGATTGAAGTTAAGTCACAATAAATATGGACGGACACCATTTCTCTTCTCTTTCTGAGTTTAAGGCTGATTTTAAAATTGTTTTCCATTTTCACAGGTGCAATTAAAGCCAAAATGGAATTCCTAATTCTCCCTCCCAACCTGTTTCTCCTCAAGTTTTTTTTCCATCTCAGTGGTTCATCTCCCACCTTCACTCAATTTCTCAGCCCAAAACCATGGTAATGACCAACAAGTGGATTCTGCCTCCTACGCATATTCCAAAGCTGACCACTTGTCTCCATTTCCATCATAAGCACCTCTGTTCAGGCCATGCTGTTGCCAAATCCAGACAAGGAGTCCCTCCGTGATCCCACCTTCCACTAAGCCCTGCTGTTACATACACCAGGGGACCCTTTTTAAATTGTAAATTAGGTACCCTCACTCCCTTGCTTAAAATTCCAACAGAGACTGGGTATTCTATGACACTAAAGAATTACTGAGAAGTTATAAGTGTGATAGTGGTATGATGGCTATGTTTTTAAAAAAAGAGTTTTTGTATTCCCACCAACAATACAAACTGGTGCAGCCACTCTGGAGAACAGTGTGGAGGTTCCTCAAAAAAATAAAAATAGAACTACCCTACGACCCAGCAATAGCACTACTAGGAATTTATCCAAACGATACAGAAGTGCTGATGCATAGGAGCACATGTACCCCAATGTTTATAGCAGCGCTTTCAACAATAGCTAGATTATGGGAAGAACCTAAATGTCCATCAACTGATGACTGTTTAAAGAAGATGTGGTTTATATATACAATGGAACACTACTTGGCAATGAGAAAGAATGAAATCATGCCATTTGCAGCAACGTGGATGGAACTGGAAGGTATTATGCTAAGTGAAATAAGTCAGAGAAAGACAGATACATGTTTTCACTCTTATGTGTCTCTTGAGAAACTTAACAGAAGACCATGGGGGAAGGGAAGGGTGGGAAAAAGTAGTTATAAACAGAAAGGGAGGGAAGTAAACCATAAGACACTCTTTAGTACAGAGAACAAACTGAAGGTTGATGCGGGGTGGGGGAGAGGGGAAAATGGGTGATGGGCAGTGAGGAGGGCACCTGTTGGATGAGCACTAGGTGTTGTATGTAAGCAATGAACCATGGGAATCTACCCCAAAAACGAAGAGCACACTGTACACACTATATGTTGGCCAATTTGACAATAAATTATATTTAAAAAAAAAAGAGTTTCTGTGTTTTAGAGGTATAGAGTGAAATATTCACAAATTAAATAACTAGACATTTGCTTCAAATAATGTGGTGTGGTTGGGAGAGAGAATAGATAAAACAAGACTGCCCATGAGATGATAATTATTGAAGCTGGCTAATGGGTATAAGAGAAGTCATTACACTTTCCCATTTTTGTGTATGTTTGAAATTTTTGTAATAAGAAGTTTTAAAATCCCCAATGACTCCTGAATGCACTTACAGTGAAATTCCAAGAATGTTCTTTGGTCCAGAAGGTCCTGTACGACCTAACTCCTGCTTACCACTCTCAGATCTCCAATCTCATCCAGGAGCCAGCTCTGCCCATTAACTATGGAAGAGCTACCAACCAGGCAACCCATATGCCTGAAACATGCCAAGCTCGTTGACTCTTCAGGGCCTTACAAATGCCCTTCCCTCAGCCCGGAGGGCTTCACCCCAGACATTCTCATGGGTGACTCCTCCTCCTTCAGATGCCCTCACTCCTCAGGAAAGCCTTTTCTGACCATGTTCTCTGAGGGTATCTTCCCATCTCACCCTCAACCTCCCCATCCTCTGCACTCCTCCCCAACCCAACCTCTGATTTTCTTTTATTCTTTTGCTATATTTTCCTTATAATGCTTATCATTTTTGAAACCATCTTATGTCTCAAATGAGTCATTTTAGAAGTGAGTCATTTCTTGTCACTATCTCCACTATTACCAGAATATGTGCTTAGACATAACTGGGACCTAGTCTGTCTACTTCACTTGCATAGTCCTGGGCCTATCACAGAGTCTAGTACACAAGGAGGATTCCAATGAGGACACATTAAATGAATTGTCTATTCGACCGGATTATTAAAGTTGCATATATATCACATGAATGCCACTAAGAATAATTGCTGTCTTAGGGATGCCTGGGTGGCACAGTTAGTTAAGCATCTGACTTTTGATTTCAGCTCAGGTCATGATCTCACAGTGCATGAGATCTGGCCCCATGTTGGGCTCTGTGCTGACAGCATGGAGTCTGCTTCAGATTCTCTCTCTCCCTCGGCCTCTCTCCCCTGCTCATGCTTTCTCTCTCTCAACATAAACATTAAAAAAAAAAAGAAAGGAATAATCAGTGTCTTAAAAGGTTAAATTATCCTTACATGTATATATCTGTAGTGTTAATTAACAGTTACTATCTACAGAATTCCTTTGAATAAAAGATATATCAACATCTTGAATAATTAAATACTTACACAAATTAATACTATTCATGAATAATTAATGCCTGCAGGTTTCTTTAGAATTACATAAAATATATTCAGATACATGCATACAAACATATACATGGTCATCATTCTGATACCAAATATATAGTATGATTATTATTGGTTAATATGGAAAGAGTATGACAGTTTATGATTGCTATATCTTTGCCAAAAAAGGGGGCCAAATGTATTGTTGCCATACCTCATATTTTAAAATTCATTTCTAAGATTCTTAGCTGGTGTTAAACCATGTCAGCATAATAAGCAAGTTTTGATTTCCTTTCAGATGTTCCTAGCTGTTGAAAGAATTGATTTTTAAGATTCTTTCCTATTGACCTATACGGCTGTGAAGAAGAGATAGCTCTTCTTAATCTGAAAGATCCAAGCCGAGCTTACATTCCCTGGCCATTGTTCAGATGTCACCTTCAGAGCTTGCTTCTTTATGTATCGTTAGAGAAACACAAATGTATTAGTGATAGGACACTGCCTGATAGGTTTTAAACCCTCTTTGAAATGTTGTTTTAATATTGATAGCTCAGCATCATTCATTCAAGAATAACTATACCCAGTTATCATAGATATAGTAAAGTATATTTTTAATATACCTACCTTCTCAAGTATAAATTTATTCTGGGGTCATATGGACAACCCAATAACACCCAGAGTAGTGTTAAATAATGTGTGGCTTCCCAAAAAACAAATAATCCAGTGAAGAAATGGGCAGAAAACATGAATAGACACTTCTCTAAAGAAGACATTCAGATAGCCAACAGGCACATGAAAAGATGCTCAATGTCACTCCTTAGCAGGGAAATACAAATCAAAACCACACTGAGATATCACCTCACGCCAGTCAGAGTGGCTAAAATGAACAAATCAGGAAACTATAGATGCTGGCGAGGATGTGGAGAAACGGGAACCCTCTTGCACTGTTGGTGGGAATGCAAACTGGTGCAGCCACTCTGGAAAACAGTGTAGAGGTTCCTCAAAAAATTAAAAATAGATCTCCCCTATGACAGAGTAATAGCACTGCTAGGAATTTACCCAAGGGATACAGGAGTGTTGATGCATAGGGGCACTTGGACCCCAATGTTTATAGCAGCACTTTCAACAATAGCCAAATTATGGAAAGAGCCTAAATGTCCATCAACTGATGAATGGATAAAGAAATTGTGGTTTATATACCCAATGGAATACTACTTGGCAATGAGAAGGAATGAAATATGGCCTTTTGTAGCAACGTGGATGGAACTTGAGAGTGTTATGTCAAGTGAAATAAGTCATACAGAGAAAGACAGATACCATATGCTTTCACTCTTATGTGGATCCTGAGAAACTTAACAGAAGACCATGGGGGAGGGGAAGGAAAAAAAAAAGTTAGAGAGGGAAGGAGGCAAACCATAAGAGACTCTTAAAAACTGAGAATAAACTGAGGGTTGATGGGGGGTGGGAAGGAGGGGAAAGTGGGTGATGGGCATTGAGGAGGGCACCTGTTGGGATGAGCAATGGGTGTTGTATGGAAACCAATTTGACAATAAATTTCATATTACAAAAAAAAATAATGTGTGGCATCTTGGTAGACTGAAGGAAGGGAAGAGCTATTCTAGCAATGTGGCTTTCTAACTGGTAAATACTAATGAGGCAGGAACAGTAACAAAAGGGAGACGCAGCATCTCAAATCCATCTATTTCCCTAAAACCAGACTAGCCAAATCCCCATCCATTAAACTTCAAAGGCCCTTTCCCCATCTTCCTTTCTCCCAAGACAAGGAGTTTTAAATTGCACATGCTATTACATATTGTTTTTTTTCCAAAACATCTAAGAAACTCAAGAAGAAAACTTGCATAAAGACTCGTACTCAACCTAGAAGTCAACACATGCAGCAACACCTTGACAGTCTGCAATCAAGTGATTTAAGTGGCAATGGTAGTCCAGTCTAATGCCACTTTTATAAAGGGAAGCCCAGAAAATATCACAACAGGAAGTGTCACTTTTACTTGGACTAAAGAGGTTGTAGTTTGTTTCATAAACAGGTTGGTTCCATGGAAAGGTGCAATAAATAGAAGGAAAAAGCAGAACTCACTACAGAGATCCTCCCAGTACTAGACTTAAAAGAAAGATAAGAAAGAAAAGAAAGTTCTCTTAAGTTTCCAAGATCACAGAGCAGTGCTAGACCGGATATCCTTTGCAGGAAAACCCAGAGACACTGTGCATTTTGTCTCCAGCCATCCCAGTCTTCATAAAATTCTGCAAATACACTCTTCTACTGCACACAGTCTCCTCACACCCAGGAGCTTTCTAACTTCCTGAATAATTCCTGAGTTTTTTTAAACCCAAATTGGAGGCTACCATCCTTTAGAAAGCCTTCTTGAGTAGCGTCTCACTTCAAGTCCACCCTAATATATGCTCCGATCTTACTGACTTCATGATTTAAATGCTAGTATTTTTACAATAAATTGTCATTCGCTTTCCAAATGTTTGTCACACAAACTGAATGGGACTCTTAAAGACAAAGATGACCCTTTACTCGGGTCTTTGTCACCAGAGGCTTGCTTGGGGCCTGGCACGAATGCCTTCTCAGAAAAAAAAACTGAATGAAAGAACAAAAGAATGAACAGCCAAGTGAATGAATAAAAAGAGCCAGTATCTCTTTAAATTGCTAGTTCCCATCCAGTCCCCACCACTAGGCTTCCACTTCACACCCAACAGAGTTTATCATGTACTTAACTTTCCAGTCCTAAACATTATTAAGCTTTGAAGTTCATGATCACTGAAGTATTCTGGCACAATGGATTTATGATTCATTTGTCACTTTAGCTTCCTTAAAGAATGGTTCATATTTAGGTATTTTTAAATCAATAGCTTCTTTGTGAATGGAGATGTTCATGGATCCATCATTAGATGTTACTGATTCTGCGAAGTAATTGTGGGCTATATTCCTCCCCCCTTTTTTAGTCATATATACACATGAAAATATTCTTATTATAAAAAATTCAAACAATATAGGAAAAACTTGAAAACTCTCTCTTACTACTTCACCTAATCTACTTCCTGGCCCAAAGGCAAATTTATTATCGATGTCAGGCCATTTTCTTATCATTTAGCTATTTGCATATGCATATGTGTTTTGTGTTGCTTGGTTTGGAGTCTTGTACATGGGTCAGATCTAAAGGTTTTGTAAACTTCCCTGTTCAATTAAAAATATGTCTCAGAGAGGGTGTCTAAGTGGCTCAGTTCTTTAAGCTTCGGACTTTGTCTGAGGTCATGATCTCAAGGCTCCTGAGTTGGAGCCCCGCATCGGGCTCTGTGCTGACAACTCAGAGCATGGAGCCTGCTTCAGATTCTGTCACCATCTCTCTGCCCCTCCCCTGTTCATGCTCTCTCTCTCTCTCTCTCTCTCTCTCTCAAATATAAAATAAAACGTTAATTTTTTTTAAAATATGTCTTTGAGATATTGCCATGTGAGACACACCTCACACTTTTTAACTACGAGTATTCCATAATTTGGGTATACCATAGCTTAGTCATTCTCATATTGATTGAAATTATGCTTTTCAATTTTTCTGTCTTAAAAATCCTTCAACAGGAATTACTGGGCTTAAGAGTATGCAAAGATAAGCTTACCCGAGTAGGAGCCTGTTTCTCTACATCCTCACAAATAGAGTGGATATTTACAGCTTTTGTTTGTTTTTGTTTTTGGTCAATCTGATGATACCATCTATCTGCACATGATATAACCCAGTGTAGAAATGTCTATATTCATACCCATTATGGTACACTATGATTGCCACAGAGCTTGAACTGAAATATATCACAGAGACCCTGAACGGCTTCTGCTCAACTCTTTTCACTTTACATCCCAAGTATCATCAACATCGATTCAAAATCAATTCGTCTTTAGGGGTGTCTACGTGGCTCAGTCAGTTAAGCATCTGATGCTTGGTATTGGCTCAGATCATGATTTAATGGTCATGGTTGTGGGATCAAGCCTGCTTAGGAGTCTCTCTCCTTCTGTGCTTCCCTGTGTGTGCGCGCTCTCTCTCTCTCTCTTTCTGTCTCTCAAAAATAAATAAATAAAAACTTAAAAAATCAGCTCATGTTTAAACATCAGGAAGAGGGGATTGTGAATAATGTCTTCATATAAACTATCTTGACACCTGTTAATATCTGATGAGGTAGAAAATTCTGTCCCTGTTTCATAGATGACCACAATGGAAGCTGACTCCCCAAGGGTCCCAAGCTCTGCTTCATGCCAGGAAGTGCTAAATAGTCTGAGAATAAGAGAACTGCACCAGAGTCTTACCCACTTTAAACTGTTTTGGGTTGTTATTCTTCCTCAGTGCCCAAGATACTGCTTTTTGAGTATCAGTGTTCACACCAAGAGTGAAAATGCCTCTACCCATTTCTTTTTAACAAAAATCATGGCCTTAGAAACACTGCTGACATGACAGATGCTAGAAGACAACCAATGTGTATTCAGTAGCAACAAAAATGATCTTAATTGGGCACCTACCCTTTTTTTAAGGAGTTACGTTATTTCCCAGAACTAATGTCCAAGACATGAAACGACAGAGAATGCTCTCAATGATTAACATAAAGTATAGGGGAATAAGTATTACACTTATTACACCTCAGCAATATTTAAGAATTAAATGTTTAAAAGTTCTATTCTGGACAAAAATCAATAAAGTCAAAGAAGCCACAGTTACACTGTTAATTCAAGAAAAGTTCCCTAATATTACCAACAAAAATCTGTACTGAGGAAACAAATGAACTTTTACATCACTCAAGTTCTACTGAGGAAAAAAAAAAGTACATCTTTTAGCACCAAATAAAATGAACAGAAATATGCTTTCTAAAATGTTGAAAGGCATGAAATGAAAGGTTAAAATATTTCACTATGCATATGTTATGCTGGAACCTTGAAGCTATCGTCTACATGAGAATGGTACTTTAAAGATTACTTGAATGTGTTTTCTGAAAGTATGGAATGATCAATTCATTTTTAAAACCCTTAATGTAACAGTACTCTTACTTTGCCTGACAGATGACAAGGCTCAGGAAAGGCAAAGATCAGAACTTGCGGGAACAAAAATAAAGTTGGCACCAGATTCACTTCCCCTTCATGCCAACCCTTTCTTCTCCCTTATCATACAACAAAGCAAAAAGAAAAGTATTGAATATGAAAACCAGAGAGATTTCCCATGACTGAGCCTTGGCAAGTACAAATGCATTAGTAATGGAGCTGATTCCTGTGACCTTTTCAATTATGATAATCCCTCAAAGAAAATTAAAACCATTTTCTAAAACATGGTCCAAGGAGTTCCACAGATAATTGAAGAAAACATTTAGGAACATCCCTGGCATTTTTTTTTAAGTACGTACATACTTAACACACATCTGTTCTACTCTATAGCTTTTCCAGGCATGATTATTCATGAACAAAATGTCAACGTAACTTGAAAGAGATTTTTTAAAAGCCTATGGTTTCCAGAAATGTTGCCCTTCATTTCTCTTTTATACATATTATATCTTGAAATGGGAAGATCTAAAAAGAGGGGGGCTATATACTGGTCATTGCCTCCCAAGGATTTGTTAGTCAAATGACCAATTAATACTTCACTAAAAGGTATCCTTCTGTTTTGGATATGACAAATATGTGAAGTGACATTAGAGTCCCCAGGATTTCCACTGGATTTCTAGTGAGCAAAAGTTTCCCCAAAGCATGGAAACAAGTATACATATAACTTTATTTACAGTTAAATTATTCACAAAGCTCACTTGTGCCAAATTCCCACTTAATGAATAAGCAGACTACATATATACATATTTTAAGTAGGTTTCACACCCAGCACAAAGCCCAATGCAGGGCTGGAATTCACAATCCCAAGATCAAGACCTGAGCTGATATCAAGAGTTGGATTACTGAACCACCAAGCTAGTTGGATTACTAGTTTACGGAACCACCAAACATCTCAATAAGCAGATAATATTTAAGGAAATCAAAGATCACATCATTGTCGTACTTGAATCAAGTGATTTCAATTTAGAGTCGAGAAGGAAAGTCAAGTTTATAGACACAATATCCAAGAAGCTGAGGCTTTCATCTTCTACTCTGTCCATCCTCTTATTTGTCTTCTGACATTTAGCTGGGCAGTTAACCAATTGGAGTCCCAATTTCTCAAGGGTAAAATGAAGATATTGACATATGTCACAGCAGACTTCAAACACTGCTATCATAAGGATTGAATAAAGTAACAGATATGAAAAGGTTTTACAAATTATACAATATGATGGAAACAAGATAATGGTGTTACAATTACTGGTTTTCATGTGCAGAGTTAGATTTTCAGTATGAGTAAGCATGTATCTACCACAGCAGATATGAGACAAGTTACACTGCACGGGAAACTATAACATGGATTTTGATCAATAGAAGCCATTCTATTGCTTTCTGATTTTTCTAAGAGAAAATTGGAGAGGATGAAAGAAAAAAAAAAAAGAAAGGTCTCTGTTTCAAATTTATATTTCTGTTGCACATACCTAGTAAGAAGCAGTTATGTAGCTATTAAGTTACACTCGCAATAAACATACAAACAAACCCTTTAAATTCCATCAACAGAAGATCAGCCTAAAACACACACCACAAAGGATATGAAATGGCTAGTGAAGACTTCAAAATCAGGATCATGACCCCGGATTTCACGAGGAATGTGTTCTATCGTGAAAGCTCAAGCACACTGAGAAAACATCGTGGGAATACAAATAACTATCACATAAAAGAACACTTTGCCTTCATTTGAGCATAATTTCATTTTTATCCAATTCAAATATCACAGAACAAAGAACTAGAAGGAAGAGGGATGATAAAAGCCCGGCACTTGGGATAGAAGTGGTTCTGCACAGAGACTGGAAAGGACAGTGCAGCCCGGGTTCCTTTGTTTGTGGAAACAAAGTCCTCAACAGCTGGCAGGAAGCAGGAAGATGGTGTCTTTGCAATTCACTTCAAAACTTATTAGCAACCCTCAGATCCAAGAGTTATAACTCCCTTGAAACAAACAGTGGGAAATGGGGAATAAGTGATCTCTTTTGGAGAAAAGAATCATTTAAAATGGTGAAAATATGTCAGGGTTTTCTCACAGAGGAGGAAATGAGGAACCTAATTATTTCAGGACTCACAGGGACCTCTTATTACAAAGCAGGCTTATTTGTAACAAATCTAGAAGCAAATATTTCTTCATGAAAACTCACCACAGTGCGTACTTTTTAAGCACTGAAACTACTTATGCACTTGCAATGTTTTAGGGAAATGCAGGAGGCAGAAGTCACTTCAGCATGGAAGTTCAAACACACATTGTCTGTGCATTCTGTTTCTTAAAGGAATCCCCTGCAACTTCTTCTTAAATTCGGTGTGACCATTCCCAAAGGTAGTGTCAATGGGATTCTCATTTTTTATTAGATGCCAAGGAAAATAACAGGGTTCACAGATATTAGAAAATTTATCAAATGGCAAGATGGGAGGTGTAGCCCCATTCTAAACATCATTCCTTCTCCCTGATATCTTCATTGCTTTTGTGCAACAATGATGCACAAATTGTAAGCATAATGAAGCTGCCTATTTATTTGTCAGTTTCCCCCAATGGTCAGCAAGCTCCAAGTGGCCCATATTTTCCACTTACATCCCCAATATCACCACTGTGCCTCATACACAGAAAAAACCTCCAATCAAATTGGCTATTTTAATTATCATTTCCTAGGCATTATTTAAAATTAGATTTATATTGAAAATCTTGAGTTTCCTAGGAGTTGTCAATTCTCTCTTCACAAGTTTCCGGTGATTAGAAATGAGTATGTTTATATAAATATGTTTACATAATGAATATGTAAGCAAAGATATTTACTTACGTATATTACAGATGGGACAAGAAAAAATGTCTACGTTAAGATAGAATCTTCCTTCTAATCGACAGCATTTTGCCTTTTCCATGAAGGTTGAAAGAAAAAGAGAAGCAATAGATTATAATAGTAGAGACAAAAAAAAAAAAGGTGGTAGAGAAGCAAGTTCCCATCAAGAAATCACCTGGAAAGAGTTAAAAATGTCAATTCTGGGGTGCCTGGAGTGGATCAGTCAGTTAAGTATCACAGTCTTGATTTTGGATTAGGTCACGATCTTATGGTTCATGAGATAGAGCCTGGAGTGAGGTTCGTGTTGACAAAATAGAACCTGCTTAAGATTCTCTCTTTCTTCCTTCCTTGCCCCCCAAAATAAATAAATAAACTTAAAAATAAAGCCAATTCCGCAGACCCATCCTCAGATAGGTACCCTATATTTCTGAGCACTGGGGAAAAGAGATGAGCTACAAATATTCATAGTTAAGTAGAAGTTAGCTTTTCTTGCTTTTTATTTTCACAACAAAAGGGATTATATAAAAGGAAGAAGTTGGGATTACTAGAATTATATTTCATTATTCTCTTGATCACTATCACCTTCAGTAATTTAGTAATTCATTATTGTTATTTACCTAAGTTTACAAAGAATTTAATATGCTTCTTAGCTTCTAGGTAGAGATGAATTTTGGTAACACAATCACTGGTTAGGAAAATTGAAATAACAACATAATCATTATACAAGGAGACTGTGTCGTTACACTGATGAATAATATTGGGGAACTAAAAAAATAAACATGTCTGCATGTCATATTTTCTTACCTCACATTTTCTTTCTTCTCACTATCCCTAATATCAGAATGTATATGAGGTTGTCACCCAAAACCAAAGAAAACCTTATAGCATTACGTGGTCAATTTTCCTATCTGTGGTAGAGCATGTCAAATAAAATAGAGATTTTACTTATTTTTCACAGCAAATTCATTTGAAATCCTGCAACGTCACCGGTTGGCTTAAAATTCTGTGTTCTATTCCTAAATCACTTCTCAGTACTTAAATGTTTTTGTTGTTGTTGTTCATTTAAAATATCTAAACCTTTCTGGATGTTTATTCTTCTGCAAAGTACCTATTACCAGCAGGAATGCCATCTATCTGTGTGTTTGCTTGCCTCTCCTAACCCATATAAGCTTGAAGAGAAGAAGGACATAACTTCCTTCACTGTTGTAACTTCGCTCCTAGAACCAGTGTTAGCAGACAGTAGGTGTATGGCAGTGGTGGGTGTTAGATAACCCCAACCGGGTCAGATAAACCTCAGTATCACTTTAGTGCTTCCTTAGTCATTGTGTTCTTGACTGTTGGCTGAGTGTGTGGCTGCCTGAAATAAAGACCACATCCTCTAATCTTAAACTGACTGACTTTGCCCCTTCTTTCCTCTTTCCTCCTTTCTGGTGGCTAAATTGTGTAGGTACAGGCTGAATAGTTCCATGGGACGGCATTAAATTAGATTGCTTCTCCTCTCAGTACAAACACATGTGTTCACATACACACATGTACATACAGACATGCACACACAACCAACCACTCTTTCTCACACTCCTTTTTTCTCAACACATTGACAGAGTAGGAGAGACTTGATTCTCTAAGCTGATAGGTCTTTCCTTGGATCAAGAAGCAATGTTTTCAAGTGAACCACAATGGCCTCAAATTGACTTTCTTGGGCCAACACTATGACATCAGTACTTAATCAAGAACTGACACATTTAGACTTGGGATGCTCATATTTAACCCTGCATGTGAAGCAAATGGGTTATTATTACTTTTCTCTTTCTCTACTTTCAGTCACATGGTTGCTATTATTCACATAGAAACAAAGGGTTGTCCCCAGGCATTGGCATTTTGCCCATGTGGATGACTAACTGGTTAAGTGATACCCATAAAACAACTGAAAAAAGTAACAATTTTCTTTTTAAGTAGGCTTCACACCCAGCATGGAGCCCAACGTGGGGCTTCAACTCAACACCCTAAAATCATGACCTGAGCTGAGATCAGGAGTCGGACTCTTAACCAACTAAGCCACCCAGGCACCCCACAACTCAATGTTATTTAGTCATTCATTCAACAGCTGAACAAAACTGACCTGGACTTTGCATCCATCAGGTTTATTTTCTACCAGAGAAAACAACGAAAATACAATACTTTTCTTCATAGAATCGGACACAACTGGAAAATAAAATAGTTTGACCAACAACTAGTTATGGGGAGGCGGGGAGTGGAGGTGAAGGATAGCACGTGCCTGTGCTTTACACATTGTATACACCAAGGTTAAAATCATGTCCTTCTGTAAGCTCAATAAATGGCTATGTCTTTTGACTAAATTCCATCTGCTGCTCTAAGCTACTGAACTCCTTTAGAAATAGAGGTAACATCTCTTATTTAATCTACAAATACCAGTCCAATGGCAGAAACTGTTATCTTGAACAGGGTAACATCTCCAGCACTGAAGAATGATAACCGCCCTCCTTACACTCTGGAGATGTCACCTTACATTAGTGGCAAGTGATGCTCTGCATCCTTTGACAGTATTATTCCACCACCAAGTTTTATAATCAACTTTTACTTTTTTTTTTTTTTAAGCCAGGAGAGGAGATAAAGAATCGATGAGATGTCAACACAGAACAGACACACAGGACCAGATGTAGTCTCTAAATAATGTTCTACATGAGTCACTAGGGAGGGCTGAAATAATTTATTCAAGGAATCCTGACAGGTACCGTCATCTACACTCTGTTAAGTGGTTTAACATTGTTTAAAAAAAAAAAAAAAACTTAAGATGGGTCTTACACCATTCACCTTCAATTCCACCACTTAAGGAAATTCAATCAAAGGCTGAATTTAAAGACACCGCTTCTTATCAAATCAAGATATCGAAGGTGCCTTTTCTGATCATAGCAATTATCAGAAAATTCAGATGTAGTGATGGCACTAAAAATAAAATGTGATATATCTTCAACTCTTCATTCCAATATTCAATATTTCAATTATTATACTTATTTCACTCTATAAAACAGCAAAGAGGATACTTTCTGTAGGATATACACACATATGTATATCATATAAAAGTGTATATAAACACATATATACATGTATAGATCTATATACATACACACATATATACATACAGAGTGAAAGAAAAAGAGATTTCTATTTTTTGTTTAAATAAAGGGATGAAGGGGCGCCTGGGTGGCGCAGTCGGTTAAGCGTCCGACTTCAGCCAGGTCACGATCTCACGGTCCGTGAGTTTGAGCCCCGCGTCGGGCTCTGGGCTGATGGCTCAGAGCCTGGAGCCTGTTTCCGATTCTGTGTCTCCCTCTCTCTCTGTCCCTCCCCCGTTCATGCTCTGTCTCTCTCTGTCCCAAAAATCAATAAACGTTGAAAAAAAAAAATTTTTAAATAAAGGGATGAAGAAGAAACGTCACACTATTGTTACTTTCTAAGTATAAATAATTTCCCAGTATCGCTAATCTTCAAAGTTATACTGAATTATTCATTTAAAATCTTATTAAAACTAGATATTTAAGTAATACCTCTGAAAATAACTCAGAATAATGTAACACAATAATCATATAACCATCACAGAAATTCATGGTGATTAAAAGTAAATAGCTTTTGGACTGAATGATTTCTCTTTATGAGTGTCAACATCACTTAATCTCTGTTGCCAAAAAAGCCACAAAATTCTAAAGCAACTTCTTTCTGAAATGAGACCTCAAGGAAAAGCTTAATCTTTAAGATCATCTCCAGTGTTCTGAATTGTGCACAACAGTATTTACTACATGTGCTGCTGGTTTTATGAGACAAACTACAAAAAACATCTTGAATGGGAGTTTTATTTAAAATTCTCTGTATTTCACATTTAGTTTTTAAAGCAAAAGATCTTGAGTTTGATCAGCTTGGCTTTTTAGTTATACTTATTTTAAAATATGCTAAGATATTCCTGACACCTCAAAAGAACAAATTATTACTGTCTGTCAACTCATTTTTAGGAAAGCTATATCATAAAAAATGTATAGCTTCATATAATTAAAAAAATTCAAGCAGTGTGCATTGACTAAAGTAATATGGACTATTAAATAATTCAAAATTGTGTTTAGCGGCAGCAGCTGTTTAATTAAAAGGTAAAAACTGAAACTAATCCACTATGGTTGACAGAAATACAGCCTTATCAGTAGTTAGATCCCCTAGGATAGAGAACATGGATATGAATTCAAGAAATCATGAGCTTCATTTAATGAATATAATGAAAATAACGACAATAAATCTGTACAGAAACATATTTTACATCAAAGATTTTCTGGATGTTGCTTCACGTTTAATTTCCTTGAGGCTAATAATTTTGCATTTCAATGTAGCAAAAAAAAAAACCACCCAAAACCCTTTAATGTACATATTGTTAACCATCAGTGCATATAGCTTTTATTAGAGGCACCACAGCTTAAGCTCAGCTCACAAGGTGATGAGAAAAATTCTCAGAACCAGTTAATCTCTTCAATGGTCTGAACTCCAGACTCAATACTCAACACACTTTCTCATAATCATCCTTTAACTAGGAGAAACACACCAGGCAAATAACTGCATAAAGTTAACCAACTTCACCCTCAAATGATTAACTGAACTCTACAACTCTGTGAACTTTTTTTTTTCACCTAATATATTAGGGGGAAAACACTTTGGTAAGTGAAAAAAGAAACTAGCGACAGGATGATGTAAGTATTTACGAAGAATAATTAAACAATATGCAGAATATTCCCATCCTTAGATCCAGAATTTCTAATCCCAATCAGTTTTCTTCAGAAACAATAATACATATGGGCATTACTTTATGTACAAATAAACTTACTGCAGAAATGTTTTGAGTATCAGGAAAAAATTAGAAATATAAATCTCATTACTGGAAACTTACCAAAAAATTAGGTGTTAATCACACAATAACTATAATAAGCCCATTAAAAAGAAGTAGACAAAACTATTCAAATGTATTACATTCTATGTCACAAGAAAAGAAAATTATTGAAAAGTAAATACATTTTTATGATACAAATTACAGGACCAAAGGACAAAAAGCTAAAGATTATTTTCTTTGCTTTTGCTTATGTTAAAAACTAAAATGTGTTAATTCGTTTCATCAATATATGCTAAAAAATGCTTATTTTTATATTGGAAATTTCTAGTTTACCTTGGCAGTAATTCAGACAAGAGATTGGAAAAGTATGGAGTCAAGTAGACCAATGAGAGAATCACTGTAGTAACACAGGCAAGTGAGGTAGAAATGAAAATGGAAAGTAGAAAGGTACAAAAGGTAGATAAATGAATTATTTTTGAGCAGTTACAGTGAAATGAAGTATATATATCCTTGAACAGGTAAAAAATGAAACCATTTCTATAGACTTTCTTTACTTCCACAAAGGGAAGGAAAAAAAGTCTTTATAAAATGGCAGGGGAGAAAGGAGGAAAAGGGGAAGTGTCCCTCTTCTACTTTACAAATGAGCAATAGTTCACAAGTTTTTTTAACATTCATATCAAATGTCCTGTGGATTTTATTTATTTGCAAACTATGGGGCCAGCAGAGCAGAAAGTGGGAGTCCTTAATTAGAACAGGTGGCAGAGAGTCGCAAGATGAATATCGGGCACAATTCTATCCTGTGCCAAAAATTACAGACTTGAACTATGGAAGCATTTTAAGGGTGAGTTAACAGTCTCCAAGTAGGCATCTCTTGAGTGGAGTTCAAACTCCATGGTCATGTTTGTTAAATTATGTTAACTCTATTTAATGTGCATCAGTTGCAATTTACCAACATATAAATTACTGAAATTCCCTATACAACCTACAAATCTCTTTCTGCAGTTGAGACAAATTCTTTCCCTGCTAAGTGGTCCTGTTTCTCTTACTGGGGTTTGGAAACAACAGTTTAATAAGTGTTATGATATTAGGATGACTTAACATATGGCAGAAAAACACTTACATAGGCAGAACGCTAAGGAATTTCAGGGCAGTGAAACTACTCTATATGATACTACAATGGTAGATGCATGTCATTATACATTTGTCAAAACCCATAGAAGATACAAGACCAAAACTGAACCCTAAGGTAAACTGCAGACTTTGGGTAATAATGATGTGTCAGTGCAGGTTCATCGATTCTAACAACCCTATCACTCTAGTGGGAGATGTTGATAATGGAGGTGATGCATGTGTAGAGGCAGGAGATATGTGGAAAATCTCTGGACCTTCTGCTCAATTTTGCCAGTAGTCTAAAACTGCTCTAAAAAATAGTCTGTTAAAAATACATATATAGCAATAGATATGTATTAAAATTTTTCTGCTGTGAAAAAACTTGAGTTTACAAAGTGAAACATTTGGGCATGCATATCTAAAAATAGCAGTCATCTTATCTTAAAGTTCATGATAATCATTTGCACTCAGCTTCTGATTGTCAATTATACAGCTCTGCGCAAACGGGCAACTTTTGATGCAGTGAAGTCATAACTTACCACCTATTTGGCCTTGGGCAAGTTCCATAATATCCTCTGCCTCAGTTCCCTCACTTAGAAAATGGGATACATAAGGGTATCCACTTCAGTTGGGGTTCAGTGAAGTGCTTAGCACATAGGAAGGACTTCAGAAATATAAACTCCTTTTGTTATTATTGACCACAACTTAAGGCTGGTAAATCTCCTTTATTTTTATCAATATCACATCAAGTGGTCATAGAAGAAAATACGGCACCTTCAGAATAAATAGGCAATGTTTGAAATTCATTACTTCAGTGTAGAATTTTTACTGGTTTTCAAATTGTAGTCAGACTTATTCAGCATAATAAACCACTAGATGAATTACTTATAACTCTATCCAGAAATTGTAATTCTTCAGTGTGTGATTCTTCATCTACATTCGAGGCTACCTAGCTGCAAAAAAGGCCTCAAGATAAATAATTTCAGCTGCTCCCCCCTAAGAGTTTAAAATCCACTCTCTGGTTCATTCTTTGATATAGGAAACTTCCAAAAGCGATTTGCCGATGATAACAAATTTATTTTCAGGAATAATATTCCTGATCTAATATGACATAATAAATAATTCAGAAGTTTCACATTATCAGGGAATTACATTTAGGAGATCGACTGGGGATCTCTGTAATGAGAAGCATTCACCTTGCTAGAGGAATGCTACTCTGCATTTAATCTTATAATATTCCCTTCAGGGTGTACAAGATAGCTTGTGGGAAAATAGAATGATTCTTGACTCTTTCAGAAACAAAGAGAGAGAGAAACAGAGAGAGAAGGCAGGTAAAGGACATAGTACCGTGGAAGTGACATTTAGATTCCATTTGAATTCTAAAGTACTGACTGAACTTTAAAAATTTTCCATTTGAAGAAATTCTGAAAATGTGTCAAAAGTGGGCATGAACTATGGTAGAGCTTGCTACTTAAGATAGGGTGAAGAACGGTCACAATTGTTCGTCCTAAATGGTTGGTGTTTAGGTGTTTGTTCTACGATTCTTGCAACTTTCCTTATGTTTGACAATTTTTACAACAAAAAGTTGTATGTAAAACCTGTTGTTAAAAAGTTGGGGAAATGGGTGCCTGGATGGCTCAGTTAGTTAAGCATCTGTCATCAGCTCAGGTCATTATCTTGCCGTTCGTGGATTCCAGCCCTATGTCAGTCTCTGTGCCAACAGCTCAGAGCCTGGATCCTGCTTCGGATTCTGTGTCTCCCTCTCTCTCTGCTCCTCTTCTGCTCTCGCTCTCTCTTGTGTCTCAAAAATAAACATTAAAAAAAATTTTTTTTAATGCTGGGAAAACAAAATTCTCTCATTTGACACACCACTATTTACTCATCTCTTGGAAATAGCATGTTCTCTTCCCCCACAAAACCCATGTACTCTGGAGGAGGCTGACGCCATCACTTGGGCCTTCTCAGCTTTCCCACAGGAAGATCAGCAAAATTCTGTGCCCCCGGCCATTTTGATTGGCTCAGGGACAGGAAGAGACTAACGTTGGCCCAATCTGATTGAAGCCCAGAATTTCTGTTCAACAGTGGTAGGAAGAAACTTCCCCTTTTCCAACTGAACATGAATGGAGAAAGAGGATGAAGGCCAGTAGCTGGGAGTAACTGTGTTAAAACCATGATCACACAGTCTGTTGGAGACTGGCTCACTATCAAGGAAATAGATTTGACAGAGACAAAGAGAGAGACCCCAATAAAGCTACACCTAAAGCCAAATCTAGCATAATACTTCTCAATCATGTGAGTCAATAAATTCCATTGTTTGCTTAAGGTAGAACGGTCCTTTTTTTTTTTTTTTGGTGATTACAAGTGAAATTATTCTAACCTACTAGTAGGCAAGACAAAAATAGTCCGAGCCATGACTAAAGGAGTCCATTTTTTACTTCAAATACTGACACTCTGAGAGTATTATTGTATCATTTGCTGCCGAATGGAGAGGAAAGTTGGTTCCTAAGGATCCCCTAGGCCAAAAACCAAAAGGAGAAAACATCTGGTGAAGTCATGACTGACTTGTCAATGAAGTTCAGCAGCAGCAACATCTTCTTAAAAACGGATCTTTTCTCACCACTGGGTATTTATATAATTAGGGTCAATTACAACTTAGAATATCTGGGCATGGGGCTAAATTACAGTGACATTTAAGAACTCTGCTAAATTTCCCCATTCATCTTGAAGATTTCTGGAGTAACTATGTTGTAATTAAGTCATTTTATTCTTTTCACTTTTATTATAATTTTCTTCTTCAGGCTTGGTAATTACCCACTATTCCAGGGTACCTTCCTTTAGAGGGAAAAAAAAAGACCACCCGATTTTCAACCAACATTTAGAGAAGATTTTGCTGCCTGCTGAGTGATGAATGCTGATGTGCACAGCAACCTCTAAATGGTAACTCCAATGAGATTCTTTAAGTTCCCACCTCCCCCAAAACCCAGAGGCTCCCAGAAAATTATTAAATTGCCTGAGTGGGTAATCAAAAACAAAACAAAAAGTGAAACCTGACATTATGATTATTCAGCATCTTTTACACAAGAGGTAATATTTTAAGTAGCCCCTGGGAAATGTGCAAAGTCTATTACTTGCCTGTGGGTTTTACATATGCCTTACCAGTACAGATTTTATGAAGACATCCCTTCTGAGCTTTGTGCAACAGAGAGGAAAGATAGCTCTCATTGGATCGAGTTATTCCAATTGCATTTACTTCTCACAAAGAAGTACATAGCATCCATAAAAAACAGCCAAAGGCCTTTAAATTTTAGGTCAATAGCACTTGGCTATTATATGTTCCTAAGAGAAACTATAACAGGTTGTGTTGATGTTCCAGAATATTAGGCTCTCTCTGTAGAGGGAGTAGGAAGGGAACTATGATCATGATTCCACTAACTATCATCAACCACTGTTAAGTGAGGACTCACTCCATTCAGGCACTCAACCCCCTGGAAGAAGGGTATTATCAGCCACATGGGAAAAAAAAAAATGAGAAAACAGTAAAAAGTTACCTGTCTGGCCTATAATAATCCAACTCATGAGTGTAAGAACCAAAATTGAAACCCCATCTCTCTGATACCCAAAATTGCATTCAAAACCATATTTCAAGTGTTGAAACCTGGACATTACAGTAGCTATTCAAATTTCTGACTCCGCAGACAATATAATTCATGTATGTTTCAGGTTTCTCTAAGACCATCTTTGATCAAGTCCAGACACTTCTAGTTAGAGATTCCTTGAGTAATCTTACTCTTCTCTAGTGTTTGGGTAACTGATCATGCCATTTCTTCTACAAGGTATACATTTCTTTTCGTTCCTATTTCTACCTACAGAAAACTTCTTTATATTTCAAAGCTCTGTTACTCCTTTATTTCACAAGTATTTGTTTGGTGCCAACATTGTGCAAGACATGATAAACATATGGCTCCTTCCCTGCATACCCCATAATAATACAGGGCACATGACAGTGTTCCCAAGTTTATGAATGTATTCCATTGCATTCCAAGAACAACCACAATACTCACTCTAGAAAATGCATCCCAAAGATAACCAACTAGAATAAAGGGAGAAAACTTTCATTTTACATGTGCCAAACATGTGCCCTGCATTTGCATATGCCCCTAATTTAATCATCAGCTATCATGACAAAATTTGCATGGAAGCATATTAATGTATTCATTCAAAAATACTTTTGCAACAGCTACGCAGTCTAATATGCTGTGTTAGACACGTGAAGCAACACAAAGATAAATCAGGTCACAGGAAATAAAGTCTGCACAATGATCAAAGCAATGGCAGTTCTTCATCTTGGGGTTTAAAAAGCAATAGATGAGGGTATTTCGATGTCATTTGCTTCTCCATAGTGAAGAAAGATGATTCTTAAGGATTCCTCCAGCTCCAGAAGTTCACAGTTGGTGAAGTTTTGAGGCTCCCCCAGAACAGGATTTGGATGGCAATGGACATCTTTATCTCAGCAGCTAGCACTACTGAGCACTAGTGGTTTCTTCAATAAGTAACTGAATAAAAGGTATAGACTGTGGCTTCATGAACTTTCTAGTCTATCACACTGCTAAAGAAGCATAGAATGCTGAAGTATTCAAACTACTTATATTTCTAAGTTTTCACTTCCATTCCACAATTTAGCAAACTAAAATAACTACCCCCCCAAAAAAAGTTAATACATATTTTACTTACCCTTCATGAGTCATTTACATTTTGTCTTATCTACTTTCTCTCTTAACACCACATACATTCACACACACACACACACACACACACACACACACACACACACACACATACACACACACCACACTTTGTTGCTATTATCATTCATCTAAGATGCTCCTTATTGCAGGATGGCTTGGGTATTTCAGAAAACAAAGACAAAAGGTTTTATCACCCCCACAGAATAGAGTGAGACCTAACCTTTGTGTGAGATGTACTTAGTATATTAAGTAAAATAATCTCTCTCAATGGATGCCTTGGTGGCTCAGTTGGTTAAGCATCCAACTCTTGATTTCGGCTCAGGTCAAGATCTCACGGTTGGTGAATTTGAGCCCCATGTCGGGTTCTGCACTGACAGCACTGAGCCTGCTTGGGATTCTCTCCTTCTCTTTCTGCCCCCACCCCCACCCTGCTCACACTCCCTGTCTCAAAATTAATAAATAAATATTAAAAAAAAAAACACCTCTCTTAAGTGAAGAATTCAGTACAGTGGACAGGGAGAAATGTAACTGGAAAAACAGGTGATAACAATCCTAAGCATGTAATCTGACACATGTTACCTAATGGAAAATGAAGAATTGTTGAATAATTTTGAGTGAGCTTGGGATCATATAAGGATGGTACTTTTTCAAGATAATTTGGGGATGATACATCAAAGACAAAGCAGACACAAGTGAGTAACAGAAAATCAGGCAAGTTCAAAATGCAGAAAATATTAGCAAAGAGAGAATGACACTCGACCTATTCTGTCTCTGTAACAAAGGACAAATAAAGAGATTTAAAAAGTCATTGACCAATAATATTTAATATAAACATACTCAAACAGCATATATTTCAATTCATTAGGTTTGTAGAGGAGTAATGTGGTATTTAGACTTGGACATTAAATCAATATTGGCCTTATAGACACTCCCCATGTTCCTCAGCCCTTCACTCCAATCCCTCCCTCCCCTGTCAAATCAATACAAATACCTTATATCAACCAAAAAGTACAGTATTATTTAAGTGGAAAAAGCAATCTAAATTACAATTGTAAATGTCTAAAGCTTGTATTCTGGGGATTTTCCTAATGGGAATATGTGATGTGACTTTTTGTTATTCTGATGGTTGCGTTCATGAGCACATCACAAGGGTGGTTTAAAGGCGTAAGTGACATAAATTAGATTTTCTTTAAGAAATCATGTCCTTGACATATTTTTTCCATTATCTGAGAAGAATGAAACAGATTTTTCGGTTAATTAGTGCTAAGGCATGTATTTTGCATTAGCATTAAGTTTACCAAAATGGCTTTAAAAACTTGAACAGATGGCAGAATTATAATAACTTTTACTTATGATTTAGGTTAAGAATAAAGTGTCATGAGAATTCTTCTCCTGCCTAACTTTTCCATAAAGTTAATGCATTTAATAGATATGATGTATTGTTTTTCTCAGTGAGGTGTAAATAACTGTATCTCACCTTAGATGCATATAATGAGCTGGGGGAGTACATATCAGTACTCTCTATCTAGAGTATAGGGATTTTCCAGGGTTTAAGCATTGAACCACACACAAACAATTCCAAAATCTGGATAATAGCTGTGTAAAGATGGAGCAGGAGTTGCAAAGACAGATGTCCACAGTGGCCTGGCAGGTGTAAGTAAATGAATCAAGCTGAGTTGCTCTAAAGAAACAGGGGAGAGTGGGGATTGCAATAAACTGGGCTGGACAAGAAGCTCCGAGAGACAGCAGACAATGGGGCTATCATCAAATGCCCTCGATCATAAAATGGAGACCCTGCACAGCCATAGTAGCCAGTTTTTCAAAAGAAATATAAAATCTAAATTTTGTATATAAACTCTCTCAATTAAAAATTTGGCAGCTATTTCATATTTGCTTAAAAAAAGAAAAAGCCAAGAGGACCAAGAAAAACAGCCTCCTGCTGGCCATGGGGACATCAGTCTGCAATGCCAAATGGTGGAGGGGGTTAAAAATTAGGGTTCATGGTCAGTGCTAAGGCTTATTTCATGCCCTATTCTTGTGGGGAACTCATTCCCCAAATGAAACACTTTAAGTTAGTAAACTAGATCTGTTTTACAGCCTGATTTTCAAAAATGAATTGTGGTAGAACAGCATGAATCATAATGAATAGACTACCTTGATACCTACATGAGATGATCTTGAGCTCAGTGACCTCCATTGAATTCACCAGTGCTCAGCGAGCTCTTACTCCATTTCTTTCTACTTGACTCTGTTAAATTCCCTATAGTGCCAATTTGCCTATTCTAAACTCTCACCTCATGACTCTTAAAATTCATTAGTAACTGAAATTAACAAATTTTGATAAGTGGTACCTTTATCCAGCCTTCATATGTTTTAATTTCATGGCAGCATTAGATATCTCACCTTCCCATGTTTCTCATCAATATCGAGTTCTCCAAATTTCCTTGATGCCACTAAATTCATCTTCATTCCTGAACTTTCTCCTCCCAACCTCAGTGATATTACTTCTTGGTTAACTTCCCATCTGACTCTTCCTAAATCAACTCTCTTCTTACACTATGACTTGATAATAAGGATAATGAACATTACCCATCCACCTGTTTTGTTTTGTTTGTTTCACTCACTTTCTCTTGCCTACTACAAGGAATCTTCTTGTGCTAGGCCCTTCATCTCAGGTAATAATTTCACTCACTCCTTGGTTTTTGCCCTTGCTCTAGTCAGGATAAATCTCAAATCTCTCCATATATATTAAAAGTTAGATTTCCTAACTCTGGGCTTAAAATCTGAAAGAAGGCATAGTAGAGATAGAGGAAAAGGAAGTAGAGGAAAGAGGAAGTAGAGGTAGAATATTAGTAACAATAGCAGCTGACATTTGTTGACCTATTACTATGAATCAAGCTTACCTGATATACACTATCTTACTTGATTTGCAGAATTCTAGGAGATAAATGGTATTTTAATGCCATCCTACAAATGAGCAAACTCAGGCTGAGAGAAGTCACGTATCTCTCTCCCTCACAGTTATGTGAGGTCATAGAACTAGGTAGGTCCAGAATCCAAATACAGATCTACTCTTAGCCATTAGGCTCTTCTTCTTATCTCTTACTTCTAATTAATTGGTCACTTTGGTAGATCCCACCCTGGCTTAGTAACTTGCCTCCCTCACTCTGCTCCACCCCAGCACAATCCACCCAGCCAGCCACACTCCTCAGGACTCCCTGCTTTGGCCATTACAATGGTCTCTCAACTGTTCTTTGTGTTTCTAGTTTCTTTCTCTCTCAACTGTTCTTTGTGTTTCTAGTTTCTTTCCCTTCAATCCCAGTTTTCACAATGTTATGATCTCACTCATGTCCTGCTTCTAACATACCCTATTGAAAAGATAAAAGTGTTTCAAGTAGAAAACTACACTTCTGGGGTACCCGAGTGGCTCTATCAGTTAAGCATCTGGTTCTTAGTTTTGGCTCAGGTCATGGTCTCATGGTTCATGAGTTTGAGCCCTATGTTGGGCTCTGTGCTGACAGTGTGGAGCCTACTTGGGATTCTCTCTCTCTCTGCCTCAACTCCATTCTCTCTCAAAAATAAATAAATAAACATTAAAAAGAAAACAAAACTGCATTGCCTATCTTTGTCATTGTTTGAAATACCCTACAACCCTGAAAGTTACAGGTAATTGATAATAATGCAAACTTTGAGACATGAACACTATTTTCTGTATGGTAGAGGTTTAATGGACCTCCTCTCCCCCTGCCACCCAACCCCGCCAATCTCATCACTTGCACAAAAAAACAATTTTGATTCCATTTGCCCATTCATCTCAATATTTCTATTCTATAAATTTGAAAAAAATTCACTCTCTTTTGAACTAGTTACCACACCTGCAGGTTTCGTCATGAATTAACTAAAATCTTTAATACACTGTTCATTTTTATATCTACATGAGAGTCATGGCTTGACCTATTATTAAAAATTATTTTTCAAAATGTCCAGCTCCCAACAAATCTATCCTTTGCTCAAATGCTTACAATGAACCGTACAGTTCAAAGCCAACATTATAACTTCCTCTACTCTGTCAATTGTACATTCATTCTACTTACTTTTCATCCATTCACATCCTACATAGAGGCCAAAAGAAATGCCCAGGTCCCAGATACACATTTTACACTTCCAATTTTCTTCCTTTCCTGATTCTAATTCTTTCCCCTGGACTGTGGCTATTCATACAGCATTCAATATAAAGGACTAGTGTGGATGCTTTAAGCCCATGCTTCCCAAACATTTACATGGAAATAACACAGGTGAAGAGAATTTCTATTCACTTCCCTGGAGTGGAAAAAGGGGAGGAGAGGGAAATAGACTACTAGAAATATAATTTTTATAAGGTCTCCTGTTTAATCTTAATAATGCATGCAGATTTTATCTACTCCATAGTATAATATGGGTTTTCATGAAAAATAATATCTCCACCTGCAAATGCTATAGTAAAATTGCTATTCCAAGATGGTGACTTACCTATCCTGTTGCTTTGTGTATCCCTTGCCTAGTTCTGTACTGTCAGGAAAAACAAGAAATGGTTAAGAAATACCCCACCCCCATACACACACACACTCTTTTATGAAAAATCCCACCCTCCATGCTATATTATAAGGATTCCTTTGTTTACCTGCCTTTATAAAACCCCAGAACTCCTTCCTTTTCTTTAGGATATTCTTCATTAATGAATATTCTCCCAAGTACAGTAGTCTGGATAAAATTACTTGCTTAGTTGTCCAATACATTGTCTTTAACAAATGACATTCTAAAGAGTACACCCTATTCTGAAAACCCATGACTTTATGTGATATTTTCAAGATTAAAACCATGAAATCTTGGACTTCATGGCACATTAAATTATGATAGAAAAACATCCAGATTTTCTATGTCTCCAACAAAATTCATAAAAATGAAGTTGGATTATTATCTTATACACAAAAATCAACTCAAAATGGATTAAAGACTTAAACGTGATACCTGAAACTATAAAAACTCCTAGAGTAAAACATAGGGGAAAAGCTCAATGACATCAGTCTTGGCAATAACTTTTTGAATATGACACCAAAAGCACAGCCAAAAAAAGCAAGAATAAATAAGTGGGACTTCAAACTAAAAAGTTTCTGAATAGCAAAGGAAATAATCAACAAAATGAGAAGGCAACTTACAGATTGGGAGAATATATTTGCAAACCATATCTCTGATAAGGGGCTAGTATCCATACTATAAAGGAACTCCTACAACTCAGTTGCAAGAAAACAAATAACCCAATTTAAAAAGGGGCAAAGGATCTGAATAGACATTATTCCAAAGAAGACAAACAGGTGGCCAACAGGTCTATGAAAGGTGCTCAACATCACTCATCATCAGGCAAGTGCAAATCAAAACCACAGTGAGATATCACTTCACACCTATCAGAATGGCTGTTATTGAAAAGTTAAAAGATAACAAGTATTGATGAAGATGAGAAAAAAAGGGAAACTTTGTACACTGTTGATGTAAATTGGTTTATCCACTATGAAAACTAACATGTAGGTTTTTCAAAAACTTTAATGTAGAACTATTATATGATCCAGCAATCTTACTTTTGGGTGTACATCCAAAGGAAATTAAATCACTATCCCAAAGAGATATCTGCATTCCCGCATTCACTGCAGCATTATCCACAATAGCCAAGATATGGAAACAGCCTATGAATAAAAATGTGGTATATACTCATAATGGAATATTCTTTAGCCTTAGAAGAGAAGAAAATCCTGCTGTTTGCAACAATATGGGTGAATTTGGAGGACATCATGCTAAGTGAAATAAGCCAGACACAGAAAGGCAAATACTACATGATGCCACTTATATGTGGAATCTAAAAAAAGTCAAACCCATAGAAACAGAGTATAAAAGGGTAGTAACTAGAGGAAAAGGAGGTGAAATGGAAGATATTGGTCAACGGGTACAAAGTTTCAGTTACAAGGTGATTAAGTTCTGGATACCTAACATACATCAAGATGACCATAGTTAAAAATAATGTATGGTAGCCTTGAAATCTGCTAAGAGTGTCTTAGATATTCTCACTACATGCACAAAAAAAAGGTAATTTTGTAAGATAATGAATATATTATTTAGTTTGATTGTGGTAACCATCTCACAATATATATATTAAAATATGTTGTATACCTAAAGTGTATCTATTTAGACAATTTTTATTTGTCACTTACACCTCAATAAATCTGGGAGGCAAAGTGACTACCAAGGGTACACCCCCAAGAATGACATAAGAATAATTGCAGCAGGCTGGGGAAATAGGAAGAAGTGGGCACAGATCCTTCCTAACACCCATGATTTCTGAAAATAAGAATGTTAGGAATGGACACAAGTTTTCATTCCTTCTTCTTTCAACAAATATTGCTAGGACATAGATGATGAGGGGCTGGGGAATGGAGATAGAATTTGTTCAAGAGAAAGCTATGGAATCTTGATTAAAGCTTTGAAATTCAAACCAAAGATAAGGTTCAAAGGATGAAGATGAATGGGGAGTGGGAGCTGGAGAAGCTTCGGGGCTGCCACAAAACATCAAAACATTCTGAGCACAGGATAGAAAGAGCTTAAGTTATGAAAACAGCAAAAAAAAATGGCCTGCATTAAAAAAAAAAAAGTAAAAGTTTAAAATATGCAGGAACTGAGCTGATTTACATTCATTACTTCACTAAATCCTTAAAGTAACTCCAGAAGCTAAGTACTATTATTATCCCCACTTAACATAACAAGTAACACAGCCTCAGAGAGGTTAATTAACTCGCCCAGGGTCTTGCAGACAGTAAGTAGCTGGGCTGTCCAACTCAAAACCGTATTGAAACAATCCCTCCCAAATGCTGCTCCCAGAGGGCTTCAGGTAAGGGTGCCCAATATAAATTAGAATCTGGAGTGGAGAAGATGAGAAAAAGGAAACACAAGGTCTGACCTCCTATGCCAAGCCAGGGAGTCTGAACGTCACCTGGAGGCAATGGGAAGAGAAAGACTTCAAGGGAAAGTAAAGTAGGAGGTGGGAACCTAGCAAAGGAAATCTCAGTATTAGGGGGACCAACTGCAGGGTGCCCTCCAGAGCACCAAAATGAATGACAATAAAAAAGAAAGCAACCACAGGCTAAAATTCTTCAATCAGCACAAAGTAAGAAAGGATTGACTTTGAGGGGTACCAGAATATGCCAGCCCGGAACATCCTTTAGCATTTGGACTATTTAGGGCTAAACTCCAGGGAGAACCAAGGGACACAGGAAAAGCACTAAAACAGGAAACAGAGTTTCCTTTTGTAAAGGTGTCTCCCTCTCCCATAACAACTTACAAACTTAACAACTCTTATCAACTCTTATCTTATCTTAACTCTTATCAATGGAGAAAGCACAGACTTAACTCATAATAAACCTTGTTTAACAACCCTGTTGACTATACTTTCCCTGGTCACCATCCCTAACTTGCCTTCCCTACCTAAATGTCCCAAATCCCCTTTCCTTTAACCTAAGATGGTATATAACCCCACGTTCTAAATATCCCTCTGGGTTACTCATCTCTGGGTACACTTATGTGTTATGTAAGCAATGCACATGTTAATAAGCTTACTTGTTTTTCTCCAGTTAACCTGTCTTTGGCCCTCGTGTACAGGGCCCCAGCTGGAGAAAGTAAGAAACCAAGACTAAAAGAGAAGAGTTCCCACCCACCCTTAGCTTCAAGATGGGACAATATCTTTAATATCTTTAATTATCTTTAAATATTTGAGAAACTCAAATCTCAATTTTGTGCATGTAATTACTATAGTTATTTGAGGAAAAAAGAAAAACAAACATTAGTGCTCTTAGGGGAGACCTAGCAAAAACATCCTACCACTATAAAGGCCACTGAGGTGTGGGAGGTTGGTTCACACTTCAGGGTGTGCCAATTAAATATGGCGACTACGGCAAACTGGTGAGTAACACAGTCAGATATTTAAATACCTCAGTTACTGGATTACTGCCACTGCAGTAGGCTTTTCTTTCCCTAAAAAAATTAACTGTGAAGTCAAGCGGGACAAACTATAAAATATAGAAGTTATTCTTCTCCCTCCAAGGTGAGAATATTTAAGAAATCTGGTGTACAAACTTTTATTTACAAGTTTGAAACTTTTGAGTAAATGAAGAGTACCAACATGAAAACAGTTATTATGGCTTTAGATGTAACAATGTTTTTTAAAAAATGCTTCTGGAACTTTAATGAATTATAATAAAATTATTTATTCTATCACTTTTTTTGTCTATGATACAGGAGACAAGGAACAAAAGACACACATACCAAATTCCATCAAATCTAATATGGTACCAACACAGAGATTTCAGAGGATAAATTTGGAAAAAATATGCTCTTTGAAACAACACAATATAGTGGTCATAGCCATGACATTTGTTGACAAGGAAGTTTTTAATGTCATAAAGCACAGGAGTTTTCAGCAGCAGAGTATTCCTTTGTAAGAGAACCTTGTTGATTTTTCAGGAGTCAAACAAGAAACAAACTTCAGGACATACAGAAAAGAAACCAATCTGATAGCAGATACTAGTTAGCATAAATACTGCCCTCCTGATAAATTAACTTGAGCAGATATTTCAAAGGACAAATATGTGTTTAAAAAACGTGCCTATCTAATATATATGGTACATGCCAAGATATAATGCATGTCACAGTATCACTTTTTAAAAGTTCAGAACATTGGTTTCATACAAATATGAAATGACAATGTGTCAAAAATGAATTTTACTAATGAGGGATCCCAAAAATGTTGAGGGATACCAGAACATGTTGTCCCAAAATATGCCTTTTTGGCATATGGATTATTTTGAGCTAAGAGCCAGCAGATTCCAGAAAATCTCCAAAACACAGGACACAAGGTTTCTTTTTATAAAGGAAATCTATATTTGCAGTCTCCTTCTCTCATACCAAGAAAGAGGACTCCTAAAAAGTCTTATCAATGGTAAAGGCACTATCTTTAATACATCAAGCAAATCTTACTAAACAATCCTTATTTACCATGCTTTGCTTAGTTACCCTCCCAGACCCAGCCACCCCCCAGAAATATCTGTTTGTTTTAGCCTAAGATGGTAGATAAACCCAAGCTCTAGCCATCCTTTTGGGTTACTTATCCCTGGGTCACTGTGTGCTGCCATGGGTACATGTAAAATAAATTTCTGTTTTCTTCTTCTCTGGCTAATCTGTCTTTTGCCAGTCTTCCTTAAAAGGCTTAAGCTGAAGAACCTGAGAATCATAGAGAAAAAGATTATTTTTCCTCTCTACAATGCTAATACTGCTTCAGAAAGAATTAAAGAGTCCACATATAAATAGGCACTGAAAGTGTAGCATTTTACCTAAGCCCTGTTCTTGGATAACACTGATGGCTAACATATCCCTTCAACTTTTTGTTTGCCAAAATCTCCAGGCATGTAGTGTCCTGGGAAATGGCTTACTGAAAGGAACTACTCTTCTTGCTTTTATGACTTAGATAAAACTGGTTGATCTTACTTTCCATAACACATTAAGATTGCAGATATTTACCTGTAACAAGGCCAGAAACAGACCCTTCTCCTTTTACCCCTAGCCAACCTCCCATTCTTTCCCTGATGAGTAATCTGCTAAGATTAAAACTGTGTTAAACCCTCAAATTACCTAGACATAGAGATACACATTTCTTGTTCAGCTGACTGTAACTCCCTCTGATTGCAACAACAAAAATTCCAACTGTAAATCCCCCCACCAAAGTTTTTAAGATTGTTATGTCTTCTTGATGAATTGCCTACTTTATTACCGTGAAATGATTCTCTTTTTCTGTGCTAGTATTTCTTGTCTTGACTTATAAAAACTAACTAATGATAAAATTTATATATGAAACCACAAATGATTGAAAAGAGTGAAAACAATTTTGAAAAAGAGCAAAGTCTGGAGATATTTACTACCTAGTTTCTTAACTTAATAAATGCTATAATAATCAAGACAACGTGGCTATAGTTGTAGAGATATGCATACAGCTCAACAAAACATATTAAGGAATCCAGAAATAAACTCGTGCGTTTGTGGTCATTAATTTCAGAAAGATAATTCAACCAATAAAATACAGTGTTTTTCAACAAATTGTCCTTAAAAAAAAAGAAATAAATTTCAACTATCATTTCATTCCATATACAAAATATATCTCAATATTAATTATAGATTCAAGCAAGAAAGCTACTACTATAAAGCTTTCAGAAAAAAATATGGGAGGAAATATTCACAACTTTAGATTAGACAAAAATTCCTTAGCACATACAAAACATAAACCGAAGTTTTTTTTTTAAAGGTATGAATTTGATAAAAGTGAAAAATGTTAGCTGTAAGCTTTTTTCCCTAAGGTCAGGAAGAAGACATTAATGTCTACGCTCACCACTTTTATTCAGCATATTACTAGAAGTCCTAATCACAGCAATCAGACAAGAAAAAGGAATAAAAGGCATCTAAAATGGTAAGAAGTAAACCTCACCATCTGCAGATGATATGATACTATATAGAGAAAAACCTAAAGGCACCACCAAAAAACAACTAGAACTGATACATGAATTCAGAAAGCTGACAGGATACAAAATGAATATACAGAAATTCACTGCATTTCTAGACATTAATAATGAAGCAGAAGAAAGAGAAATGAAAAAAACAATCCCATTTACATTTGCATCAAAAATAATAAAAAACCTAGGAATAAACTTGATCAAAGAGAAGAAAGATCTGTACTCTGAAAACTATAAAACACTGACGAAACAAGCTGAAGATGACAACAAATGGAAAGATATCCCATGCTCATGGATTGGAAGAACAAATATTATTAAAATGTCCACACTACACAAAGCACTATACTGATTTAATTAAATCTTCATCAAAATACTAACAGCATCTTTCACAGACAGAGAATAATCCTAAAATGTCTATGGAATCACAAAGGACCCCAAATAGCCACAGCAATCTTGAAAAGAAGAACAAAAGTGGAGGTATCACAATCCCAGATTTCAAGATGTACTACGTAATCAAAACAGTATGGTACTGGCACAAAAATAGACACCTAGATCAATAGGACAGAATAGAGAGCCCAGAAACAAACCCAAGTTATATGGTCAATTAATCTTCAACAAAGGAGGCAAGACTATGCAATGGGAAAGACAGTCTCTTTAACAAATGGTGCTGGGAAAACTAGACAGCTACACGCAATAGAATGAAACTGGAACACTTTCTCACACCTTCCCCCAAAATAAACTCAAAATGGACTAAAGCCTTAAATATGAGACCTGAAACCAAAATCATCATCATCATCATCATCATCATCATCATCATCATCCTAGAAGAGAGCACAGCCAATAATTTTTTTAACATTGGCTATAGCAACATTTTTCTAACTATGTCTCCTGAAGCAACAGAAACAAAAGCAAAAATATACTATTGAGACTACCTCAAAATAAAAATAATCTGCATAATGAAGGAAACAATCAATAAAACTAAAAGACCTACAGAATGGGAGAAGATATTTATAAATTACAAAATCCAATAGAGTTAGTAACTAAAATATATAAAGAACTTACACAACTCAACACCCAGAAAACACATAATCCAATTACAGTAGGCAGAAGACATGAACAGACATTTCTCCAAATAAGACATTTAGATGGGCAACAGACATATGAAAAGACACTCAGCATCACTCATCATCAGGAAAATACAAATCAAAACTACAATGAGGTATCATACTGGTCAGAAAGGCTAAAATCAAAAACACAAGAAACAACAAATATTGGAAAGGATATAGAGAGAAAGGAACGCTTGTGCACTGCTGGTGGGAATGCAAATTGGTGCATCCACTGTGAAAATGAATAGGAATTTTCCTCAAAAAAATTAAAAATAGGGTTACCCTATAATCCAATAATTCCACTACTGAGTATTTATTCAAAAGGATACAAAAAAACACTCATTTGAAAAGATATATACACCATATGTTTATTGCAACGTTATTTAAAATAGACAAATTATGGAAGAAGCCCAAGCATCATTGGATAAATGAATAAAGAAGAAGTGGTATATATATGTATACATATATATGAACATATATACACATATATGAACGCGCATATGACCATATTCCAATACATATATGTGAACATATATACATGTGTATATACATATGCATATGTTCATATACATGGTCATATATATGTACACATATACATGAATATTGTTAATCCATAAAAAGATAAAATCTTGCCATTTGCAAAAACATAGATGAATCTAGAGAGTACAATGCTAAGTGAAATCAATGAGAAAAAGGCAAATACCATATGATTTCATTCATATGTGGAATTTAAGAAACAAAACAAAGAAAAAAGAAGCAAACCAAAAAAGAGACTCT
The DNA here is from genome assembly GCF_018350195.1 of Panthera tigris. Classification (NCBI taxonomy): domain Eukaryota; kingdom Metazoa; phylum Chordata; class Mammalia; order Carnivora; family Felidae; genus Panthera; species Panthera tigris. The sequence continues at coordinate 27,888,680 of NC_056661.1, forward strand.
TCACTATGGACAACAAACTGATGGGTACCAGAGGGGAGGTGGGTAGGGGATGGGTGAAATAGGTTAAGGGAAGGGAGAGTACACTTGTCTTGATGAGAATTGGCTAATGTATAGAATTGCTGAATCACTATATTGTGTACCCAAAACCAGTATAACACTCTATGTTAACTATACTGGAATTAAAAAAACAAAAACACTTTAGCTCTTTAAAAGCCACAGTTAAAATATAAAAAGACAAGTTACAGACTAGAAGAAAATACTTCTAATACATATATATAATAAAGGACTAACATTCAGAATAACTCTTACAACTCAGTGGCAAGACAGCCCAAATAAAAATGGGTAAAAGAATTGAGATGACATTGCACAGGAGAAGAAAAAAAAAAAAAAACATAAGCACAAGATGTTTATCATTAGTCATTAGGGGAATGCATATTAAAATCCAAATGAGATACCACTACCACCAACAGAATGATGAAAATTAAAAAGTCTGACAATATCAAGCACTGATGAGGACAGGCAGCAATTGGAACTTTCATATGTTGCTGATGAAATATAAACGGATATAACAAATGGAAAACAGCAATTTCTTATAAAGTTATTTATAAATGTATTATTTGACTCAATACTCTCTCTTCTGGAAGTATTTTCTTAATGAAATGCACACACATTCTCCAAAAAGACTTGTACATGAAAAATCATAACTTCCTTCACAAAAGCCATAAAGAAATAACAACCCAAATGCCCGATATTAGATGAGTATATAAACAAATTATGGTATAATCACATGATATTACTCATCAATAAAAAGTAATGAATCACTGATAAATGCTATAACAAAAATGAGGGAGAAAAAGCCACACACAGAAATGTGCACATTGCGTAATTTCATTTATATGAAATTCTGGAAGGGCCAAATCTAATCTGCAATGAGAGAAAGCAAATTAGTGGATGCCTGAGGTTAGGGATTGTAGGGAGGAGGTTGATTTTGGCAAAAATCAAGAGGAACTTTTTTTGTTTCAATAGAACTATTTTATTGCTTGTGTGGTTACACCAGTGCATACATTTATCAAAATGCAAAGCATGATGCGCTTAAAAAGGGTGTGTTTTATTGTATATAAATTATATCAAAATATAAGTACAAAAGAAACAAGGTGTTTGGCTTTAACACATTTTTCAACATGTTCTTCCTTTACAATCTAGCTGATCACCCTGGAATAATTCGAAGCCTCCCAGGTAAGGGGTCTGAGAGAAAGTGAAATTTGTATTTTTTAAAGACATTTTATTTTGGTACCTTTACTTATTATCTGAAATATTTTTCTCTTGGATCATTTTGATCTTCTGAAATCAAACTTATTTGTCCTGAGGTGGTTTGCTAAGAATACCACTGACAAAATATGCATCATCATCATCTTCTATCATATTCAGCAACGTATAGGGAAGAAAAATAACAGAGATGGATCCAAAGAGAGAGCCTTCTACCAAAACACCCATTCATCCTTACTTTTCCAACACTTACATTCTAGGGGGAATGATTTCTAAAACCACTCTGTAGGTAGCCACACTCAGGCGGCAAATATAACACTCCTGTATATGGACATGATAAAGTAGCACCATCAAAAGCCTGGAAAGACAGACTCAAGTGGTAAAGAGATTTTCAACCCATTTAACTGTACATTCACTAATAAAGCCTTTCTACCAATATCTTAGACCACATTAGACATATCAAAACCAATGGGCAGAAAACTTATAGCTTCTGAAGAAGGAGGAGGAGGAGGAGGAGGAGGAGGAGGAGGAGGAGGAGGAGGAGGAGAAGGAGAAGGAGGAGAAGGAGAAGAAGAAGAAAGTCTGACAGTAGAGGCTTATCATAAGAGATACTCAATTCAAGAGAAGAGTTGAAAACCCTCAGTGCACATACCACATCTCCCCCGCCTACAAAATTCAGGCTCTACTGTCTCGCTTAATCCTCATAAAACAAAAAACAAATCTATTGCAAGATACTAACTTAATAGATGGTTCATATAAAAGCACAAGAGCGCAAACACTGCAGGTGAACCATTTAGAATTCCGTAAAAAGCCTTTACTGGGAGTGACTCAATACCCATGCAGATGGATATCGATGCCCCTTTATTCCTGTTCTTTATGTAGGTGGCTCTCAAATGTCCAATTGCATAAAAATTACTGAATAGTAACATATGCCAAAACGATGGGTTTTACATATACATGGGTATATACATCATGGGTCACTTATGGAATTTCCAAGAAAATTTTGAAGTGTCATTTTCACCTAACCCAGTGTTCCTCAACTGTTTTTTTCATTATTATCTCTCTAATAAGCCCATTTAGACATTTTGCTAATTGCTTCCAGGAAGTTTTAATATTACAGATTTCCTATATATCTGTTTATATACTATGTGTATGTCTGTGCTTTATACCTGAAAAGAGTAAGATTTTTACTTTCCCTAAGAACTTTTACCCATTTGGGGGCAATATCAACCCTCTTGAGAATATATGACCTAAACTGACCTCTAGCTTACTACAAGCCTTCCTTGCATATTCTCCTCGGCATCTTGCAGTGAAAAACCTATTTCTAAGAGCCTTCTTATTTGTGGTTATATTCATTGTAGTTTGTTTTCTTTATACCAATTTTTCCAAACTTTTCAACTGAAGCACATACTGATAGTAAAGAAGGAATGCATGCACTGAGATGACAAACACATATGTACATAACTAACAAGGAGGAAATATATTGAGCTTTGATATCTTTAAACATTATGTGGATTTAAAAAAATAGTCACATTAACAATTATCCTGGAAAAAGTGGATATCCACATGTTTAAAAAAAATGAACCTGCATCCTTATGTCAAACAGTATTCAAAAATGAACTCAAAATGGGGTGTGTGGGTAGCTCAGTTGGTTGAGTGTCCCACTCTTGATTTCACCTTAGATCATGATCTCAGGGTCATGGGATCCAGCCCCGCATAGGACTATATGCTAAGCATGGAGCCTGCTTGAGATTCTTTCTCTCTTCCTCTCTACCCCTTACTCCCCCTGCACTCTCTCTCTCTCTCTTAAAAAAAATTAACTCAAAATGGATCAAAGATCTAAATGCAAGAGTTCAAACCGTAAATTCAAAAGAAAACACAGGTGTAAATCTTTATGACCACACGTTAGGCATCGGTTTCTTAAAAATGACCCCAAAAGTGCAAGCAACAACAAAAATAGATATACTGGATTTCATCAAACTTAAAAAGTTTGTGCTTCAAAGATACATCAAGAAAGTGAAAAGAAAACCAACAGAATGAAAGAAAATATTTGCACATATATCTAAAAATGGACTTGTATGTAATATATATAAAACTCTTGCAACTCAATAAATGGCCCAATTTTTAAAAAATGGATAAAGGATCTATACAGGCATTTCTCCAAATGAGATAAACAAACGGCCAATAAGCATATGCAAAGATTCTCAATATCATCAGTTATAAGAGAGATGCAGCTCAAAATCACAATGAATGACCACCTTCCACCCAACAGAATGGTTATCACAAAAACCACAGTTAATTACAAATGATAACAATAGGAGAAATTAGAACCCTCATACACTGCTGTTGGTAAATGGGAAAGTGTGTACCCACCTTGGGAGACATTTGCGAATTTCCTCAAAAGGTTAAAACATAGACTTACTATATGACCCAGTAATTGCAGTCCTATGTATATGCTCCAGAGAAAAAAAAGCATACACCCACACACAAACTTATACATGAATGTGTATAACAACATTATTTGTAGTTGCTTAAAAGGAGAAAGAAGTCAAAGATTCATCAATTGATAAAAAGATAAATAAAATAAATACTAGCAATAAAAAGAAAGGAAGTTTCTGATACATACTATAATTCGGATAAAGCTTAAAACATAAGCTACTGAAAGAAGCCAGTCACAGAAGACCATATATTGTCTGATTCCATTTAATGACATATGCAGAATAGGATAACACATAGAGAAAAAAGTAGATTAGTGGTGGTCTAGAGCTGGAGGAAATGGAGAGTGAATGCTAATGAGTTTTGGGTTTCTTTCTGGGATGATGAAAATGTTCCAAATTGTGGTGAAGGTTGTACAACTCTGAATATATTTAAAAACCATGGAATTGTATAGTTTAAATAGACAAATGGTATGGTTCATGACTTACATCTCAATAAAACTGTAAAGAGAGGGGAGGGAGGAAGGGTGGAAGGAGGATCTGCACATCTTTTCTTCCACTCCCTATAGCCAGGCAATTGCCTTATCTCTACCCTGGCCAGTGACGTAAGCTTTGTTCCTTAGATAGTAAAACAGAACATGGACATGGAGTACACCAGACAGAGTAAAGAGTGAGGCTGCAAGACAGGATTTTCAGGAAGATGAAATTGATAGAAAACTAGAACCATGTAAACATCTTGAGGAGGTATTGAGACAACTAGTGGAGAGTCTGGGGCTGAGGTCATTATAAATATTTAGAAAAGGATACTAATTTTAAAAAGAAGACAGTTATTACTTGCAGAGAAAACAACAGCCAGGTAAAGAATTGAACTCCGTGTTTCAACTTTAGATGGCATTTATATAGTACATTAATGTAAATATAGAAGATTGATGTCATCAAATTTAGAGTAACACTATTTTGAGATGGAAAGGGCAGAAGAGAAAACCATGACAATGCAAGCGGAACGTTTAAGGAAAATAAACTTTTCTACTTCCATAGTAACAAACCAATAGAAAAAGCTTAAAATTAAAAATAAAAGTAGCAGTATAAACATTATTTAAAGATATGGAGTTCAGTACCAAAATAATCAGTTAAATTTTTTGTAACATTTATTTATTTTTGAGAGAGAAGGAGTGAGAGAGGGGCAGAGAGAGAGGGAGACACAGAATCTGAAGCAGGCTCCAGGCTCTGAGATGTCAGCACAGAGCCCAACACAGGGTTCAAACTCATGAACCATAAGATCATAACCTGAGCCAAAGTCGGACACTTAACCAACTGAGCCACTCAGCGCCCTGCAAAAATAATCAGTTTAAAAAGAGGATAGGGAGTGAGTGAGAAGGAGGAAGGATACTGTAGGTTTGGGGTTTCTCTTTCTTTTTTTTGTGTGGTGTTTTTTAATTAATTAATTATTTGAGAGAAAGAGCATGAGGGGGCAGGGGAAAAGGGCAGAGGGAAAGAGAAAGAGAATATTAAGCAGGCTGCACACTCAGTGTGGAACCCGATGCAGGGCTCAATCACAAGACCCTGGGATCACGACCTGACCCAAAATCAAGAGTCTGTGGCTCAACTAAGTGAGTCACCCAGGGACCCCTTGATTTTGGTTTTGTTTTTGTTTTTGTTTTAAATAGGAAAACTTGTAGACCTATTTGATTACACACACACACACACACACACACACACACACACACACACACAATAAATGGGAAATATTTCCAAGCTATATAATGTTATAAAATTTTTCAAATATTTGATAAAAATTAGATATAAATAAATGCACTTACTAAAAACATGAATTTTGGGGCTCTTGGGTGGCTCAGTCAGTTAAGCATCCCACTCTTAGTTTTGGCTCAGGTTATGATCTCACAGTTCCATGAGTCTGAGCCCTGTGTGGGGGCTCTGTGCTGGCAGCACAGAGCCTGCTTGGGGTTCATTCTCTTTCTCTCTCTCTCTCCCTCTGTCTCTCTGTCTCTTTCTCTGTCCCTCCCCCACTCATATTGTCTCTGTTTCTCTCAAAATAAATGATTAAACTTCAGAAAACCTGAATTTTATTCCCAATATATTTTGCCACATCATAAAAATATTTTAAGTTACTCAGCAAGTAAAATGTTTAACTTAGTTTTCATAAATATTTAAGTAATATTCACTTCTAGGAAGATGCATAATGTTTATCCTATGTATCCAGGGCCCTCCTAAGACAAAACCAATTACCTGAGGGGTGCCTGGGACTCTCTCTCCCTCTCTCTCTGCCCCTCCTTCAGATCAGTGCACACGCACTCTCCTTCTCTCTCTCAAAATAAATAAATACACTTAAAAAAAAATTACCTCTAACAAATCCCAGTTTGAGAAGCACAAGGCCTTAACTATCCTGTGACTCTTCTATACTTAGCACTTTCACCATTATTCAACAAATGTTTAAAGACTGAGTAATACGTAATTCAGGTAAAACAAAAACATGCGATGTACAACTGCTCCCAACACATTCTTTTCTTGGCAATATATATATTTTTTAGATAGTCGACCACCCTAAACATATGGGCACAAACCCTTTTCTTTATTAAGGCTGAGTTAGATATTTAGTCTAAGCCCTGCAAAACTTGGATTCAGTATTCTATGAAGCTATTACGTGTGCACATATTTGAAGGACATTTTAAAAAGTGCTAAACTATAAATATTCTGATTCACTGCTCTTTCACTTGTACTAAAAATGACTTCGCGCAATCACTAACCAGGAGGAAGGTTTTGTATCTCACTGAAAATGTCACTTAATAAATAACCTTCAAATTTAAATGCAAACTATGGATATCATTCATAGATCCTCAAATTTGTCCTTGAAGTCTAAATGGGCAAAGAAAAAAATTTTTTTTTCTGCCATTGACATCCTATTGCTTTAACTCCTCGAAAATGAGTTCAAACTTTAGTTTTTAGCATAATATTCTTATGTCTAAGAATCTGTATCTCTTATAGCATGTGGCCTAAAGATTTTAAATATAACTGAACTTTGGGATAATTTGCAATCTTCAACTTCTCATTCTCAGGCTCGATCACTAACAGTTTTAGGGAAAATTACTTTATTTCATAATTTATTCATAATATATGAATTTGTCTAGTCAAAGAGTGCTATGTTGTTCATAGCAATATATCCCAGTGTAATGACTATATGTCTTGACATACACTAGATGCTCAAGAGAAGCAACCCTATAATTATGGCTAGGAAACATGATCTGAGACTGGCACACAGACCAAGAGGCTAGACATTTGAGTAAGTGACGAAGAAAATTTTGAGGCAGAGAATTTGCCACCAGAGAGATTTAGGATATCTGGCGTTGACTTATTACTTATTTATTTGTGTTGATTTTTTCATTAGCCAATAGACCTCCTTGACTGTAATACATAGTTTATCTTTAGAGCCTCCATAGTACATGACTACCTCCACAACAGGTGTGATGGGCAGAATAATGGCCTCTTAAAAATGCCTCCCTCCTAATCTCTGGACACCTTGAATATGCTACCTGACGTAGCAAAGTGGCATTAAATTTGCAGATGAGGTTAAGGTTGCTAATCAGATGGTCTTAAAGTAAGGAGATTAATCTGGATATCTATGCAGGTCCAGAGTTATCATGAGGATCTTCAAAAATTACAAGAGGGAGCCTGAAGAGGTCAGAGGGATGAAAAAGGAGAAGGACCTGACCTACCCTTGCTGGCACTGAGGATGGAGGAAAAAGCCATGAGCCAAAAATGCCACTGGTGCCTAGTGGCTAGAAAAGGCAAAAAAAAAAAAAAAAAAAAAAAAAAAAAAAAAAAAGAGTTCTCCCCTGGAGCTTCAGGAAAGGAACACAGCTCTGCCAAAACCTTGACTTTAGCCCAAGAAGACCTGATTCAGACTTCCGACCTCCACAACAACAAAATAATAAATTTAGGTGCTTGAAGTCACTGCTTTGGAGAATCTGTTATGACAGCAACAGAAAATCAATAGTTTTAATCAGTAAATAGTTTCAAAATAAAAACTAAAAAGTAGTATCTGAGGATAAGTATGAGCATTCAAGATATTTTCAGATTTCCATACCTTCTACTTACTTGAAAACTTAATTTGGCATATTCCATCATTGGGATTTTACTGTCCATTCATTTGAAATCTACAGTTTCTTAGAATTAGAAACAATTTTCTTTCACTGACCAGCAACTGCACTTATTTGGGAACAGCCACTGGCTGTTCCTGTGATGAATCATGTTGTTTTCACAATGCTCTGGTGGCAATGTTATGAGCAGTACGTCTCAATAACAAAACATTGTTCTTATTCATCACTTTAGGCAGATATTTTGGTCTAAGTTATCTTTCGGTTGTTTGTGACTCAAACACAAAATAGATGAGGTACAAAGAGGTATCTTTTGATACAATCTTTTATCTATTTCTTTGCTTGGCCAGTATCTACTGAACAAATAGTATGCTATAGCATTGTGCAGGCACTGAGTATCTGAAGGGCAAAGAGCATGGTCACTATCCACTAGAAGCACACAGCCCCATGAAGGTGAAAGCCAAGAATACTTAAAGTCAGGGATTAAGACAAGAATCCACAAAGTGTTGTGGCAACTCAGAAGAAAAAAATCACTAAATTCATTTAAAAAATTTATGTCAAGTCATAAAAAATGAGTTCTACCTTTATGAATGAACGTCCTTTCAACCTGCAATTAGTTACAATGCATGAGTTGGTTAGAAGACTCCTTTCAGTGCCTCCTGGTCCACATAAGCCTTCTCTGAAAATGAGCCTTCCACTAGCCCCCATCCCACCCTGGACTGAAATGACTGAGGGTGTACGCCTGAACCACACTGGGCCAGCCAATAATATTCCCTCCACCTCAATACTTTGTAATTAGAATTCAAACTATGAGTCCATCTCTAGTAATCCAGTGAAGTCAGGCGATAGAGACTCGGTGACCTGGGAAGCCATGTCACACAGGCACGGAAGACCTCTGGCAAAGAAAAACAGAGAAGGCTGGCAAGTAGAGAAAAACAGTAATGAAGCAGACTCAAGGATAGTTCTGCCCTGACTTTCCTTGTGCGGTCCCACTGCACTCTCTTCTGATGCAGCAAGACAGACAGCATCTTTAACACAAAACTTGACTTAACATAAAACTGACTTTCCTTGTGAGGCTCCACATGCACTATTGCCCCAATGAAGCAAGACACAATGGGTACTTAACATAAAACTCTTATTTTGGTGATGGTTACTTGGAGTTAGTTTCTGTTGTTTGCCCAGTGAGGTAGTTGTGTCTTCATGAAACAGATTCCACTTCTTCAGTAGCCCAGACATTTGCCTCAGTGGCCTCACCTGCAAGCAGGCGAGAGGAAAATGCTTTCCCTTTTCAGAGAATGGGCAGCAGAATTCATAATGGATGTGCAAGCACGAAAGCACTAGGACCATAAATTATCATATAAATGCAAAACTTTGACAACTGTAACTGGTTATGAAATAGTGTTCACAGAATGACCCCTATTAAAGCCAAATGGAAGGATTTTTCAGCAAAAATGAGGTAGGAAAAAGTTCAAATTAAAATGGGCTATGATTCAAATCAGTGCTCTATATTCAACTTCAGAGATTAGTTCATTTTTGGCCATTTCAAAGTGTGGAAGACAGAAGGAGGTAATGGTAGAAAAAGAATCCTCACAGAAGCATGGAATGAATGTTGGGAGGTGGGGGGATTTATGTTCTCAGAGAAAGCCTATCTTGCTATTAAACCACATTGCACAGCAGACACTACAAATGAAGTTCTTCTTTTGATAGAACACAGAAAGGGCATCAAAAGACAACTTTCAAAGGTCTCCAACTAGACAAAGCAGGGTGCTCTACCACAATCAAAAGAACAAGACCCATGTGTGACCAATGGGGCATTTTCTTCCTGTTTTCTGTTACCAAGAATCTATCGAATGATACAGTAAATAGTTGCTCTTTGGGGGCTACCTTCTGCTGCCCATCTTTGAGGTTAGTCATAGCTTGTTAGCACTGAAAAGCTAACAGAGACAAAGAAGACAAAGAAGTACAGACTTTGTTCCATTTATTTATTTCCTATTAGCATCTCTGATAATGGGGCTGTTCATTGAGGAGTAAGAAATTAGCTAAAGTAGAAATGAGAAATGATCTAGAAGTGCCTGGGTGGCTCAGTCGGGTTAAATGCTCAGATTAGGCTCAGGTCGTGATCCCATGGTCCGTGAGTTTGAGCCCCACCTTGGGCTCTGTGCTGACAGCTCAGAGCCTGGAGCCTGCTTCAGATTCTGTGCCACCCTCTCTCTCTCTGCCCCTCCCCTATTCACACTCTGTCTCTCACACACACAAGTTAATAAACATTAAAAAAAAAAGATCTAAAGATGATTTCACTTACTGATGTTAGAATCAAGGTCTATACATATTATGAGGGCTTAAGTGAATATGAGATTAAATGATACTCATTTTATGGTACATATGAACTCCTTTGTCATGGAATTTTTACTATGGAATTTGCATCACCACATCATTGCCACACCCGCACCCACGCACACATACACGTTCTAGGCTAACCCAAACTGAACTTTGTTGCTGGTATTGATTCTTCCTCTTCCATGTTACAAAGATATTTAGCACTCATTTTTGCAGTCTCAACACTTAGCACAATGCTTAGCAGACAATCAAGACTCAAAGATCATCTGTGAATGCATAAAAAAGTAGTAATGTGTAAGCTTCAGACACATTCTGAATTCCTGTCCATCATGCCTAGTAGAGTTCTGTGAATACTTACTCAACTCTGGGTATAGCACTAGATGTTTTATGTGCAGTGTTTCATTAAGTCCTCATGACAACCCAATGAGGAAACTGAGGCCTAGAAAGTAAATAGTCCAATGTGATAAAGCTACTAGTTGGTGGAGTTGCCATCTAGATCCAGTGAGCTGACCTCCAGAACTCAAGCTCTACATCACCCTGAAGGACTGCCAAGCATATTCTAGGCAACTCAAAAATGCTTTCCTGATGGGCTGGCAGACGGTCAGTACTCTGACAGATGTAAACATAAATAAGATGTAAAGCTAAAGTGGTGTTTATACAACTTACTTCTAGATGAGACAGCATCTGATAAGTACTTCTAGAAATGAGGCTCCAGGTGCAGAAGACATAAAGAACTCTTAGCTAGGGCAGGAGAATCAGGGAGGGCTGTGTAGATCAGAGACAAGTGGGCTCATCCTTAAACAACAGAGGATTTGCCTCGATTTGCAGAGATGCGGGATCCAGATGCTATTCAGGAAAACTATCACTACAGGAAAAGCAGTGTATTTGGGACAAGCTGCATTGTGAGGCACGTGTAGGAAGTGGTAATGACACGTTCTGTTTTATTCATACTCTACCAGTTTCCTTCAAAGTGCACTCACCAAATGCTGAGGTTGACTGACTGAAGACTCCCAAAAGTCATCAAAGGCTACTCTGAAGTTGTGAACTTTAACGAGAATGGGGATGTTATTAGAATGGTCACTTTTGTACAAATGGAGTCTGAGGCCAAAAATACAGATGTTAGAACTGCAGTCCCTGAGCTCAGTAGGGAGGCAGTTGGATGGACCTTCCAAGGAAGGCAGACAAAATCCCCAAATGCAGATGACTCAACTGACATATGTGTGGGGCCTTCCTTCCAATACATCAGGCGCCAACAATGATTTTGAAACTCAAGTCTGGAGTTCATGCATTCGCCACTAATAAAAGCAGAGGACTGACAACGATGGTAAATCAAGGGGTATCCTTGGAATTGGGACTCAGAGACACTATCAAAATAACCAGTGGTGAATTCAGTTTAAATTTCTCTGACTCATCTCTGTGTAGTTAATCTGTCCACTATTTCTCTAACAAGGTAAACAACAGATCAATGTAAAAACCACACATTCCAGATCTGATAAGCCACTCTATTCAAAATGTAAGATTTACATAAAGAGAATGTCTATGGTAGCAGATGATTTGCTTACACAGGCATTTTATGACGGCCTTTCAGTTAGTTGGAAAATAAAGATTAAGAGATTTGGGGATTTCTATAATGTTCTGCATAAGCACAGGAAAGAATTTAAAATTTCATTTCTCTTTGAATTAATATCCGATTCTCTTTTAGAGGAAACTTTATTAAATTAGAAGTATAAGTAATTCTGTGTTTAAAAGAAAAGCCTCACTATTCTTTGGGATGATTATACTGCTGATGTGATTCTAGTCACTGTCAATAAACAAAATGACTAAACAACCATTGCAAGGCAGCAATTAACATAATGGTACCTCCTAAATTCTAGGTTTGTTTACTTGAGGTAAAACTACTATTTCTGTTGGCAAGTATGCAGATGAGAGCTCAGTCTTTAAGGTCATGTTAAAAGATTTTTCACAAATGTTTAAAATTACACAAAAAGGACTGAAATTTACAGAGAAATTAATAAAAAACATTGCATCTTTGCATAGATTAAATATTAAAAAGCACTTATAGAAGACATCCAGATGGCCAACAGGCACATGAAAAGATGCTCAACGTCACTCCTCATCAGGGAAATACAAATCAAAACCACACTCAGATATCACCTCACCAGAGTGGCTAAAATGAACAAATCAGGAGACTATAGATGCTGGAGAGGATGTGGAGAAACGGGAACCCTCTTGTACTGTTGGTGGGAATGCAAACTGGTGCAGCTGCTCTGGAAAACAGTGTGGAGGTTCCTCAAAAAAATAAAAATAGATCTACCCTATGACCGAGTAATAGCACTGCTAGGAATTTACCCAAGGGATACAGGAGTGCTGATGCATAGGGGCACTTGGACCCCAATGTTTATAGCAGCACTTTCAACAATAGCCAAATTATGGAAAGAGCCTAGATGTTCATCAACTGATGAATGGATAAAGAAGTTGTGGTTTATATACCCAATGGAATACTACGTGGCAATGAGAAGGAATGAAATATGGCCTTTTGTAGCAACGTGGGTGGAACTGGAGAGTGTTATGCTAAGTGAAATAAGTCATACAGAGAAAGACAGATACCATATGTTTTCACTCTTATGTGGATCCTGAGAAACTTAACAGAAACCCATGGGGGAGAGGAAGGGGAAAAAAGTTACAGAGATGGAAGGAGACAAACCATAAGAGACTCTTAAAAACTGAGAATAAACTGAGGGTTGATGTGGGGTGGGAGGGAGGGGAAAGTGGGTGATGGGTATTGAGGAGGGCACCTGTTGGGATGAGCACTGGGTGTTGTATGGACACCAATTTGACAATAAATTTCATATTTAAAAAAAGCACTGATATAGCTTTCATTTAAATAATGAATTTTTTTAATGTTTATTTTTGAGGGGGGGAGAGAGAGAGAGCACGTGCACATGCACGCGCAGGGCAGTACAGAGAGAGAGGAGGACGGAGGACCTGGAGTGGGCTCTGCACTCACAGCAACAAGTCCCTGATGCAGGGCTCAAACTCACAAACCACAAAATCATGCCCTGAAGTCAGAGGCTTAACCCACTGAGACACCCAGCTGCCCCTAAATAATTGATATTAAAAAAATTAACATTAAAATAAGACAACACAACAATGACAAATTTCTTTCCGCAATCCTGATAGGTGCTTGAGTTCTAGTCCTTTCTTCCTGTGGGTTCCTGTATGTCTGTTCTCTCTAGGAGACCACTCTTTGTCTCACTGTCTTCTATTTCTTCCATTCTTCTTATGCTCCTTCCACTCTCAGGCCAGTTTTTATAGCATCAGATCACTCTTTCATACCCCTTATTGGGGCTCCAATACTACACTTAGGTATCTCACTCTTGATTCAGTATCTTTCTCCCCCACTCGATGGTAAGCTCACTGAGAGCCGGCAATGGTTCCATTGTATTCACCATCCAATCCCCAGCTCCAAATACCCAGCACCTGGGATATATTTTGCAAAGTATGTATCAGTCACCCAATAAATATATGAGGAAGGATGAACAAAAAACCTTTACCTGAATACTTGCCTAAGAATATATCTTACATACGGTACGAGCAAAATAAATTTAACAATTATCATGTGGGTACATCCATTTAAATGTCATATTTCCCTTTGTGCATTTGAGAATAGTCATCATCAGCTATGTTTAAAATGGTTGGATTTTATGGAAACAAACATATATAATAAAAATATATCCATAACAACAACAAGTATTTCCAAAATTAAGGCAATAGTCCAACTATTTACAATAATTTAAGAAAAGCACAAATCTTTTAGCACAACGAATAGGCAGTCTCTTGGAGTCTACTGGAATGAGTCTAGGAATTTTAGGTCTAGCAGAGACAAGCAAGAGAGAAATTACAAGTATGCATACAGCAGACCTGAGAGCCCAGCCAGCAGACATGGCCCAGCCCTGCCAAGTCTAAGTACTAAAGACCTAAGTGAAAATACTTATGTTTTCAAACTGAGCATGGATGATTGTAACTGCAATGGGCTTAAAAACTGCTTTCATTAGAAAAGGCCCATAACTTTACTTGAGGGAAAAAAAAAATCTGTTTTATTTTGCATTCCCAAATAGAATTATATTAGAGTAACAAAATAAATTTCCCATATACATGTAATTATAAAAGAGAGAGAGAGCATAGCAAGGAAGAGAAAGATCCTTTTCTTTCACTTAACAGGGTAAGAATTTCCCCTTTTACTTAAATCCTCCTGATGGCTCCATTTTAACGATTTCAGTTTATTAACGTGTGATAGCTGAAACTAACAATTTCATGTTCCTTTGTGAAAATTCTCAAACTAAGTATTGTCTTATTCCTCTGTTCATTATTACTGACAACAAATAAAAACAACTTAGCTATCTGTTCTGGGAAATACGTGATCCTGGAACAATAATCCGTGAACTAACTAAAATAGTTTATTTAGCAAGGTGATCAGTTTATTCATCAAGGCTACTTTAAGACCCACCCTCCCCTTTCTAGCACATCAACACAAAGCTGTTTTGTCCCAAACTCTAAACTCCAGTTTCCTGACTTGCAACACCTATGTTAAAATCACTGGGTTCAAACCCCAAGCTTAATAAATGTACTCCCTTAATTTTCCTATTTTGAGAATCTACTCGGATTCTGTCAAAGTGGTACATCCCTTACTGTGTTAGTTCTAAAAGTGTAGCTTTGCTTCATCAATAGGTTTTCCTGGCAGTCTTTTCCAAAACTGGCAGTCAACATTTATCTTATGCCCCACTAAAAAGAAAATTCTTTGAGTTCACACATGTCATGTTGTCTTGGTTGCTACCATATAACTGTGACTAGCATAGTTGCTGGCACATAGTATGTGACTGATAAATTCATACTTAGGAAGGAAGGTGAAGCCTGAGTAATCTTGTTCTATTGGGTTATAGAGAGTCCAAGTCCTTACCAAGGAAAGCCAGTAACCCAAACTAAACTAACAGACACACTCTGTTCTCATCCAGTATCTCCGTATCAATCCGAAAGTTGCTGTGTATAAAGGCTTGCAATCTGTGGTTTTGAAACTGGATGCCTACTTATGTGTGTACACATCTAGTTCCTACAAATTAAAAGGCAAGGCAGTAATTACTGTCCTCCTAGATGACCATCAAGGTAGGTTTAAGCAATAGTCTGGAGAGAATTATTATGTTTTAGACTCCAAAGCCCCCTGAGAAACATAGAAACAGCCCAAAAGATGCATGCTAAAACATCTTGCTTATTTTGTGAAAAGACCACGCATTCATACAAATGTTTTCTTCATGACTGAGAAAAAGGATAATAATAATGCAAAGCATACTTGGGTACTCAGAGCCCAAGAGAATCTTGTCTGAGAGTCTACAAGATGTAAAACTGGTGAGAGAGCCTTTTCAGCAAATGGAGATGCCCCAACAGTGTTTATGTAACAATTGAACAAGGTGAATCACAAAATAATTTTTAAACTCCTATTTCATGATGCACCTGGGTGGCTCAGTTGGTTAAGCATCTGACTCTTGATCTCGGCTCAGATCATGATCTCACAGTTCATGAAATTGAGTCCCACATCTGGCTCTGTGCTGACAGAACAGAGCCTACTTGGTATCCTCTTGTCTCCTCCTCTCTCTGCCCCTCCCCCACTTGTGCTCTTTCCCTCCCTTCCTTCCTTCCTTTCTCTCTCCCTCTCTCTCTCGTAAGATAAATAAAGAAACATTTAAAAAAAACCGCAACTCCTATTTAAAATGTACAAAAGGTTCAGTACCTAAGACTTGTATTTACTTAAAAAAAAATCTTAGTGGCTTCTTAAACCCCTGCTGATTGGTAGTGGGAGAGAAATTAGTGAAAACATAAGAATATATCAATTTATATATTAACGTGACTAAAAATTTCTGGGTTTGTCTATCAACCATTTGAATGAAAATTTCTTGGGATGGACATGTCAGGAATTGGAAGCCATCATCGCCATTCCCCCTCCCCCCAAAAAAGTGAACCAACCAAAAAATCAATCACTTTATTTTTAGAACCATCAGAGAATTGAGGTTACAGGGCAAGCCACCACCCCACAACCTGCAGAGATAGAATACAAAGAATCAGAGACACGGTCAGCTTACCTGAGGCTAAAGCAGAAGGAGCTAGTAACTAAGAGGAACACAGAAATGGTAACTTCAACAAACTGCTGGAGGCTCAATAAGAGGTAGCTTGAGAGTTAAAAACTCCTAGGGGCCCAGTCTTAGGACAGACTCCACACTTTTGGTGGCTTTACCTCTAGGAACACTACCATGTTTTAATGATGAAGAATGGAGGGAAAAATCCTGTCAGGGAGGGGAAAATAACTGTTTTTGAAAGTTTCCCAGGTTGTTTTCATAACAAAGGCATGCTCCTAGGAAATATATTTTACCAGAGTTTTATCTGAACTTAGGGAAAAAAACATTTAACAATTCTGATCCTTTCTACTTTTTCTGACTCATCATAGGAGACAAGACAGGGAAGGAAAGAAAAGAAAGGAAAGGAAAGGAAAGGAAAGGAAAGGAAAGGAAAGGAAAGGAAAGGAAAGGAAGCAGGGTAGGAGGGAGGCAGGAAGGAAGAGAGGGAAGGAGGGAGGGAGGAAGGGAGGAAGGAAAAGATTATGAGATACTTCTAAAGATCACAGCCCAGGGAATCAGACTCCCTAACAAATCAGATATGATTATAACATTATAGAATAGTATCCATCCTCAATACCTCTTATCACTAGATGAACAGGGCTTTAGTAAAACAATGAAATTATAACTTTAGCATAACAATGGATTATAACTTATAGTATAACAATGGTTTATAGTTATTATAAATGGACTCTATTTACAAATGATTTCTTAAGGAAACCCAGAGAAAACATGGGAGAAAAAATACATCTACAACAAACATTAAACACAATCCAGTTCCTAGACATATTACTATAAAAGCTCCCAATAGGGGCACCTGGGTGGCTCAGTCCGATAGACATCTGACTTCAGCTCAGGTCATGATCTCCTGGTTCCTGAGCTCAAGCCCTGCATTGGGCTCTGTGCTGACAAGCTCAGACCCTGGAGCCTGCTTTGGATTCTGTGTCTCCCTCTCTCTCTGCCCTTCCCCTGCTCACACTCTGTCTCTCTCTTAAAAATAAAATAAAACATTAAAAAATAGTTTTAGGGGCGCCTGGGTGGCTCGGTCGGTTGGGCGTCCGACTTCGGCTCGGGTCATCATCTCGCGGTCTGTGGATTTGAGCCCCACGTTGGGCTCTGTGCTGACAGCTTGGAGCCTGGAGCCTGCTTCGGATTCTGTGTCACCCTCTCTCTCTGACCCTCCCCCATTCACGCTCTGTCTCTCTCTGTCTCAACAATAAAAAAAAAATTTAAAAAAATAGTTTTAAAAAACTCACAAAAGCCTAATAATCTCAGCTCTTACGATCTGAGATATCATTTCCTGCTTTCATCAACAACATAATCACAAGACACACTAAAGGCAAGGAAAAAACACAGTCTAAAAAGACAAAGCAAGCATCAGAAGTAGACTCAGATATGAGAAAGGTTTTGGAATTTTCAGGTAAGGAATTAAACTTTGGCTAATATGTTAAGGGCTCTACTAGAAAAGCAGACATGCAGGAACAGACAGGTAATATAAGCAGAAAAATGGAAATTCAAAGAAAGAATCAAAAGGAAATGCTAGAAATCAACAACACCGTTACAGAAGTGAAGAATGCCTTTGATAGGCTCATTAGTAAACAGAACAGGGCCAAGGAAAAAATCAGTGAGATTTAAGACATGTCAATAGAAACCTCTCCAAAGTGAAATGCAGAAAAAAAAAAAATAGAACAGAACATTAAAGAACTGTGAGACAATTTTTAAAAAGCGTAATGAGAATACCAAAAGAGGAGAGAGAGAGCACACAATATTTGATGTATTTGATGTAATGATTGCTGAAAATTTTTCAAAATGACAGATATCACATCACAGATCCAGGAAGCCTAGAGACCACCAAGCATAATAAATTCTAAAATACCTACATCTAGGCATATTATATTTAAACAGAAAAAAGACCACAGACAAATAGAAAACCATGAAAGCATCTAGAGGAAAAATATTACTTTTCTGTAGAGAGCTTGTCTGACTTCTTGCAATAAATGATGCAAGCAAAAGGGGAATGCAGTGAAAGATTTAAAGTTCTGGAACAAAAAATCTCCAATCTATAATTCTGTACTCAGAAAAATTATCATTCAAAAGCAAAGGAGAAATAAAGGGTTTCTAAGACAAACAAGAAATAAAGGATTTCTCGCCAGTAGATTCACATCGCAAATGTTAAAAGATCTTCAGAGATGGAAGATGGCACAGAAACGTTAACTACATAAAGAAAGGAAAAGCATCAGAGTTCAAAATAAGATCTTTTGTTTCTCTTAATCAGAGTTAATTTAATATAGTACTGCTCAAAGTAATCAAAACATTTTACTGGATGATTACAGCATGAGCATAAAATAAACAAGTGAGAACAATTTCATAAAGGAAGAGAGAGAGAAATAGAGAATACTGTTATACAGTATCTGTACTACCATCAAGCACTATAATTTTATTTGAAAGTGGACTTAAATTAGTTGTAAGTTGATACTGAAAACATAAGAGCAAACACTGAACCATTTTTAACCATAATTGATACGCTAATTACAGGAGAGAAAATGGAATCATACAAAATCCTCACTTAAGACAAGAGAAGATTTAAAAATAAATGAAGAAGGGGCACCTGGGTGGCTCAATTGGTTGAAAGCCCAACTTCAGCTCAGGTCACGCACTAATAGTCTGTGAGTTCGAGCCCTGCATCAGACTCACTGCCATCGGCCAGAGCCCACTTGATATTCTCCACACACCCCCGTCTCTCTGCCTTTCCCCACTCATCCTCCCTCAAAAATAAATAAACCTTTCAAAAAAAAAAAGGAAGAAGAAAGAAATGAAGAACAAGGGCAAGAAATAGAGAACAGTTACAAACCTGGTAGGTATTAATCTAACTGTATCACTAATCATTTTAAATGTAAGTGGTTTAAAGACACAAATAAAAAATACACTGCCAGAGTAGATTAAAAAAAACAAGAACCAAGACTCAACCATAAGCTGTGTACAAGTAATCTACTTCAAATATGATGACACAGATATATTAAAAGTAAAGAAATGTAGAAAGATATACTATGCTAACACTGATCTCAAGAAAGGTGGAATAGCTATAATAATATCAGACAAAGCAGGCTTTAAAACCAAGACAATTATCGGGGATAAAGAGGAGCATTACTTAATGATAAAGAGGTCAGTACTCCAAAATAAACAATGAGGTGGTCCTGAATGTGTGCATCTGAAAACAGAGCGTCAAAATACATACGGCAAAAAGTAACAGAAATG
Organism: Panthera tigris; assembly: GCF_018350195.1. NCBI lineage: Eukaryota > Metazoa > Chordata > Mammalia > Carnivora > Felidae > Panthera > Panthera tigris. The sequence goes on from NC_056661.1 coordinate 27,908,246, forward strand.
TAGAGAAAAACAGAAAACCCCACTCTTATGAATAGAGACTTCAACAACCCGCTGTTAATAATTGATAGATTCAGCAGGTAGAAAGTAAGTCCATGGTTGAACTGAACAGTGGCATTGATCATCCGGATCTAACAGCCATATATGGAATTCTTCCTTCAACAACAGCTGAATTACACATTCTTCTCAAACTCACATAGAACATTCACCACGACAGATCACATCCTAAGCCATAAAACACATCTTAACAAAATTAAAAGAATGGCAATTGTACAATATCTGCTCTTAAATCACACTGGAAGTAAAGTGGAAATCAATAATAGCAACATTGGTGGAAAACTCC